>NC_040904.2:208214188-208517059 GCF_004126475.2 Phyllostomus discolor
CCAGATTCTCTGGAGAATATAAAAAAAGAAACAGAAACTGCTCTATCCTCAGGAAGTCTATAATCTCCAGGAGAGACACAGAGATGAAGTTCAACTGTAATCTCAGTTCAAGGCTTGATAACAGCGAGGTCATTGTGAAGTGCTGCTGTGGAAGTCTCCTGACTGCTAATTCGCCCAAGCCTACCCTGAGGGCCTAAACCTTTTCAGAGCTCCTTCTCTTATCTTCTTCCTTCTGTTACACTGTCAGGGTTCTAACCAGTCTAAAAATTATGTTTCACCACGAAATGTAAAGGCTGGCATTATAAACACTCAAAACTAATCACAGAGTTCAACAAATGTTAAATAAGCAGTTTATATCCACAGACAGAGGCGTGGACCTACACAAACCGTCCCCCAGCCCACAGCTGCCTCAGTGCAGGAGCCCTTGAGAACTGTCGCCACAGTTACCCTAGGGCCACGGGAGCTGATTCTTGGCCCTAGGCTGGGTTCTAGGGACTAAGAACCAGTCGAGCAAGCTGATTAGAACGGGATCAGAACTGCCCTTAGTGTGCAGCCTTGCCCTCGGCCACAGCCAGAATGTCAGGAATTCCTGTAGGCACTAGTAGGGTTTGGGGCAAGTGGCATGCACCACAAAACATCTGCCTTTATCTCAGGGCTGTGATCTGTGCTTCCCTCATAAGTAAAATGGTCAAACAAGGGTCTAGTTCTTAAAGGTCCTGTTTCGCCATTTCATATCTGGAAGTAGAGAGAAAAATGATCCTATGTAACTGACACCTGCTTTCTTAATCTCCTAACCTAGGTAACCTGAAGCTTGAGTGGGCCCCTTTTCCTGGACCACTGCATAGGCCACAGGGTACCCCCTTCTGGGTAAGCTCCCTAAAAACATCTTCCCTCCAGTGAGGTAAGCTCCCCCTCCCTAACACGGCAAGGCTTCAAACAGAGAAGTAAGACTCTGTAACATACAGTTCCAGGAATAGCAGGGTCACATTTCCTGCTAGAACATGGAAAGCTGAACTGTAGGGGGCGCACCTGAGGGATCTGGCCCCTCCCTAAACGTGAACACATTTCAGATTAGGTACGTTGAACTTGGCAGTTCAGCTGACTCCCAAACCAGCTCTGAACAAAACTGGACCGGTCAGGAGTCCTCGTGGTAAACAGCAGTAGAGGGGCCAATCAAAACTTTTGGCCCTGCCAAAGAATTGCAGCCTTTTCCTTAAAGGGAAAACGCTTCAAGGTGAATGTTCCGTGTAGTTGTGAGGAGAATTTTCAGACTTTCTGAATTCCAACCTTTAGGTAACTTTGCTTCCATACATTCCTTTTCTTGTATTGGCTCTCCTCTGCAACACCACCAGGACTGCCCGCAGAGGGTAGCAATGGCAGGACAGGAATCCACGGAAAGGCCACCACAATCCAAACACCACATGTGACCAAAGGGGGCAGGGCGTCTGCCCCTCCTGGTCTCAGGAGAGAACCGGGACTCACCCTACTGCTACACTGCCACTTGAGGGCAGTTTGGAGACTTCTCCCAAAGAGCTTCCCTCACCCAGCCAGCCGCACCTCTCCCGGATGGCCTCTCTGGAATTCTCTGACTCGGTCTCCCTGCCATTCAAACCCAGGCTCAGCGGGCAGGCTGGAAGAAGCTGCACACTGATGATGCAGGCAGCAACGCGGCGGAGAGGCAGCACGGCTGAGCACAGGGCGGCTCCCACTAACTGTGGCAGCCCTCTCCTTTAAATTCCCAGCTCATCACAGAATGATACTTTCGTAAAATAATTTGGGGGGGGGGGGTTCTTTTATTTTATTTTTTTATTATTCCAGAGAGAAAGAAAGGGAGTGAGAGAAACATCGATCAGTTGCCTCCCATATGTGCACTGACCAGCGACCAAACCTGCAACCCAGGCAGGTAACCTGACTGGGAACCAAATTCAAGATCTTTAGGTTTATGATATGATGCTCCGACCAACTGTGTGCCACATCAACTAGGGCAAAAATTAAAAATGAAAAATTTTAAAGGCACATAGTATATAGATTCAACACTCATAAAATTACTCCATCATTTTGCTGTGACCTCTCCATTTCTATGCCTATGTTACAGCCAACAGTCAGGGAGCCAACACGGGCCCCTCAATGACAGCCACTACGATTGTCATCAGCCACGATTATCACCAGTGTGGCGAGAGAGCCAGCTCTGACACCGCCCGCTCCTAGGGCAAGCCCAGCTTAATCATTTACTAGTTATCGACATTGGCCATATCATTCACGTTTTTCTTTTTTGTTGAATTTACTGGTGGCCGCATCACTTAATTTTTCAGAATCTCAACTTCTGCACTTATAAACTAGAAACATGCTACCACCAAATACTCTGCAGGGTTATGGAAGGATGAGAAAAACAATGGCAAGGAGCCTAGCATAGTGCCTGGATGAGACAAAGGATCAATAAAAGAATAACTATTACTATCAGTTTTTTCCAGATATTTCATCATTCTCTTTTAATCAAAGGCAATTCCAATTCCAATAAACCCTAACCTTAGGAGTTAGTATTTTCAGAGCTAATGATAATTAGGCAAAAGCCAGATCTAGGATCTCTTACTGTCTTTAGTACCCTTTCTCGTTTTGGCTCAGGAAGAACCAAACATTGTTCTTGTACCAAAATGCATTCCCTTTGACTTCTAGTGTTTTCTGTTTAACCCAAAGTATATTTCACTTCAATTTACAGTCAAACTCCTACCAGTTAAGCCACCAATTCTGCTGTCATTCCAGCTTGTTGTTTTGTTTTACTAAATATTGAAGAGATACAAGAAAACTATTTACAAATTTTGTAAAGGATATAAAAAATAACCAAAACATGTATCACCCCAACTCAGAATTCTCCTTTTCCCCCTCGTCTTCTCCCCCTGCCCCTGTCGACTCTCTCATATTTTGCCGAGGCCCTTCCTCACAGCTGTTCTTAAAGATCTTAATTTAAGCCCCAGCTCTGCCACTTTGTGGCCCATATAATTTTCAGTAAGCCGTGCCCTGACCAGTGTGGCTCAGGTGGCTGGGCGGTGCCCCACAAAGCAGAAGGCTGCCAGTTTGATTCCTGGCCAGGGCACATGCCTGCCTGGGTTGCGGGTTAAGTCCCCAGTTGAGGCACGTGCAAGAGGCAACTGACCAATGTTTCTCCCTCACATCAATGTCCCTCTCCTTCTCTTTCTCCCTCGCTTCCCTTCTCTCCAAAACTAAATGTTACAAATAAAATATTTTCAGTAAGTTGCACCCCCTTTCTTACATACCGACTGAAGCTCCCTGTTTGCACCCACATTTAACACACTACATGGTAAACTCCCCGCACCAGCTCCTCTCGTGCTCCTTACCTTTCCACTGCAGACAATCCTGGCAGCCACTCTCCCACCCCAGAACTGGCTAGATTACATTCTCCCACCAAAGACTAGCTAGCTACTACTGTCACGCCTCTTATTTTTCCCTCAGTCCTTCCTTCCTTTTCTCAGTAAGCGCCCTTCTGCTGCGGCAAAGAGGCAGTTCCACCTGATCCTCCACAGGTCACCTCCTCCCCTCCAGCCTAAGTTCACCTTCCTACACACACTTCTCTTGGGCAGTCACGGCATACAGGCTATATGGAAAGCCCGAAAGAATCCAACCCAACATCCTTATATACTAAAGAAGCTATGTGCATAATTTAGAATAACAGAATGGGAGAAAATATCTGTAAACACATATCTGATAGTAACAAGAATATATACAGAACTCTCAAAACTCATTAAGAAAACAGGTCAATTTTTAAAGAGGAAAAGACATAACAGACCCATCATCAAAAATCAATGACAAATAGGCAAATAAAAAGCTGCTCAACATCATTCGGATTTAGAAAAATATGCATGAAAATCACAAAGAGATACCACTACATACCTACTGGAATGACTCCATTTAAGAAAAGAAAAAACTGACACCACCAGACAGTGAGAGGATGTGGAACAACTGCAACCCCCTCGCACGTTCACTGCTGACGGGAGTGCAAAAATGGTGAGCCACTTTGGAAAACAGCTGGGCAGTTTCTGATGAAGTTAAATACATGCTTACGGTATGACCCCGCAATTCCACCCCCCGGTATTTATCCAAGAGAAATGAAGACATATGACCACACAAAACCTATATGCAAATATTTATCGCAGCCTTATTCATAGTTGTCAAAAGCTGGAAACAATGCAAGCGTTCATCGAGTAACCGGTGAATGGAAAATTAAATTGTGGTACGGGCATCACTAAACAACTACTCAACAATAAAAAACAACAAATTATTAATACATACAAATAGCGTGTATGAGTCTCAAAAGAACACAAAGTGAAAAGATGCCAGACTCAAAAAACTACATACTATGTGATTGAATTTATGTGACATTTTAGAAAAGGAAAAACCATAGGAACAGAAATCACATCAGCGACTGCAGGCAGCGACTGACTGGCAGAAGGGCAGACCAGAAAGGGACTCGGAGAACTCTGTGTGGTAATGAAAGTGTTCTGTATCTTCACTGTGGTAGTGGTTACATGACTGTTACATTTGTCAAAATGGACAGAAATGTATACCTTAAAAGGATGAATTTTACTGCATATAAATCATACCTCAGTAAACAAACAAAAATAACCTCCCTCAAAAAAATGATGATAGCCTCCTTCCCTTCCTATCAGAGAGGAGGTCTGCACAACAGCTCAGGGCACTGGGCGGGGGGTGTGGGGGGTGGGGAGCTGAGGGGCTGCAGGGAGACACAGGCCAGCAGGCCCAGAGGCCAAGCACACAGAGTGGCTGGGGAGTTGGGGCTATGAGGAAGGCTAGGGGGCCTATGGAAGAACGGAACAGAGGGCCCATTGGCTGACTCCAGGCCATAAGGAGCTGGGTACAGAGCGGGGACACTGCGGTTCGGAACCTGGTTATATTAAGCAAATACATAAAATAAGTAAATATACTGAGGGTAAGAGGAGCCAAGTTTCTCCCTACTTGAGAATGCTCATGTATTTACAAAAATGGAAAGAGACTGGCTGAATTTAAGGTGGGGTCATTCACATGAACTCTGGTTTATAATATAAAATTCAATGTTTTCTCATATAAATATGTAACCTACCCACACACATACATACACATGCAAACACTACACATATATTTGTACACATATATACATACACACATCTACACACATACAGAAATACATAAAGTCATAGATGTACATGTTGATATACGTATGTATGTGCGTGTGTGTGTGTGCTGTGTGTACATACATACGTACATTTTCTAGCTCTGTCTCCTGACGGAGCCCACAGGCAATGACACCCCAAGAGCAACATGTGCACCCGGCACTCAGACTTGGGTTTCCAATTACTACCCTCCATTAAAAAGAACTGGGGCTCTTTGGAAATGGCTGCTTCCAGGGCTTCGGCAGGAAAAGAACAAAACTGCTTTGGAAATCTTCTGTGCCAGAGAGTCAAGAAACATCCCACGAAGAACAGGGATGCCAGTATAAAGTAGGTCCCACTGGCCAAACTGGGGAAAGCTTGGGGATCAGAATAATTCTAGAAATTAATTATACAAACCACTGACTACAACAGAATTCATGAGTCCCTGCTGACAGAAACAAAGGAGAAGGGAAAGCTCTTGATCACAGCAGATGAGCAGCTGACAAACACAGACAGACGGACGGACTCGCCATGTGGCAGCTACCATAGAAGGGGCTGGTTCAGAGGAGGCTGCCAGTGGATGCCGGGCGGGGCTCTGGGGAGGGACAGGCCGGTGGCATCATCTCAGAGCACCTTCCCACAAGACAACAGTAATTACAGAAGGGAACAGTAAACGTGCTGTGGAGAAAGTGGCAAACCCCAAATGAAGCAGGGGATGAAGGCTGACGTCACCGACAGTGGGGCAGACAGGCGTCATCTGCCATCACGCCAACACTGAGAAGAGGGCGGCACCCTCTCTGTGACGCTCCTGTCACAGTGCTGTGACTGCTGTCGTGAAGGAGCAGGCAGACACAGACCTCGACACTCCAGAAATGCCAAGGTCAGGAAAGAAAGGCAAAGACTAAGGAACTGTTTCCGACGGGAGGAGTCTGAGGAGACATGCAACTGAACAGTAGCGCATATTCCTAGGAAGGACCCTGGACCAAAAGAAGGACAAAAGAGACAGCACAGGGACAGCTGGTAGTGTCACAGGCTCCGCGGATGGACCGTGATGTCGTCCCAACACTGATTTCCTGATCTGGAGAGTGGTTGCTGGTTATCAAGGAAAAGACCTGTTTGGGGGAATACACGCGAGAGGGCTTGCTCTCAAACAAGTTCAGGGGGAAATCATAAAGGGTATGTATGTGTGTGCGCGTGAACACACACACACACACACACACACAGAGTGGGCGTGGAGGAAATGCAATAAAAGATTAACAACTGGGGAATTTGAATGAAGAGAATATAGGATTTTAAGGGGGGGTTCTGTTTGTTTTTAGTTGTTCTGGCAGCTTTTCTCTAATTGTGAAATTATTTCAAAATACATTATTCGGAAAAATAACAGCCACCTACTGCCAGGAACTATGCAGGCCACAGCATCTTTTATCCTCACAACGAAAGCTCAGGTTAGTGCTCAGAAAGATAAAACCCTGGCCAGGCTAAAGGTCCTCCAGCTCCCAAGAGCGGAACCCATCAGAACTGAGGTCTGTCGACTCCAGAACTTTCCGTCTCCTACCACACCCTGCTGCCTCGCTCAACAGACAGACAGTCATCGTTAACTGAAGGACACGTCAACATCTGTACTGATCGCTGAGGAGGTAAAATGAACCAGAACGTCTCGTCCCTCACGGAATTCAGTCTAGCAGAGATAAACAGGCTTGGAAAGTCGCAAGAAGTTGCAGGTGTTATGGTCTGCCTTCACTTCACAGGGAGTGCTGGCCCTCGCACTACACTTCAGTACAACCCACGAGCAGGCGGGAGGTCACTTCTGAGATGCGTGGGACAAACAGACCAACGGCCACGGCGGAGCGCGCTCAGGTCGTGGAAGTGAAAGGTCTTCGTCTCTCTCTCAAACACACCCACCCGCCAAGGTCTCGACAGCCCTAAAGCAAATGAGAGGAGAGAGGACTAGGAACACACACGTATTTGAATATTTGAGGAGTCTCAAAACTATTCTTCCCCTGAGGTTTTCATCACTCCCAGAGGTATTCTGTATTTTGTTTAAATGGGGCCTTTTCTAAAATGTAGTGGATACGATGGGATTAGAACTGTTTGACCCAATTACTAAACTGGATTATTGCCAGAAGTCATATCCTTGTTTTCTAGTGGTTTTTCTACGCCAAGCAGGAAAAAAAAAACAACAAAAAAAACTCGTATATGAAAGAGAGCAGAAGTCTGAATCTCAGCTCTGGTTGGCATAGCTCAGTGGATTGAGCGTGGGCTGCAAACCAAAGCATCGCAGGTTTGATTCCCAGTCAGGGCACATGCCTGGGTTGCAGGCCACGGCCCCCAGCAACTGCACATTGATGTTTCTCTCTCTCTCTCTTTCTCCCTCCCTTCTCTCTCTAAAAATAAATAAATAAAATCTTTTTTAAAAAAGGGAGAAGGTGGATGTATTTTCTGTACAAACATATTTTTTAAAAAGTAATTTAAAAAAAAACTCTGAATCTCTACCGCTCGGGCTTACTTGGTTCCCTGCTTCAATGACTCTGAGAGCTAAATTTACCCTCAGAGGAAGTGGGTTTTACCACCAATTATGTGCAGATTCAGTGGTTTTCTTCTGGTTATAAATCAACTAGGGACAGATGGGGTGCTGAACCTCTAGGGACTGTCCTGAGCTTTGCAAGCAGGTTGGTTCAGTCCACACACCATATACATCATTTAAGTGAAGGAGGAAGACCCAGGCTACACACACCGGTAACAAATAGTGCACGACAGTCACTGCTCACCAAAAACTGATAGTGCAGCCCTGGCTGGTGTGGCTGAGTGGACTGAGCACCGGCCTGTGAACTGAAAGGTCGCTGGTTCGGTCGATCCCCGGTCAGGGCACAGGCCTGGGTTGCAGGCCAGGCCCCCAGCTGGTGGTGTGTGAGAGGCAACCAACCGACTGATGTTTCTCTCACACATCCCATATTTCCTTCCCTCTCTTTCTCCCTACTGTCCTCTCTCTCAATAAATAAATGATTTTTTTAAACTTATCGTTTAGCAGGAGAGACATAAATAAAAAGAGTGCTAGGGGACATCTAGTAAGGACACCTTCCACACTGGGGTGGAACCGGGCTCAGGAGAGGCGTCCTTGGGAAGGGGCCACCATCTAGCTGAGGTCTAAAGAACAAGAGAACATAAGCCTAAAAGCGCCAGGTTTGTGTGTTCTATTTGGTGGAGAATGTTCCGGGGGCGCAGGTAAGAGGCAATACAAGAAAAAAGATATACAAACGCAAAGGGGAGAGAAACAGCAAGTGATTTCATCTTGCTGAGACATGAACAGTAAGAAAAGCCTGTCAAAGGTTTTACGTAGTGGAAAATAAACGTTTGAGCATTACAACAATTCTACGGCAGAATGAAAAAAACCGAGGCCGGAGAAAAGTTAAGGCAAATGGACGAGGTCATGACAAAGAAATGGCAGGTCGACTACAAAGCCCATCCCTTCACTCTTCCTCGCCCCTTGAGTTCTACCCAGAACGTGACCAGCTCCTTGGATTCCCAGACAAATCACCTTTTTCCTGGATATTCAATTCTTAGTGTTTAACACTTTCAAAATCTAAGCAGTCACCAAAGTTAATTTTAGCTCCATTAAAGGGTCAATCCCTCAGTAAAATCCAGTATACTCAGTTTTGTGTTTTCACCAATGCGAATTTCAATACAAAAACAAACCAACCTTTTTCAGTGTGCTACAGAGGCCCTGGCCCTAAAAGCTTAAGCCAAGGTAAGAAGACAGCCCACACAGAATTCACTGTACGCTCAGTAATGCCCAGCACGCCACCTTCTATTTCATCTGGCAGCCGGAAGAGGAAGTCAGGACCCCACAATTATCCCTGCAGAGAGGCACACCAAAGGGAATGCAGGCATAACAGCCACAATAATGGACGCACAAATAGCCATCTGTGCTTATAGCCAGTCACGCCAAGAGCTTTCAAACACCCACATCCCTAATGCCTCCCTCTCCCCCCATGCAGGTGGGCCAACTCCTTTCCATTCTTCTCCAGCCCACACAATTCCAGAGGAACAGAAAATCTGCTGCCGGGAGTGGGAAGCAGAGAAAGCTGCTGTATTTTCAACACAAAAGACCAAAAAGGAAGGGTCCTAACTCTCCCCAATCTGTGTTCCATCCATTAAACCAGCGTTTCCCTATTTTTTGTCTAAAACTCAAGAAATGCAGCTCCCGTCACTGCCCCCAGCTCCCATTCCCTGACGCCCAGCCGGCCCAGCTGTATCAGGTGCCCTCTCCGCCGTCTCCACATCGCCTCCCCCTCTCATGGCACGTACACATCTACCTGCGTGGCATCAATCAGTCTCCCCCTCTACTGACAGCTCCTGAGGGCAGAAGCAATCTCGCACTTTGCCTCCCTCCACACCCTCAGAGCCAGCGTGGTGCTGGGCCTGCAGGTGCTGAATTAAGGTTCGCTGGGTGAATGCGAGAACTGCCGGGCGAGAAGGGAAGCGAGCAGTGGAAAAGCAAATGGTTGCATAGTAATTTCAGGTCTGACGGTTCAGGATATAGGAAGAGAAATCAAAGCACAGTCTGTACAGTGAAATAATATGCTGAATGCAACATTTACCTAAGAATATCATCCTTTAATAGTCACTAATAAATTTAGAACAAAAGATAAAGAGTACCATCTTTTTTAAAAAAGCTAGCCATAATCTTTTGTATTATATCCCCCAAAGCAAAACAGCAACGAAAGAGCAGCCTACAAAAAGCGGTTACAGCCTTACCACCCATTCCCAGTCCCCAACACAAACAGCTTTTCAGGGTTCCTTGCAGTGGGGGGCGGGGGTGGGTAGGGAGGGTAGTTTTTTTGCCCACCACTTCCCCTACCTCCTGCGCTCTCCCCTCCCCCTACAACCTGCCAAAGAAAACAATGTGCATACTGAAATATCCAAGAATTCTGAGAAAGACAGGTCTCCCCAGTTCTCCCAAGTTTACCTTGAGAGCTGCGAGGAAGATAAGCCATTTGTTCCCAGTTATAGCAAACTTCCTCTGAATGATGAACGCAGTCAACAGCTCCTTGACATGGTGCTGGGAACCATAAGAGATCTCAACACGGATCTCCGGGAGCGCCATTTCCCAACCTGCCTGCAACTCTCTGACCACGAGGCTTTTACCAGGCTCCTCTTTTGCTCCAATCCATCATTGTCTGCTTCCTCCTTCAGGGAGCTCTGCTCTCGGATCCTCTTTACCAATTCTATCAGCACATGTCAAAACTGCTACGCGTCCAAATTAAACAGAACCTGATAGAAGGGTAAGAAAGGAAGGTCCTGGGATTGTTGCAATTTAAACCCCTTTGGTCGCACTTTTTCTCAGACTTTTTTTCTGAAGAAAACTACAATAATTATTTTGGAAAGGTGCTGATTTTTACTAGATTTTACTTGGAATCATTATAATAAAGATGTCAGAGCCAAAAATAACCTCAAAATAACCTCGTCACATCCCCACATTTATTTCACAGATGGGAAAAGACCCAAAGACGTTAAGAACTGCCTAACTACCGTTCCAGAAAGGAATTCCTTAGAATGTCAGATCCTGAGCGGCAAGCGTCCTATCTAATGCGTCCCCAGGGTCCAGTACCGTGTTCAGCACTTGATAAATGGCTGGAGAACTGAACTCAATGAGCATCGCTGATTAGACAGAGGGAGATGTAGGACTACGACCCACGGTGCTTCACTGCAAGTACAGCATTTTTTCACCACATGTGACTGCAAGGCTGGGCTCTGTGGATGGTGGGTGATTCGTGTGCAAAGTAGACCATGTGGAATTTAGGCTGTCTCCCTCATCAACTAAGAACACTCCCTTTCTCTTTCATGTCATCCATAAGATTTCCAACCTCTGTGTTCCAACTGCTCTAAAAGTCATACAACACTCCTAGACTTTTTCCCTAAAATATCCCTCCTCTTCCACCCAGATACTATTTTAGTAATTCTCTTCAATCCCTTCATCTTCTTAATGTCTTTGGGGCTCCCTCCTCATACCTCAACTTACAACAACCTGTCTCCCTTCCATGTCTGCACTGCCCTAAGCCAACGGTTCCCAACCCTGGCTGGATACGGAAATCACCTGGGCACGCTACGTTATCAAAAAATACCGATTCCTCAGTCTTACCCCCAGAGTGCATGATTTAATTCTGGTCTGGATGGGGTACGGCCAAGGAATGAAGCTTTTTGAAACTCCCTAATGTACAGCTAGCTAACATTGAGAACCTTTGCCCTACACCCTCAGGAATTCACCACTCAATCCATCACATATACTCTAAAAATAACTTCTGCCATTTGTTCTGGACTTGCAAAGTATTAGGCTGCTCTGCACCAAAGCACGAGTGTTGCCAGACTACAGGCACACTGCAACCACACCCTTGCTCCGCACCTGTCAGTTAATAACAACACCCTGGCAAGTGCATCAGTCAGCTGTATGAAAATGAGTGATCATGAATGGCAGCAGCCTGCTAGAAGACTGCAGAGGGAGCAAAAGGCTGAACTGGAGTTTTCTGTCTCAGAAACATATTTATAGTTTCTGGTTTGTTTGTTTTTTTTTTTACCAAGGATCTAGAGTCCTTCAAATCCAGATGGTCTTTCTGTAATAAAAATAGCTTTTTGTGACCAACCCCAAATAAGCGCAAAAATAAGCAATGTATTTTCATGCCTCCATGCCTCTGCACATACCAACATCTCTGTCTGGATGGAAAACTCCCATTTATCCTTCAAAGCCCAGTTCAAATGCCTCCTTTAGTCATTCTTAGAATGTCAGATCCTGAGCGGCAAGCATCCTATCTAATGCGTCCCCATTGAGACTGTACTACGTGACACTGAGAATGTACCACGTGACAGGTATTGATTGGTCTAGGCCATGGAGATACGCCAGTGAGTGAGGCACAGTCACTGGTCTCACAGTGCTTACATTCTACTTGGGAGGCTAGAGAGTAAACGAGGAGACGAATCAAAATTATTCCAGATGGTGATTAAGCGACACAAAGAAAGGAAACAACACAACACGACACAGCAGTGGTGGGTGGTAACTGTCCCCAAAGGCAGGCTCATTAGTTCCCTCAAGACCAAATCAAGAACAGGAGGCTTTACCATACTCTACACTCTTAGTACTTACACTTCCTTTCTCCACTCCCAGTCCGTACTCCTAGTACACACACAATGAATATTCTGAATGAATTAAAGAACAAGGGTAAAGCCCTGGCCAGGCGGCTCAGTTGGTTGGAGCATCGTCCTGTAAACCGAAGGTAGCACGCCTGACTCCCGGTCAGGGCGCGCGCCTAGGTCGTGGGAGCGCGCAGGAGGCAACTGATGTTTCTCTCACGTCGATGTTCATCTCTCTTTTTTTCTCTCTCCCCCCATCCCTTCTTCTCTAATAATCAGTAAAAACATATCCTCGGGTGAGGATTCAAAAAAAATTTTTAAGGGGTAAGAAAAAAGGTAGCAGTAAAAAAAATAAAATAAAAAGAAAGAATCGTCATAATTAAGAGCCAAGAGACATGAATCCTCACAGAGGGTTTCCCACTGCCCACAAGATTTTGGCCTGACCCCCTCCCCCTTCTGCAAAGTAAGAACATGCACTGGATGAGAATGAGATTGTCCTGTCAGCAGAAGTAACACCACAGCGAAGTGCGCAGGGAGAGACTGTGCAGTACTGAAGCAACAGGCCACTCCTGCCGGGGACAGGCACTACTCAGCTCCCCCACAGCACCGTGCAGGAACGCGGGCCCAGGGCTGCTGGGAGGAGCCCAGAAGCTGGATTTCGTGTGCGTTCTCCCAGTGCTTCAATATTAAATCCAAATGTCTTTAAAATGCTGTGTTAGCCAAACAAAACCCCCTGTATAAGAGTCAGACCACAGGCCTACAGTGTGCAACCTCTGGACTAGATCATCTCCAAGTCCTTCCGAGTTTTAATAGTCCAGGGCTCTAAAGTGAAATCTTCTCGAAGAAAAGTACTGGAGAAGACACAACAGAATTCAAGAACAAAAAAAGAAAAGAACAGTGTCCTCCAGCATTCCAACCAGACCACGGTAGAGTCTTCTTCGTAACTCACCAGCCAGTAAATTCTTGTTACCTAACAAGGAAATTATGTATCCTAGACAATAAAAAGACCCATCCACTAACTCCTTTAAATTATAAAAGCAGCAGTCAGCTATATTTTCAGTGATTTGACACTGAACTATGTTTCTCTGGCCCAAATGCACTCAGTAAACGCTCCTATCCCAGACCGTCAGGCACGCTCACAGAGGCACAGCTCACGGGCAGACACGCACAGACCCCACATGCACCCTACCTGCTAAGCAAGGAAATCAATTATGCTGAAGGCTGGCGAGATGCCCCAAAGACACAGCAGGAATTTGATATGAACAGCAGGATGAGGAAGAAGAATGAATAATTCAGTCTCCCTGATTCACTTAACAAAGTTCTGTCAGGCACAAGCTGAGACCCGTGGTTTGCGGGCTGAGCTCTCTCCGCTGAAAGGCAACACCGGCTCCCTGTTGAATGGAAAACCAACTGTGCCCGCTCTGAAGGTGGGAGACGGAAAAATGACAAACCTGCACCTCGAATAAGTGTGACAGCCAATTCATCATAAAAGACCAGACTTGAAAGGAGACAATGTTTTCATACTGTCATTAGCAAAGGAGGAAAGAACATGCACATTTTATTGACGCTCACCCTCTTTAAGGAGGCCTGAGTCAGACGTTAAAGGCAAAGCCAACGAGATAATGGGGGAGGCCAAAGAAAACAGTACCAGCCAGAAGTGCTGGAAGTGTGCAGACGGCTTCGCAGCCCCGAGCGTCCTGCTCCCAAAGCCGAAGGGAGGATCAACAGTGATTATCGATAAACAGTTAGCAGCGGTGGCCAATGTATAAACTTTTCGCCAGCTGCTTAACCTAAGTTCCACAGGATTTCTAGACACAGGCAATTCTGAACACAGATCCGCATCCACGCCAAGCATTAGTCATCACAAACTCTTGCTTTGCTGGAAATCTGAGTTTCTTATAAAGATTTTCTTTAAAGCTGCTCCATAAATGACCTGGGGGAGAAAAAGAAAAGCAGACAGCCCCACCTGTTTTCCTGTTTGTCCCTGCTAGGTTTGGTGTTTTATCTTCCATTTTTGTATCTTTTTAATGACAAGAGTAAAATACTTGTAATCATTCAGCATTTAAATCTGTCGAATCTATGATACTTAACTGATGCAAGTAATTCCTTCAGTCTTGGATTTGTGAAGCACAGCTGCAAACAAAAAACCAAGAAAGTGTCACCTTCTGAACACCACAGCACTCCAACTGGGTTGGCACAAAAAGCAAGGGAAGAGAGCAAATTCGAGGAGCTCCTGAGATCTTCCTAAGGCTGTGAAGAGACTGTCTCCGCGCAACGATCAGACCCTAAACATCACACCAGGCAGGCAGCAGGAAACGGACTCCACCAAGCCATGACTGCCACATGTGCGTGCACTCAAGAATGAGCTCATACTTTTAAAAAACCATTTCAAAAACTAACCTGATTCCTCAAAGTTAGCAAAAGCAACAAATAACTTCTCCAAAATTCAAATGGCTGAACAGGGGATATTTCAGGCCTAAAAGCAAAGAAGAAATAGCATTTTTTAAAAAGTAATTAGATAACAACCAGCTCCTTCTGGTGAAAATAACCACATTTTCTTATTTACACAGAGTTGGCCCATAGGAAATTAGTCTGTCTGCCCATCATAAACAGGCTTGTGATGCAACAGCACCGGCTCAAACCAGAGACACCATTAGAGAGAGAGACAGCGACCACACCAGCTGGAAACGTTGCTCACGTCTCTATTGCAGATCAGGACCCAAGCGTCCGTAAGGCATGTTCCCAAGGGCCACAGACAGAAGAGGGCCCCTAACTTCCAAATCCGTAACGCATGATGCTTCTAGAAATTAGATAACACAAACTCTCAACTGCCATCTCTTTTGTCAAAGAGCAACAAGGTTGCCGTGGATCAATTTTAACAAGCTGGAAATGGGTAACTTCCCAGAATAAGAATGAACCTTATTCTCTTATTTGGGGAGGCTGGGCAATGGGATTTTTTTTTAAGCTCCCCAGATGACACTAATTGGCAGCCAGGATTGAGAAACCTTAGTCTAAGTAAGTCTTGAAACAAATTAGCTAGGGTTATTTAACTAGTGAAATCAAGGGCAATACATTAAAAGGAGGTTCTGGCCTTTGAATATGACTGTGTTTGCAATGATTATCGCTAACAAAAGAACCAAATGCCGCTGCGTAATCATTCACCTGGAAACTGTGGGACCTCTACTCTACAGATAAGGTTCTTTCGGTTCTAAAATCCCATAATCTGTCAGGCCATTACACACCCAGTAAGTACTGGCCTACTATATGTGTCAGGCACTGTGCTAGACAATAGGAATCTTAAAAGAAAAAAGATGAAAGCATGGTCCCTTCCCTCTGGGAACTCACAGTTTTGAAGAGCAAAGTAAATACACACTTAAAATTCAATGAGGTAACATGCTAGAAGGGACAAGTACAAAATGTACCACAGCACTTAGGCGAGTTCCTAACTCCATCTCAGATGTCCCAATAGGTTCCCAAGGAAAAGCGACCTCTAAACTGAAATCTCAAAGGAAAAGGTGTGGGGAGAAATACTATCACGGTAACTTCAGGGTGAACGGCATGTCTGGTGGAGGAGAGGGTCCGGGGCTGGGAGAGGAAGTAGGAGCCGGATCACCGCTGTGTGTTCACGGGACTAGCGGGCAATGGTGTGATCGGTTTCGGAGGGCTCACTCTAAGAAGGATCACCGCAGTGCAGCACTGTGGAACAGGAGTGACAGAACTGAAGGCGGATGCTCACTAAGCAGATGGACACAGGCATCTGAAGTGCAGAGGACAGATCTAGGCTAGAGATAGCAATCTGGAAACTGTTAGCATACAGATGATAAATAAAGCCTTAGCAATGGGCGAGCTTGCCCAAGAAGAGCACATACAATAAAGAGAGAAAAAGAACTACAGCGGAGTGCTGAATAACAGCAACTTTTAAGTGGTGGACTGGGAAAGGCACTAAGAATGGACACGGGCAGAGAAAGGGGAAATTTTTTTAAAGGATGGCACCTTTAAAACATGAGAAGAGAGGTGCTTTAAGATCACAGAAGACAGAAAAGGAAATTCGTTGTCTTTAGCCACAGGGGGGTTACTGGTGACTCTGGGGCAGGTTTCCGTGTTGTAGTTGAGGACGAAACCAGACTGCAACGGGTTCAAATGGTACAATTATTTCCAAAAGTTGGTTTGTAGAAGGGAGAGGAGTGAAAAAGAGCTGGAGGGTGAAGGAGGCTAAAAGACTAAATGGGCTAGACTTTATTTATTTTTAATGAGATAAGCATGTATAAAGTTGGTAACAAAAGATACAGAGTGGCAGATTTAAAAATCTAGGAAAGACACACTGCAGAAGACACAGAAGAGTGGGAGCATATACCTTGTTCCTGGAGAGAGGAATTAACATTGTTAAAATGTCCTCGCTACACAAAACAATCCACAGAGGCCACAGACTTCCTATCGAGATACCAATGGCATATTTCACAGAACTAGGACAAATATTCAAAAAATGTATATGAAAACACAAAAGACCCTGAATAGCTACAGCAATCTTAAGAAAGAAAAACAAGGTTGGAGAAATCACACTACCTGACATCAAACTATGCTACCAGGCCACAGTAATCAAAACAGCATGGTACAGTATACACACAGATGAATAGATCAGTGGAACAGAATAGAGAGCCCAGAAATAAATCCAGACCTTTATGGACAATTAATATTTGATAAAGGAGGCAAGAACATACAATGAGGTAAAGATAAGTCTATTCAATAAGTGCTGCTGGGAAAACTGGACAGATATGTTCCAAAAAAAATGAAACTAGACCACCTTCTTAGACCATACACAAGAATAAACTCAAAATGGATTAAATACTTAAATATTAGATTCAAAACCATAAAAATCCTAGAAGGAAACATACTTAGTAAAATCTCAGACACTTCTTATAGCAGTATTTTTTCCGATATGTCTCTCGGGCAAGGAAAACCAAGAAAGATAAACAAATGGGACTACATCAAACTAAAATGTTTTTACACAGCAAAGGAAACCATCAACAAAGTGAAAAGACAACCCACTGAATGGGAGGATATATTCACCAATGATACATCTGATAAGGGGTTCATAACCAAAATTTATAAAAAAAACTTATATAACACCACCAAAAAAAAAAACAAACAAAAAAAACAATTAGAAAATTGGTGCCCTGGCTGGTTTGGCTCAGTGGATTAAGTGCCTGACTGCAAAGCAAAGGGTCGTTGGTTTGATTCCCAGTCAGAGCACATGCCTGGGTTGTGGGCCAGGTCCCTGGTGGGGGGTGTGCAAGAGGCAGCCACACATTGATGTTTCTCTCCCTCTCTTTCTCCTCCCCTTCCCCTCTCTCTAAAAATAAATAAAATCTTAAAGAAAAAATGGCAAAGGACCTGAATAGACACTTCTCCAAAGAGAACACACAGATGGCCAACAGACATATAAAAAGATGCTCAGCATCACTAATCATCAGAGATATGCAAATTAAAACCACAAAGAGATATTGGCCCAAACCTGTCAGAATGCTATCATGAATAAATCAACCAACAGTAAGTGCTGGCGAGGATGTGGAGAAAAGGGAACCCTCGTGCACTGTTGGTGGTAACACAGGTTGGTGTAGCCACTGTGAAAAGTGGTATGGAGTTACCTCAAATAATAAAAATGGAACTGCCTTACGACCCAGAGACTCCCCTTCTGGGTATATATTCAAAGAAGTCCAAAACACTAACTCGAAGGAATATATAGATCCTTATGTTCACTGAAGCATTATTTACAATCACCAAGACTTGGAAGCAGCCCAAGTGCCCACTGGCAGATGAGTGGATAAAAAAGCTGTGGTACGTTTACACAATGGAATACCGCTTGGCCACAAAAAAAGAAGTAAATCTTACCCTTTACAACAGCACGGATGGACCTGGAAAGTATTAAGCAAAGTGAAATAAGCCAGTCAGAAGAAGACAAGTACCATATCATTTCACTTATGTATTGAACCTAGTGAACAAAATAAACTAATGAACAAAATAGAAACAGACTCACAGACAGAGAACAGACTGCCAGCTGTCAGAGGGAAGGGGGTTGTGGGGCTGGGTAAAAAGGGGAAGGAGTTAAACAGACAAACAAACAAGCAACAAAAACTCACAGACAGACAGCAGCACGGTGACTGCCAGAGGGGAAGGAGGAGTGTGGGGGGAATCAATGGTGATGGGAGGAGGCTCGACATGGGGTGGTGAACACAGGTGAACACACAATACAATATACAGATGATGTGTTACAGATTTGTACACCTGAAACCTACATAACTTGAAATAAATAAAAATAAATAAAAACAAAAATCCAGGAAAGAGATACAAGTAGGATTCACCACTGGAAGGAAGACACAACTTCCACTGTAACAGATGATGTTTGTAGGTTTGGTGGCAGGGAGTTAAAAGAGTTCCAGTCTGGTGGCTTCTGTCCTGTCCATAAATTAAGAGGCAAGGCTTATGGCTGTAACTGAAGGGAAAGTGAAGTCGGACAATGAGAAAGGTCTGACCAGCCACTGTGGCAGCTCCCCAAGGCAAAGGGTCCGGGAAGGCAGGAAACCACGAAGGCAGACAGCGGTACTGAGTGGGCCTGGGGTTTTGCTAAGTGGGTAAAACACATGAAAAGACAGGATGTTGGCCAGAGGTCCGGTGAGGCAGAGAACCATGAGGTCTAAACAAGGCAGGGAGGGAAGCAAAGCCAGGGAGTCAACCAAAGGGAGAAAGCGCAGAGAGAGCCACTGCGGAGGGTTTCTCGACGACACTGGAGAAAAGATGCATGGGGGGCGGGGGGTTGGGGGGGGCGGGTGGAGAAAATGAATGAGAGCACCGGACGAGTCTTCAGGAGCAGACAAGATGCTAGTCTGTGAATCTTCAGAAGAGAAGAGTCCCCGACTCTCAAGACCCAGGCAGTGTCCTCAGAACACAGGGTGAAAGAGTGACCGGGGCCAGGGCAGCAGGCGGGGGAAAGAACTCAGAGGCGGAACCAGTCGAGGCGCTGGGCCGGCCACAGGCACCGGTCTCCCACGGTGGTGGCCACGCTCAAGGGAGGAGGAGACCCATGACCCAAGTGCCGACACTCACTGTTGTCCTCAACGAGGAAGAGGGGCACAGCAGTAAACACGTGACCGCACTGAGTGAGGGAAGAGGGCAGACAAGCCAGACTGTAAGAGCTTTGAAAGAGCAGGGAATTCTGTCCAAGGGCAGGAGGTCGGATGGAAGTACTGGAGAAGGGAGAGAGAGGTTAGAATACTGAACTCCCCAACGCAGGGGAACAAATAACACCCACTGGGAGGGGAATGTGATGTCCTCAGAAAGAAACCCAATTTAGTTAAGAGAAAGGGGGAGAGAGGATAGATAGTCCGTGAGGGAAGGAGTCGCTGGCAGATCAAGTCAGGAGAGAAAAAGCCCCCAGTCAGGCCTCAGATCACAGGAATATCAGATGGCTGTGGGTGCTTACATCCTGGATGCTCCAAGGAGCACAGAGCTGAATGGAGTGATCTGTTTGGCTGCTGCTACATTTCTTTTAAAAGAAGGAGGAGGAGGAGAAGGAAGGGGAGGAGGTAGAGAAGAGGGAGAGGGAGGGGGAAGTGGGGGAGAGGGAGTAGAAAAAGAAGAGGAGGAAGAGAAGGAGAAAAGGAGGAGGAGAAGGAAGAAGAGGAGGAGGAGAAATAATGAGTTCCAACAATTCCTTAACAGAAAATGGGATGGATGCCCTTGATGTGAGACAGCACTAGCCAGGTTTAATTGAGCTTCTGGAAGAGTCAAAGTCCAAGCTGAAAACCAAAACAGGATAATTTAAATCCCATGGGACCTACCATACAGTAAAAACAACGGTGGCCTCTGTCACTGGAGACAGGGGCACCCTCAGGCTCTGCAAGGAAGAAGCCATGGCCCAAGATACCCATTTTGTCACAGCACACAAGAAAACTCTCTGGGCGGAGTTGGTTTTAATCTGTACCCCTTTGGGCTGATGAGATCAGACCCCAGATTCAGGCTCCAAGCACCTCCAACAACAATGACTGATCAACTATAAAATAATGTAAAATAAACAATGAGACGTTCAAGAGTCAAGAATGGTGATGCCTCTAATAAAAAGCTAAACAATTTTTTACAAACCTAACATATGTAACTGCTCCTGTGTAAAGTGCTTTACTTGCAATATCTCATGAGTTTTTACAACTCTGAGATGAAAACTATTATTACTTCACAGATGAAAGAACTAAGCCTCAGAGAAATTAAGAAACTTGCCCAACGGCATAAATTTATTAAGCAGTAGAGCCAGCTTAATCATTGAGCCCGATGCCTGACTCGCCGCACCGGTAGCTACTGCCAAAATGTCCAAGTACACACCCTCTGGACTATACAACTCAAAATACAGTCATTATTAGGTAGAACACAAAGAAACAAAAGGCGTGGAGGTCCTTAAGAAAATTAAATCTGGCGAGAGACGAGAGATAACCACACACACACACACACACACACACACACAAAAGCAACAATTCGAAATACACTCAACTGCAGCAGGCCCCAGAATGACGTCATCTTGCTCGACGTCGTTTCCTTGTAACACTGACGGCACGCAGGAGGAACTCAGCTCACTCTTACCTAATAACCTGCGGTAAAACTGGTCTCATTACACATCCTTTCAACTCACGGTCGCAGAACCACCAACGACATTAAGTGAGGACATACTGTACAGAGATTATAATGATAATAAAACTGTAAAAGATAAAAATTTTAAAGATAGTTAGATTCAATAGATTTTTAATTCTCTGTCCAGTGCAACCAACTCTCTTAACGACCCGTTCGGCCAAGCTTTCAGACTTCTCAAATGGAAGAATACTGTAAATTCCTCAGGAAATACCTGAGTAAATCATACCAAGACACTAGAAAAGAATGAAGTGCTCTGAAATGAGTATCAGTTCTGCTGACTCTTGAACCATATCCTAACCCAACCACTTGCCCCTATTACACCTAGTGAGTGTATCTAGTTTACTTGTACTGAAGCTCCATTTTGACCCAGAGCAAACAAAAATTGACCCTTAGTAATTTGTCTACTGGGCCATTCACCCTAGAGGTATTGCCTCTTGCCTCAAGTTAAATTTCAGAAGTCTTAGGCTGAGCCAAAAACAAAACAGCTCCAGAGGTAGGCAAGGATGAACCCTTGCTTTACATACACCGGTTCACATAGAATCTTAGCTCCCATACCACACTTTACGCTACCTTAAGGTGGCATCTATATGTCTCTGCCTGGTACACCATCGCTCAGCCTCCCGCATAAATAAATTCACCTCCAGTTCCCTACTCGTACAGTAGAAACAAAATGATTATCTTGCTTTACTTTCGAACTTCTCTGAGGTAGAATAAGATACAGAATACTTCTTAAGTACACTGAATCGTAGTTAAGAAGACTGGAAACAACAATACATAATAACACATTTACCATGCAAGGTCCAAACAGCCCTGTTCCACTAGTAAAAACCAACTAAGGCGCAGACACAACACACATAAACAAACGTATACACCGGTGTTTTGAGCTCGAGCAAAGCTGAACTCACCTTTGCCAGCCCGCCACCAAAGGGCCATTCTGATCTCAGCAGTCCCCCTCATCAGCAGTTTCGCGTCCTGCTGTCTCAGTGACCCACGGTCAACTGTGGTCCAGGAATAACAAATGAAAAATTCCAGTAACAGACAATTCATATGTTCTCTGAACTGCACACCGTTCTGAGCAGCGTGATGAAACCCCACGGTACCCCACTCCGTCCACCCAGGACGTGAGTCACCCCTCTGCCCAGTGCGCCCACACGGCACAGCCCCCCTGCTCGCTAGTCCCTTAGCCACCTTCCTGGTTATCAGGTCTGCTGCTGCGGTGCGTCTCGGTGCCCGAGTTCCAGCCACCCTGACTCTACCTACTCACGTCTCCTTCACCTCGCCTCACCTCGTCACACAGGCCTCATGTCATCCCACGTCATCACGAGGAGGGGACAATGACAATCAGATACTGAGAAAAACAATACTCACATACTTTCTTTAAAGTGACTTTAGAGAGGGAGGAAGGGTCAGATGGACAGACGGACACTGATCGGTTGTTCCACCTGTTTATGCCTTCGGCGGCTGCTTCCCGTGCGGGCTCTGACCGGAGACCGGACCCACAGCCTCGGCGTATTGAGGTGACGCTCTAATCAACTGAGCTCCTTGGCCAGAGCCTCGCATACTCTCATTACAGTGTGTTGTTATAATTGATCTACTATTAGTTGTTATTGTTAATCTCACTGTGCCCGATTTACATGTGTGCACAGGAAAAAACAGTATGCACAGATACAGGGTACAAACTACCCGTGGTGTCAGGCATCCGCTGGGGGTCTTGTGATGCCTCCCCCGTGGATAAGGGGGGACTACTGTACAGGTCAGAGTCTGCATCCTGAACATGACCATAACTGTTCCAAGTGACACTGCTGCCGTGGCAGGCGAGGGTGACGTGGGCTTCAGCCACTAGACGCTGACCACCGTCAGAGGCGGTCAGTGACATGTGGACATGCAAATGGGGAAAGAGCAGGGAAATGGGTAGGTGTGGTGGTTTTGAAATGTGTCCACGATTCTTTGTGACCACTCCCTTCCAGAGGTGAAACCTAATCCTCCTCCCCGTGAGAGGAACCAGACTTAGGACACTTGCTTCTAACCAACGTAATAAGGTAGAAATGACAGTGTACACTTCAGGGACGAGATCGTAAAAAGCACTACCCCTTCCTCTTCACTTTCTATCGCGCACGGAAGTCACTCAAGGAGCCTAAGGAAAGGTCCACGTGGGAAAGAGCGCCGGCCTCCGGCCAACAGCCGGTGGATACTGACGACAAGCTGACAGCCATGAAATGAGCCGCCCTGGAAGCGGATGCTCTGGCCCCTGTGCGGCCGCGGCTGAGAGCTTGACTGAAACCTTACGAGAGATCCTGAGTGTTCACCACCCTGCTGAGGTGCTCCCGAATTTCTGACCCAAGGAAACTGCGAAACAATAAGCGTTTGTTGTTTTAAATCAGTAAGTATAGGGGTAACGTGTTACACGGCAATAGATACACAGGACATGCCGTAGTACACTGGGCTGTGAATTCCACACCACCCGAAAGGTCCCGCGAGGTTCTGGAAACGGATACTACCAGAGAGGAGCACGCCGGTGCTGCAGTAGCTTCCTCTTCCGCTTACAGCAGCGTTGAACAGAAATATCATGAGAGCCAGAACTACAAGCCATTTATGTACTTTCAGATTTTCTAGTAGCCACAAAAAAAAGTCAAAAGAAACAGATGAGACTAATTTTAATAATATTCTTCACTGAATCGAACACATCCAAAATATTAGTATATCAACATGTCATATAAAAACATAGCCGATATTTTACAAATTTCAAAGAAGTGTGTTTTGTCCTAAGGCTTTGAAATCTAGAGTGTATCTAACCCTTCGGGCCCCTCGCTCGGACTAGCCGTACTTCAGGCCCTCGGCACCGCGTCGTGGCTCATGGCTGCCGCATCAGAGCAGGTCTAGGGGATTTCTTCTGCAGCTTGTTACCCTTTCAGAAACCCAGGAGTAGAGCCCAAAGAGATAAAAGTAAAGAGGGTTTTTAATACCTAAAGGATGCTTTTTATTTTCTTCACTGAGATGCCTCATGTGCATAGGTTGTCAAGATGGGAAGGAGTGGCCCTCGTGGGAGGAAAGAGGGAAAGGGCGGTGCTTCTAGTTGGGAAGAGGGACCGGTTTGAAGAAACTGGGGAAAACAAACACAAACAAACAAACAAACAACAGGTTCTACCTACAGAACACCGACACCGAGCATCAGAGTGGGCACAAAGAACATGACCCCCTTTTAACTGAAGTCTCCCTCAGCACGCACTCACCTACCCATTGCACACACAACTCCACACCATGTGAAAAGCAAAGAGGCAGCTTGTTCTGAAGTGGAAGGTTTGGAAGGAAATGAAGAGGGAAAAAAAGCAAAAGAACATTTGCTTTCTCCGAATAACACTTCTTCCAGCTAACACATCTGCCTAGCCTCACCCAGCGATGTCATCTTCTAGGATCGCAGTTTTCAAGGACAACAAATCAAACCCAGAGCCCTCAGCAGACAGAAATCTCAACACCAAAATCCACTCCAGTGCCACCAGGGTCACCCTTTTCCTCCTCCCAGTCCTACATCTTGAGAAGCCAGATTCAGACCAAAATGGAAAAAAGCCCAGCTGTGTGAGTCACTGCACCGCCCCAAGGGGCCTGGGCCGGGGCCAGAGGACAGCTGGAAACAGCTGCTGTGAATCCACCGCAATGGCGGGGGCCGGGGGGGGGGGGAACTCATCGTTCATTACACAGGGTCCCATTCTCGCCTCAGAAAAGCTGGTTTTCATTTTCTGTCCCAAACAAAAAGTTTCTTTCCCTTTTTAAGATTCTTCTCCTAATGAGGGTTGCAACACGGATTCGCCACTGAAACTCCACTTCAGACCGGTGCCCAGTGGGGGTGTACCACTCCCACCTGCGTCTCTTACAACAGGAGACAAACAAGATCCACCAGGCAAGGAAGAGTTCTTTCAAGTAGTCTTAAAGGCACGACATCTTTGACTTGAACGAAACTCTTTTTTAAAAAATCACTGGGAAATATGAGACTGCTGAAATCTAGCAAAAAAGCAGCCCCAGGGAAAGCAGGGTTCCACTCTCCTTCCTCCCACGATGATGCTGCCATCATCACCGCTGATCAAGGAAACGGGAACAAACGCCAGAAGAGCACTTCTCTGCACAACCAGAAGGCCCCCGGCCTCCGCACTCTCCGCCCACTTTCCCACTAGCAAAAAGGATACAGAGCTTCGTACATCAGTCCCTGAGGCCCTGAAAAAAAGGTGGCTGACCCTGGTTCAGTGAGCATACTAAAATAAGCAGCATGCCAATGGGTACCCACCTACCTATCCCACCTGTCCTAAACAAGAACCTCTCAGAGTGTGATAGGGAAGGGAAGGAACGGGATTTCCTGGCATCTGGCACAAACTAGTATCGGGGGTTCTGGTAACCCGAGTCACGCGGCACGCACGAGCATCCTCCTCCACCGGGCCTCGGTCTACCCAGACGGCCGTCCCTCAAACCCCTGTGCCTGCAGCTCAAAGGGCTTTGAGCAGCACATACTCCTGGGTGGTCGGTCTTGGATTCTCCTGTCACTGTAGACATTCACATGCTGGAAGTCCACATCCTTCAAACTCACCAGCCAGACCACCCCTGTGACCAGAAGAACCACTGCCTTCAGGAGAGCTCTGGAGAGGTAGATCTTTCCAGCCAACGAAAACGCCCGTCAACTCTCCCAAGTTCCCACCCAACATGAGTAACGCTATTCCGAAAGTAAGGTGCAAAGATTCAAAGTATCCCTATACATTCCCTTCTTTTTCACTACAGAACTTTAGTTATTTCTCCTGCCAAAAAAAAAAAATAAATAGGTATTTACTCTATTACATCATGTATCTTGCAACTAATTTCCAAAGCCAGCTGTTGGAGATCCTGGAAGGAACTGAGGTGGGGAGGAGTATGAAGGAAAGTCTGAGTCAGCTTCCAGAGCCAGAGGAAAGTGTCCCCTGGCCCCCAGGTTCAAGATAAAAATAATGTCACCTTCATCAAGAGGAGGAAAAACTTTCTCAGTTGCTGCAGCTTACATTCTGGATCCCCTCCACCCCACCTTTTTTCTCCCTTATGTTGTACCTTTCCAAGAACAAGAAAATCTAGAAAAACAACTGTGGTGCACTTTTGTAGTAAATATAGTCTTTCTCACCAACAAATCAGGGTGAGAGAGCAGGGTATATAATCCTTTCCCATGTTTTACACCATCAACTTCAGTTAGTGAATTCTGGCCAAGTTTATATATCACCACTCAACTACACCAAAAGCCTTTACAGACCATCCCCTGGTTCTCACCTTCCTGCCCACACCACCTCACACGGAGTGGGACCTCAAACACCACCTCTTGACGTTTTATTTCATATAAAATGAGTGCAGAGGTGAGATGGAGAGACCAGGTACAAAACGCACAAAATGAGGGAGTAGGAAAGGTGAGTCTTTCGAGAAGAAGCCATCCCCCAGAACTGGAGAAGAAGAAAGCTTTAATCAAATCTCAGGAGAGGACACCACCCGAGGCCTCTGCACCTCCTAACGAGGAGTGAGCGCGGCTGAGCAGTCCCAGCCACGTACACCCTCATTTCCTTCCCTTTCGGTACTTCTGATAACCACAGTAACTTCCTCTCCGGTCACCCACAGTGACAGCCACGGCGTGGTAACCGCCAACGATTTTAATAAGTTTCGCAATCTGGTTTAAAGGGCAACCGGAGGAAACCAACATATAAGAATCTCCCAGGCCAGCTGTGGCGGTCCGTGAGGCTGAAAAGGTAAGTTTGAGCGAGGAAATTATTGGGCTGGCCAAAAACTCCATTTAGTTTTTTCTATACGATGGCTCTAGTAGTGCTTAGTTGTCTTTAACCTCATACGAAACAATTTTGTTAGATTGTATTGTGACAGCTGTCATATCAGCATGCATTTTTTATAAAAAATACTTATCAAAACTGGTGATTTTTTGTGCAGTTATTTTAGTATTGAAGATAGAAGACACAACATTTTCAGTATATTATATTTTATTATTTCAAGAAAGGTAAAAACATAACTGAAATGCAAATAAAGATTTGTGCAGCGTGTGGAGAAGGTGCAGTGACTGATCGAATGTGTCAAAAGCAGTTTGCAAGCTTTCTTGGTGCTACTGACATTCTGGACAAATAACCCTTTGCTGTGAGGCTGCCTTATGCATCGGAAGGTGTTTAGCAGCACCCCTGGCCTCTGCACACTGGAAGCCAATAGCAGGAGACAGCTGACATACTCAGAATATCCAAATCAATAAAGTTATTGGTGAAAATGAAAAATGTGCCCTTTATTTTATAGAAAAAACCATATGGACTTTTAGGCCAACCCAATAGCATCAGTTAAAAGATCAGAGGGTATTCAACTCAAATGTATGTATGATAAAAGCCCCAGGAATTTTTTTTAAAGATTCCCCCCAATTCCCTCAACCAAGACAATAAGAAAAAAGCATCACAATCAGGGTCTAGGGGCAAAGTACAAATTAATTTTTAAAAAATAACTGAACATTATACTTTAGTGGGATTTGTCATATAAAAACTCTGGTTGACTATACAACATTGTAGGATGGATACTATTATCCATGCTTAGCAAACAGGGAAACGGAAGAAATTCAATATCTCAGCTCAAGGTTTCATAGAAGAAAACAGGGATCCAAAGAGAGAAACTGGATTTCTAAAGACCTAATATATGGCAATAACATCTGTCTTACACATGAAATACAAAACATACTATTATTTTATGCAGTTAATTTTACACATTTAGTATCTAGAAACAGGAAGTTGAGTCTATATAGTTCTTATAACAATGCTGGAACGTATACATTGTATTTAAACAGAGTTTGAGAGCTGGAAGGGATGGCTAGACAAGTCAATGTAATTACAATTCCAACCACAGTTGGCTTTAGGTACTGTATATGCAACGTGATTAAGACTTTAACGCTTTAACTTTTGCACTTTATGATTTGTGCCAATCCACAATCTTTCTATTACACTTAACTTTATTCTAAGAAAAGAAAGGAAGGAAGGAAGGAAAGCAGGGAATGATGGGAGGAAGACAGGAACACAGGGAAGGAGAGTGAACCTTTCTAAGTACCCGAAAAGCTGCTTACCTCCTGTGATTTGAAAAAATGCCTCCCACTCAGGTTATCTACCTTCCTTGTGCCTGCTTTCCTGTTTTCCTCCACCCTCTCTGGGTTTTTGCTTGTTTTTTGCTTTTTCTTCACAGTCCTGGTTTTGCTCCCCATCGTCCTTTGTGCTTTTGCCGGTCTTCCTTCTGCGTCCGCCTGTCTGACCCTTCTCGTCTTTCCCGTCGCCTGCCTCCAACACCACAGCTCCACACAACACAAACCCCCACCCTCTTGAACCCTGTGCACTGAAGGTCTCTGCTCCTTCTCAGCCCCATCCTGCCTCCGCACCAGATCATCAGCTGCACCCTTGGGTCCCCTTTCTACACTTCTACCGCTTTGAATTTTTCTTTACTCTTTTAAGACTTCTGTATCCTGACATCAACTCATGTTTCCATAAACATACCTCACAGCCTTCCAAGGCCAAGGCCATCACAAGGAGCTGGCGTTCTTTTGCTCCCACTGCCGCTTTTCCATCAATTCATGTCATTCGTTATTCAGCCAACGTTTATTGGGAGACGACGATATAACACATATAATAGTTAAGTCAAAAAGAGAAACTGAACCTGGCCCCTGTTTTAAGAAACTAGCAACCTAGGACAAATTTTCAAAACTAAACCTCTTAGCATAGCGTACAAGAGAGGGCAAGAAACCAGAGGCAGGGACGGCTCCTGTCTGTCCACCGCTCAGCCGCACACACCAACCCGATGGCCCTGGGGACCGCCAGGGAAGGAACACCGAGACGGAGGTGGGAATCCAAGGGGTCACGGGCTGTGTGTGTCTGAGGTGCCGGCTCTGTATTAATCAGAATATACTGAATATTAGCACATAATTTATTATGCAGTTAATTTTAATGCTGTTTTTTAATTAACGTAACTTAAACATAAACTTCAAGAAGATACTGGTTAACGAATCTTTATATTCCTAATGCGATTTGCACAGTGCCTGGCACACAAACGCAGCTCCAGGAACGAAGTGAGGATCGCTGAGTGAAGACCAAAGGCATGTGTGTGCGGCGTTCCGGAGAGCAGGGTGAAAGCGGGAGAAACAGTCGTTTTGCTGCCTTTACTTGACAGCTATTCTTTTCAAGTGAATGAAGAGATTTAAAAAGACAAAGAAAGAGAGGGAGGGAGGGAAGGAGGAGACAGAGGGAGGGGAAGGGAAGGGAAGGAAGGAAAGGAAAGAAAATCAATGCAGGGTTTCTCACCCTCAGCACTACTGACCTATTGGGCTGGACGACTCTTCATCGCAGGGGCTGCCCTCTACGTTTTAGGGTGTTCAAGTCTAAAGCCTCCCCGAGATGCCAGCAGCACCTCTACAGTTACGAGGGTCAGAAATGCCTCCAAACACTGCCAAGTGTCCTTTGGAGGGCAAAAGCTCCCCCAGTTGCAAGTCACCGAGTTACTGCTTACATACATCATCCTCTCCATGTGCTCAACCACCGAGATGATCTCGATACTTAGTCCTCAATTATTTCAACACTCCAGTTAATGACCCTTCCAAAGCCTCCAAGCTCTTCAACTCACTGATTTCCAGGGGGCTTTACCTCCACCACAATCATCCATCAAATAGCCACTCTTGAGGAATCATCACTACCCAACTCTTCTAAATGTCCAAATCTCAAAATCGCATCGCGAGAGCCTGTGCTCTGCCTCCGTCCACCGCCCTGACCCACCGGAGCTGTCCGTCCCAGCCTACCACTGCTCAGCCCAGCACACTGCGCGCTTGGCCACACTCGGGGGCTTCTGGGTGCCATTGGACAGAGGCAGGTCTACCCCAGCCCAAGCTGGCCCTTCGGGGAGTCAGCAACCCTTTATTCCACGCTCTGATGAGTCCTCATTACAGTGAAACTGCCCCTGCTTCCGAAGCCCTGCTCCCCTCCGAGCGTCAACACCGCCCCTGCCTGCAGGCCGCGAGTCTCCCTCTCCAAAGGAGGGAAAACGGAGGTGCTCACCAGGTCCTCTGACACGAGCTCCGTCTACTTCCCTGCTCGTCACCTCGGACACACTGGGTGCTCGACACACAGGTTTCACATTTACTAAGGAATAACACCATGGCTGTATGTTGGCCACGTTTTAAAGAGTGACTTTTAGGAGGAAAATTTAAAGGCTCTAAATTTTATTCTAATTCAAACGTTATTCTACAATACTAAGCAACCCTACGGGAACATCAACATGCCTCTCCAGTTTCTCAGGGGAGCCACCCCGAACAGTGGCCCACGTGGCTGCTGCGGAGGACCCTCTGGGTGACCACTGAAGCACGGGGTGGAGGGGGGGTTGAGAATGACGTGTAAAATATAAACTCCACTGATAACTGGCCATGTCGCGCAGAAAAAGCGCTCCCCACAACTGTGAGGGGCTCCTCAATCCACAACTCAGTGCAGCGCAGAGGGGTGCCATGGCGGGCTGACGGTCTCACTGGCAACCCCACGTGCTGCAGACCGGCCCCTGGCTCTCAGAGGAGCCCGACGATCTTCCCCGGGAGCAAAATCTGCTCTGTGGCAGGAGAGAGGGGTTATACGTAATTAACGAGCAGAGGCAACGGCGCGATATCTGGAGAATTAAATGTCCCCTGTTCACCTAACCCTACTGCCTCCCGCAGGGAAACAGGCAGCATCTGTATGTGTTCTGCTTAAAGAAGCTCGGGGTCCCCACTAAATCCGAGGCAGAACACTTGCACCAGCTTCTGTCTCACAAGGTAATTATGGAATGAGCAGCTGGGCAAAAGCTTTGGCAAAATAGAGCCAATCGTTTCTCAAAAGTGTTCTCAACTTTTTCTTGACCTTCAGCTAATGGTAGCTCAGACAAGTATCTTAAAAGCATCTGTAGTCAGCCATTTTTGGTAACTTGTGAGCAAAATTATTTTTAGCTGAAAATGTATTCCAATCCTTCTCTCATAGCTCAGAAGCATCTGATCAGGCTTGGTTCAAGCCTTCTAGAATAATTTATCTTTGAGTGGATTTAAAGCATAGAATATTTCAGCTTCAAAGGAGAAACTTTCTCCTTAAAAGCAAAAAACAAAAAAAAAAACAAAAAAAAACAAAACGTGCCACTACACAAGACCCGTGAAGAAACAGCGCTTGTATACAGGCTGCCTGCCCTGGTCTACTGTGCGGATTAAGCACTTAAACATTCAGAACATGTTCTGAAAGCCTTTGATGGACAAACACTGGTACAGCACTTCTGCTATGAAGAGCAAAACGTATGCCTGTGTGGTACGAAGGGGCTTCACATAAATTTAAATATAAAGAAATGGAACATGAGGTTTAAGTTATTTCCATGCAGCACTGAAATGGTGATTCCAAATGCGGGGAAAAGACAGCTGAAAAAAATAAGTAATTCTGCTAGAAGGCTGAACAACTAGATATATACAACATAATCAAACACAGGTTCTCTCTCTCTCTCTGTTGTTTTTGTGTGTTTTCGTGGGGCGCAGGGGGTGGTAGTTTTTGATGAACAAAGACAGTGTCACCAAACCACCTAACACTATGAGGCTGTGCTCCCTGAGTGGCAGGACAACCCAATCACCATCCACCAGTCAGCTTCCAGAGGCAGGGAACATGGCTGCAAGGGGACGGCAGCCAGTGGGCGAACAAGCTACCAAAGACACTGGGAAAACCCCCTGCCTTCGTGCGCTCCATTCGGAGCCTGCGGACCCACCGGCGCCTCCTCTCACGCCTTGTCCTCGGACAGACTGCTCCTCCCTCCTGACACGGCAGGCCCCCCCCCCCTTTGCCCGCCTCACCCCTACTCATTCAGCAACACCTCCCGCAGAATGTCCTCCCTGTGCCATCCCGCCCCAGCTGGTGAAGAACCCTTCTATTATTATGCTCCCACAGAAACGCTATCCTCACTCCTCTCGGGGCACCGAAGCTCCTCCATTTACCATCAGGTTGGGTCTAGAATGAAAGCTCCTAATCTCATTAGTTCAAAGAATGCCAATGTGAAAAAAATCCAAGGAACCCATGGGTGCACATCTAGTGAGGAACACTGACGACAACTGCAGAGGCTTATGGGAGTGGTTCTGACTTGTCTTGTTTCTTCTCAACTCACTTCATGATTTGCACTGGCCTCTCTATAATCACCTAGGCTGCTGAATCATTCATCCCACACACATATTCAGCACTGCCTCCATTTTTAATCATCTCTACATTTATCCACCCCTTTGTATCAGCATTTTCATTACAGAGTTCTTTTCCTTACTGAATATGACAGTAGTGTATATAAGACACAGTTAATAATAAATACAAGCAACGAAATGCCCTATATACCAGTAAACAATGTGAGAGCCAAAATTAAATAACCTATGCCACCACTAGCACCATTTTCTCCTTTGTCTGTGGTATACAGATGGCAAACCTTTCCTCCAGCACATAACTCTATTCATTATTCTATGAAAATCAGCAAGTTCAAAGATCGTAATAGTTCCTGTATTTATTCCTATGTAGTTTTAATAGATTATTTTTAAAACAACACATGCATGTAATACAAAACTCAGAGGCACAAAAGGTCTAGCAGCATGAAAGTCAAGTCTTCACCTGCACCCCCATTCCTGACACCAGCTCCTCTCCCCAGAGGCGACGACTGTGACCAAGTCCTGTGTTTCCTGCGGAGGGTTTGCATGCATGTTGATACATACTCTTTCCATTCCACAAACACTAGCAACCTATACACTATTCCATGTCTTGACTTTTTACAGGGTGTATTTTAGAATCATCTGTGTCCATTCACACAAAGCTAATTCTTTTCGATGGCTGCATGGTATTCCATTATATGAGTGTCACCTATTTTGGTTCATAGATTTCCTGTCAAAGAGCATTTTGGTGTTTCAATTTTTTGCTGTTTCCAATAGTGCTGTAATATATATCACATTACACACAGATACAAGAGTATCTGCAGGATAAATTCCTAGAGATAGAACTGCTGAGTGGAAAGTACATATTCATATTACATTTTTAACAGATATTACTAAGTAGCTCTCTCTTCGTGGAGGTTATAGGACTTTTTACCCCACCAACAATATGAGTACCTTCTTCTCTACCTACACCCTTATCAGAATCTTTTTTCTTTTACTGATTCTACAGAGAGGGCAAGGGAGAAAGGGAGAGGGAGAAAGACAGGGAGAGAAACATCTATCAGTTGCCTCTTGCACGCGTCCAACTGGGGACCAAACGCACAACCCAGGCACGTGCCCTGACCGGGAATCCCACTGGTGACTTTTTGGTATGCAGGATGACACCCAACTGACTGAGCATCACCAGCTGGGGCATGTAATGAAATTTTTATTCTAATGTATAAAACCACCCCAAGAGACCTCTTAAGTTCCGTAAAAACACACCTTTAACTCTATAACTCTGGAGTCTAACATGTCCTAAGCATTCAAATGCTGTTGAAAAAAATGAAAAACCAAGCAAAAGGGTAAGGGATTTTGTACAACATGAGAAGTTTACTTCTTTTTTAAAGATTTTATTTATTTACTTTTAGAGAGAGGGGAAGGGAGGGACAAAGAGAGGGAGAGAAACAGGGATGTACCAGAGAAACATCCATCAGTTGCCTCTTGCACACCCTCAACCACAACCCAGGCATGTGCCCTGACCACGAATCAAACTTGTGACCTTTCAGTTTGGTTTCGGGATGACGCTCAACCCACTGAACCACACTAGTCAAGGCGAGAAGTTTACTTTTAATATAAAGAACAATGAAACTGATTTAAATATTAGCATTTTGGGGGTAGATGGATGGATTGATACTGATCTAAAGTGGTTCTCCTAGAGATTTTAAAAAATCAGGAAAGAGACTGCCGGCCAAGATGGAGGAGTAGGTAGACACACTGTGCCTCCTCGCACAAACAAAAGGAGGACAACAACAATTTAAAAACAAAAAACAACCAGAACTGACAGGAAATCGTACTGTATGGAAGTCCGACAACTAAGGAGTTGAAGAAGAAACATTTATTCAAGCCGGTAGAAAGGGCGGAGACGGGCAGCCAGGCGGAGAGGACTCACGGCAAGGCGGCGGCTAAAGGACTGGGGCGGGCAGGACGGCAGCTGGTGGACCGGGGCTGGCGGACCCACATTTGCAGGCAGATAAACCAGGAGCAACAACTAGGGAGTGAGGCAGACTGCACAGCCCAGGGTTCCAGCACGGGGAAAATAAAGCCTCAAAGCCTCTGATTGAAAACACCTGTGGGGGTTGAGACGGCAGCAGGAGAAACTTCCAGCCTCACGGGGAAAGTTTGTTGGAGAGACTCACAAGGTCCTAGAACATACACAAACCCACCCACCTGGGAATCAGGACCAGAAGGGCCCAGTTTGCTTGGGGGAAGCAGGGGAAGTGACTAAAATCCGGCAGAGAGCTGAGCAAGCAGCACTGTTCCCTCTCGGACCCCTCCCCCACATACAGCGTCACAACGCAGGTACCTGAGTTGCCCCGCCCTAGTGAACACCTAAGGCTCCACCCCTTACTACGTAACAGGTGCACTAGACAAAAAAAAAAAAAAAAATGGCCCAAATTAAATAACAGATCAAAGCTCCAGAACAAATACAACTAAGTGACAAAGAGGTAGCCAACCTATCAGATGCACAGTTCAAAACACTGGTAATCAAGATGCTCACATAATTGCTTAAATATGGTCACAAATTAGATGAAAAAATGAAGGCTATGCTAAGTGAAATAAAAGAAAATGCACAAGGAACCAACAGTGACAGGAAGGAAACCAGGACTCAAATCAATGGTGTAGACCAGAAGGAAGAAAGAAACATTCAACCGGAAAAGAAACAAGAATTCAAAAAAATGAGAGGCTTAGGAACCTCCAGGACATCTTTAAACGTTCCCACATCCTCCTTTCAGAAGGAAAAGAGGAAGAGCAACAAATTGAAAACTTATCGCAACAAATAATGAAGGAGAACTTCTCCAATCTGGCAAAGGAAACAGACTTCAAGGAAATCCAGGAAGCTCAGAGAGTCCCAAAGAAGTTGGACCCAAGGAGGAACACACCAAAGCACATCATCATTACATTAGCCAAGATTAAAATAAGGAGAGAATCTTACAAGCAGCAGGAAAAGACAGTTACCTATAAAGGAGTTCCCATAAGACTGTCAGTGGATTTCTCAAGAGACCTTACAGGCAAGGAGGGGCTGGAAAAAATTATTCCAAGTCATGAAAGGCAAGGACCTACATCCAAGATTACTTTATCCAGCAAAGCTTGCACTTAGAATGGAAGGGCAGAGAAAGTGCTTCTCAGATAAAGTCAAGTTAAAGGAGTTCATCATCACCAAGCCCTTATTGTATGAAATGTTAAAGGGAATTATCTAAGAAAAAGATTACAAAATATGAGCAGTAAAATGATAGCAAACTCATAGTTATTAACAACCACACCTAAAACAAAAACAATAACTAAGCAAACAACTAGAACAGGAATAGAATCACAGAAATGGAGATCACATGGAGGGTTATCAGCAGGGGAGTAGGAGGGAGAGAGAGCAGGGAAAGGTACAGAGACTAAGTAGCATAAATGGTAGGGAGAAAATAGACTAGGGGGAGGGCAAGAATAGTATAGGAAATGTAGAAGCCAAAGATCTTATATGTATGACCCATGGACATGAGCTAAAGGTGGGGAATGTGGGTGGGAGGGGGTGTACAGGGCGGAGGGGAATAAAGGGGAGGGAAATGGGACAACTGTAATAGCATTATCAATAAAATATATTTTTAAAAAATCAGGAAAGAGCCCTGGCTGGTGTGGCTCAGTGGCCTGAGTGCCAGCCTGTGAACTGAAAGGATACTGGTTTGATCCCCCTGTCAGGGCACAGGCCTGGGTTGGGGATGTGCAGGAGGCAACTGATCAATTCTTTTCTCATGCATCAATGTTTCCCTCCCTCTCTTTCCTTCTCTCTAGAAATAAATAAATAAAATCTTTTAAAAATAAAAATAAAAAAATCAGGAAAGATTCATACCTTTGAAATAGGTAAACACCTTAAAGTAAGGTATATAGCCTTTCTTCAAAACGTCATGAGATCTTAAGGGAATACAATGCAGCCCCCAAAGGAGCAGCAAGATTCCTTCTCTGAAACTGCCATGGGTGCCAAAGTTTCTCACATCAATGTTCTTTTTAGACAACTTTCCAAGAAACCAGTTCTTATGTGTTTCGTATACAGTCACATAGCTGGCTAACATTTTGTTGGTTTGCTTCCGCGGAGTGCCTGGCATAATCAACACTGAAAATCCCTCTGTGAACACAACAAACACGGCCCCCCGCACGGCCCCCGGTTGGCACGTGCCTGCCGCAGTCTCTGGTGCGCCTCCTCGGTGCTGTGACAACCATCGTAACGGCAGACGGGACTTCCACAGTGCCCACGATGGAGCAGGCACTCTTCCAGGCACACTGTACTTATTATATTAACGCACTTAATACTCCCAATAATCTAGTGAGGCAGAACTACTATTATCCCCATTTTACAGATGAAAAGGTGAAGCACAGAGGCGGTAACTCACACAAAGGACACAAAGTTACATAGGTATAGATACAGTACTTGAATTGAATCTAGGCAGTCTGATACCAGAATGGGTCCTCTTCACCCAGTATTTTAGTGCAGTGTGCTAACTACTCTGATAAAGTTGTACTCAAAAGGTGCGTTACCAAAACACTAGGCCTGGACATATACTATGTATACACCTCCATGAGAGTAATTACCACATTGTATTAAAAGTACCTGTGTGTACATGCACTTCCCCACTGCAAGTTTAAGTCTTAGTCACCACTGTTCCTAGCACTACCCAATTTATGAATTCTTCAACTGGGTTTTAGGTTAAGAGAATACCATGTCTATTTCTTGGGTTTGCTTTTCACGTTTTCAGTGTGATGATGCTTCTGCTGTTGTGTGCTACCATCTCCTGAGACCCATCCCCTGTAAGACAAGATCTGCTTCTCAAATTGTGTGGCTTCCCTAGCAATGCTGGCCAGACCTCTCAACTGCCTTGGGTACATTCTTGGAGGCCTGGAACACCACATGGACCCACACCATCATTCCTGCTGGGTAGGGTGCTGGCAGTGCAGGTCCCACCCCCCGCAGCCAGGATCAGAGGCTCTTATCAGGAAGATGGGAGTAATTTGAGCCACCTGCCAACCCATCTCTCAACTGCTAAGACAGGCGCTTTCTGCTATCAGGTTGCGCAAATGCCTGGAAACCTTATACCCAGTGTGAAGGAAGAAGCAATAGGGGAAACAGCACAGCATCTGGTGCCCTGCCTGCTTCCATTCACTTGTTGAGATCAAGTAGACCCAATTCACTCTGGTGAGGCCTTGGGACCATAAAGATTGCATGGTGGGTGAGATTAATGTTACCATACAACAGAGGTCAGCATCCGCCTAGAGTGCACATCCCTGCCAGTGTAATTCTCCAGAGCTGGAATGCTACCTCCTCTTTAATATTTGTGTAGACAAAGGTCCATTGCAGAAGTCAGCTCTGAAAAGCACAATTTTACTTCACAGCTTTAATTGTGGAAGTTGGTAAAGGATAACCAAGCTAGAGACAAGCCTAAGCTCGAAATCTTCAATTCTATGTCTAAATCAGAATCTACAACTGTTCAGTAAGCACAGAAGAAAGCTCCCTGTTTGTTGAGCTGTGTCTATTTACTTCCCATTAGCCTCAGTGGCAGAGTGAGCATATCGCAGGGATGAAATACACCCATTCGATCCTGGGACTCTCTGCAAACACAGGGGCTAAGTGAAACTAACCGCAATCATGGCTGCCAGATGCAAACCCCTATTACTAAACCTTCCTTTCTCACAACTCAACACAAAACCTGGCTCAATGAACAGCCTCCTGACAGCACTGACGTTCAATCAGGACACACCTTGGCATTCTGGGTATGTCTGGTGTCAAAGGTGTCACACTGACCACAATCGCACTGCGGTCCGAGTCTGTGTGCAATGACTCAAGGCAGATTCTGACGGTCATTACTAACTCAACAACAAACGAGGTGTCTGACCCAAAATGGGCCCCACTGGGGCAAAAGACAGGACCAAGAGCAGCTGGCTGAGGCAGGGAGAGCTGAGGAAGCCTATATTCTACTCAAACATCTTTAAAAGTTATCATCATCAGTCAGGGATTTGTAAGTTATTCATGTGAACGAATGAAGATGCAAATTAGGTCTCCTGCCCTGTGATTCCATGATTCAAAAAAACAAACCAACAAAACACGTAGACTCAAACCTCGTGAGATCCTGTACTAACCATAGTCATCATGCCAGCAATCTTTAGATCTAATTATTTCACTAGACCAAAACAGGATAATCCCAAGTCCAGAAACTTAACATATCTAAACTGATAAAAAAAAAAGTGATCTCCAAATACACTGAAAAGCAAAGCAAAGAACAGTATGCATATTACTATGAACCATTTAAGGTTTTAAAAGGGGACAGAAAAATATTATTGCAGGTACTATCTGTGGAAGGACACCCAGGTAGTTAAGCACACTGGTCACCTGCAAGGAGAGACACTAAGCAGCGGGCAGAAGACAGAAACTTTTTACTCTTCAATCTTTTGTATATTTTGAATCATATCCATGTGAATATGTATGTTTTGAAAAATAAATGTAAAAAAAGGAATAAAACTCCACACACAGAACTCTCAGAGAAATCATACCAGAAGAGTAAAAAAAAAAGAAAGCTAAGAAATGAAAGATTCTATTTAGCCGTAAGGCCAACCGTTCACTCTCACGTCCTCTCCCTGAGCCTGAGATGACCCGTCCCGTAAAATGAGCACATGATCCACTTTACCTGACCGAGGCAGAGAGATGGTCCAGATAACTCCCAGCTGCCTTCAGCTCTTACGATTTCATACTACTCACCATTACCAATCTGTTCATTTATCTACTGTGAATCTATAATTTGCTCAAATCAGAGAAGGAATAAATTTGAGGCAAAAATACAAATATACAACAACAGGCCACCCATATATACAATTATCCCTTTCAAATTCCCCTGAACATGAACAACAAAAAAGTGAGATAAACACATAATGCCCCTAATACAATGCTTGGCGCAAACAAGTACATAATAAATTTTAGCAAAATCCCAATTTGAAACACTGGCTAGATCCAAATTACTGAAGAAAGTGGGGTTCGATGTTGACTTCAGTTCTACACAAATCAGCCTTCAGGTAATGGGTAAAATGTTTTCAAAATTAAATATATGGCAAGCGAAGACAAGAGAGTACTTGTTCATTCCATTCCTCAGCAATCATACTCTTCGGTCTGAGGGGCCTGAGGCCCCAGGAAAAAGCACTGGGTAAAGAGCCCCAAGATCTGGATAGAGCCATCAGCTTTGCACTCCCCAGTCGCGAAATGTAGAAAGGTATAGTTTCCCTATTTGAAGAATCACTTTTCTTTTGGGGTTGTTGTAGGGAATAAAGACCTGCATCAAAGCATTTTATAAACTGTAAAATATAATATGAATTTAATAACTGAGTAGTATGTGCAATTTAGTCACCATGCTTCAAATCCAGAGATGGTGACTAAGGAAAAAGCAACAAAAATTATTGAGACTTTTAAAAATAGATTATATAAACGTTGATTTTTTTTTTCAACATTTACTGAGTTCTTTTTATCATATATCCTTGGCACTGAAGGAGGAGCCAAAGATACAAGGATTAAGAGACTGTTCCTGCCCTGGCCAGTGTGGCACGGTTGGTTGAAGCATCATCTCATACACCCAGTTCGAGAGTTCAATTCCCTGTGAGGGCACATACCTAGGTTGTGGGTTCGATCCCTAGTCAAGGAGTGTACAGGAGGCAACCAATCAACGTTTCTCTCTCACGTTCATGTTTCTCCCTTCTCACTCTCTCCATCCTGCTCCCTCCCTATCTCTCTAAAGCACAATGAAAAAAATGTCCTCAGGCGAGGATAAAAAAAAGAGAGAGAGGGAAAGATAGACCGTTTCTGCCTTTAAGGAATTTAAAAAGCACTAAGGCACAAAATATATAGCAGTGGTCAATAATAATAAAACAGCTATTATATAGGGAAGGGCAAAAGTAAGTTTACAGTTGTGAGTACATGACTTTATTCTTGTATTATTGTTTATTAATTATTGTATTATTTTTCCATACAAACAACAGTAAACCTACTTTTGCCCCGCCCTGATTATTAAACAGCTACTAGGTGTCAGTCCATGAATTAAACACATTACGTGCCTTATCTCTTTTTATTCTTACACTAATCCTCTTTTAAAGTTTATTTACTGATTTTAGAGAAAGAGGAAGGAAGCAAAAGAGAGAGGGGGAGAGAAAACACTGATTCGCTGTTCCACTCATTTATGCATTCCTGACTGCTTCTTGTACGTGCCTTGGCATACTGGGCTGACACTCCCAGACAGGGCTACACTAGTCCTGTAACACGCTTTACAAAGTAGGAACCTGAGACTTGGTCACTTAACCAAGATCACACAGCTATGAAGTGCTGAAGCTGGGACTCCAAGCCAGGTCTGTCTGTTTGCAAGCCCATTCTATTTTTTATAACCTTGGAGTGGGAAAAGCTTTTCTAAGCACAGCACAAAGGGACAGTAAAAAAATAATGAAAATGTTAATAGACCCAGTTACGCTTAAAAAAGTGAACCTCTAATACAGTAGATGAAAAAGGACAAGAGAAGTGGCAAGTATGTGACTGTTTGTGTAAAGAGAGTGGAGAAGTAGCACAAGAAACAACGACAATGGTGCTTGTTCTGTGAATGGGACAGGGGTGGCGGGGGGGAGGTGGTACAGGGCAGAAAGGGAACAAGGATAAAAGGGAGACCCTTCACTAAATACCTTTTCATTAATTTTGAGTCACAACATCTGCTTATGAAAAGTCAACTGCAATAGTTAAGAAAATTTTGCTTAACTTTAATGCCCACAGTTATTTGACTTTTGTGTGTGTATGTGCAGAATGACAACTATTATTTCTCAAAGAGTAATCCATGGAAAACAGGTCAGGATAACCTGATTTGACAATTTCCTTGCTTAAAACAAAACGCTGGACCAGTCAAATTTTTCATGTTTCTTCAAACTCTGAGATACTGGTAAACCAAACAAGCATTTACTATTATCCTAAAACTAACAGCAGAAAACAATTCATGGTGAAGAAAAAATCCAGAAAGGGTAAATGACCCCTACACCAAGCTCAAGAAAGTCAAATATAAAGGCTTCTTGAAACAGGTTTCCCAGGATTACAAAGCCAAATCCACAGGGTAATACTTACTCCTAACTACTCAGGGAGAAATGCACAGGAAGCATAAAGGAAAACTGCATGGACAGACACATGGGTGTCTGCTAACCACATTATTATACGGTTGACAAAAATCACTCATGGTCCCTAAAGAGCACCTATCTGAAAGGCTTTGTAACATGCCGACAATAACCAACTGCTCTCCAAACACTGTAAAACAGCCAGTTCAAGGTCAAAATGTTGCTGCAGAAAGTGATGTCTAGTATGACATCCAGCAGCTAAAGACCTACAATAGAGTAGGGAGACAAAAGATGTGTCTATAATGCATAATGAGCAGCAGCTGAGGGTGGGGAGGGGGTAGCCAACAGAAATATTAACCTCTAAGCCCAGCACAGGCCTTTTAAATAGGACCAGCATCACTTCAAAGTCAAAGATGACATCAAAATTAGCCAAATTGGCTTACTGAAAGTCATGAGCCAAACCAGCAATACAATATACAAATCACGCAATAAAATCTGGGAGGACAGCAAACACAGACGTCTATGCAATGGACCGCCTAAGTGACAGCTGTACAGTGCTACCCTCCATCCTTTAAACAAATCTGCCTCTGCCTCTCTCGCAGAGATGTCCAGCATGAGACCACAGTTACACTTTCAAAACAAGTACTACCAACTCCCTGTAAGCTCTGCCAAAGCTCCCACTGTGAGAGGCAGCCATTGTGCAGACTTCCTGAAGTTCAAACAGAGTCCTCCAACCCATTGTGCCAGCCTCTGACAGTGACAGTGTTCCTGGAAGCTCATATGAGGTGCAAACCAATGAGTTAAGCTTTGTGGGTGCTGGGAGCCGCCACAAAACCTCTTCCACTTTTGCCAGTTCTTGCTTTGGAATCACACAGTCCTACTATCCCATCCCCTAGAAACCAAGAACTAGCAGGTGAAAACTGTCAAAGCCACATTCATATTCAGACTGATTAGGGGACAAGCTAGTGAGAATAAGCAACCTCATTTGCCAGATTCTTTTTGCAAAGAACTGGGGGAAGGGGTAGAGGGAACTCAGTAAGAAAGTGGTAGGGAGAGCAAAACAATTCCTGCTTTCTACCAAAATTATTACCTACTTGCCTCAGAATTTTTGTGGCACATGGAACTACAGAAAAGAAGAAAAAAAAGGAAAAAGAAATTACTGAAGGCTGTAACTGTGACTGTATAAAAATCCCCAAGGCAGGATGACCTATGAAGCTAAGCTCCATGCAACAAGGGCTAACTATGCAGCTGCTTCTCTACTTGCCCAACAGTCCAAGATAAACAGAGCAGGCTCGTAGAAGCCCACCAACTTCCAGGAAAAGGGAACCAAAGTCCTCTTGACTCAGGACAAGCCACATACCCCTGAAATAAATCCCTAAATGAAATCCATATAGGTCTGCTGTGGAAATCATCTGGCTGACAGCACTTAACACCCCCTCCTCCACGGCTCCAACTGGCAGAGGAAAAAGCTGCTCAAATAAAGCATTTGGAAGAATTTCCCATGAGCCTCTGTTCCAGAAGTGTTCCAACCCAAGCAGTAGCTGGAGCTCGCTCACATCCAGACCCCACAGCAGCCCCGACAATGCCCGCAGTTCCTCTAGCTCCGCCAGGGCAGGTTCTGCCCCACCCTGAGCCCCAGAGCTGAGACGGTCCCACACTGCTGCCCTGCCCATTCCACCCAATAAATCATGCTGTGCTTGTGATAGTCCCAATTAGGATCCAACAAAACTGATGTGGCCAAAAAGAAAAACAAACAGTATGCCTCCTCAAAAACCTCATGCCGGGAATAAGACATCCAATACTCAGTGCAAAATCTCTTTTCCTCAGCAAAGGAGAAACCAAGGAGCCAGCCTCTACATGGGAAAAATCCCACATACCAGGGCATTATCTAGGGACTTGGGTCCCTAAAAAACCCAAGTATTATGGTTGAACACACCCATGTGGAAGTCTAAACTTCAAAGGCTCTGTTCCCACCCTTGGGAAAATACGTTTTTAGGCAGTTACTCAACCATTATCATTTGGCAATTCAAAACTGTCATCTACTTCAAAGGTGCTATTTATCATGTGTCCTGAGCCTTGGATCCTCAGCCGAAATGTCTAGATGCCATGTTACAGGCAGGACACGACGGAAGGAAGTAGTATTACAGGACTCTCTCATTCCCTTCTCAGAACTGCCTTATTCATTCAGAATCCAAAAAGCCAGAGGCAATACAAAGTGTACCCGTTTGCCTTTAACGAGGCCCCAACTAAGCTAGCAAGGGCAGTCTTGAGGCTGGAGAACAGGTTGAGAATTATATAGGAACGCAGATCAGAAGCCGAAAGGCAGGGAAGCGGGGAGAACAAGGGCCAGTGAGAGGTGGCTCCTGTAAAATTCTTTTATGAGCCTATCTCCAAAGGCAAGATTTGAAAGAACTGTATCAAGCTCCCTCCTCTTCAAGAATATCCAATGAGTAACCTGAAAAAAATAGCATGTATTTTGTGAGGCATCTCAGTTTAGTATTGTTCCCACATCCATAAAAACCAGCTCTAAGAGCTTAAGAAATTCACGATTGAGAAGGGAAAGGTTAAAGTCCACAGTCGATCACATGGGCTTGGTCTCCCATGGCGGCAGCACGGCCGACTGCAACACTCCAGCATCTCTCGGCAGCGCTGCAGCAGGTAGATCAACAGCCCGCGCTAATGAACTGGAACAGTTTAGCTCTAATTGCCCCTGACTTGTGTGGGTCCTCTATTTTCCTTAACCACACCATCACAAAGGCACTTTTCACACATACACACGTGCACACCATTAATATCTGAGCACAGGAAACTAAACATCAGGTTGCCATGCCCACCCAGCACACTCAGCAGTTAAATTCCACCCCAGCTTCTGTTTTCAAAGACCTTCTCTCTCACCTTTAACCCGAAATCAAAGAAAAGATCGGTTCCTATTCACAGATGCCACAACACCCAGACTTCTCTTGAGCTGGACAGCAGCGCACAGGCCAGACCCCCCAGGAAAAACTGGGGGAAAGAGCAAAGCCATCTGCAGGCCCCAACTGAGGGGCAGGAAGACAAAGTTCAATTCAACAAGAACCACAGTCCCCAGCACTGGGAGAGCGCTCAGTCCTTCAGACCCCAAAGGATCCCTTGACCTCACCGTCTGGGTAGGGGTGGAAGGGCAGACATTTGAGCAAATGTTAATCTTAAAAGTCCTCAAACAAAGCTATGGACATTACTATGTTTTAGAAACCAGCAAAACTGTGGGAGGGACAGGAGCCGACACAAAAGACATCCAGGAGGAATCAACATTCCAACCGATTCCGGAAGGCTGAGCCTTACGAGCAAGAGAGAGGTGAGGCCGGAACAGCAGGCTGGAAGAACAGCAACAAGAGGTATCGGTGGGCCGGGCGCCAGCGTGCCGGGAAACCACAAGCCTCTGAACATGGACTCAGAGGTGGATGTAGAAAGAAGCAAGGCCAGGAAGTCAGGCAGAAGTGAGGACAGATGGACCAGGTAGGCCTCATGAGAGAACAGACTTTATCCTGAAGTCAAACAAAGACAAGCAAGCTATCAAATGACTTGAAGCTCTTTTAGATGGACGACTGTCTTAACAGTTTGGAGGGGGTGTTTAAAGAGACCCTACGAGACAAAGGCATCCTAGGTCAATTTCCACAAACCAAAATGAGAACAAAGAGTACCGTCTATTTTGTGAAACATATTTAACCAACAAACCTTATAAAATGTGAAGCACAAACATTTTCACGACTCCTGCAACCACGCAGCACCAAAACAGCCAGTGTACATCTGGCACCCACACTCCCCATGAAAGGCCCGCATGCCTGATGCAGGTCCTGTGATTCTTCAGTAGTCCTGCCAGTCCATGGCTGATGTCTCCTCTTCCTCTAACTAGAGAGACCACATGACCAGATCCACTTTCCTTCTCCATCCCGATGACCAGAAATTAGGTTTCCCAGGTCCACACACTGTTCCTCTCTAGTGCTGAATAGTTCCAACTCTGGCACTGAATCGGAAGCGCATTACCCACTCCATGCTAATTTAGGAATAAGCAGGAACTCACAGAGTGCTGTACTGCAGGTTATAAGGGAGGCAAGATATAAACATTCACTGCTGGGTTCCAGGGACTTTAAATAGTCTCAGTGATTCATTATAGCAGCTCATTGGGGCACGTATTAGTTCTCCCAGTTCACAGGTATGTACCTAGGAGTACAGATGTTAAGTACCTTGCCAAAGATCATCCAGGTGGTAGGTGGAGGAGCCAGAATTCAAACCCGAACATGAGAGATTCGAAAGGGTTTCCTTCACTACACCAAACTTCAAGTCTATATGTATAACAAATGTAACCATACATTAAGGTTAGTAATAATAATAGTAATAACAGTATCTCCCCTTTAAAAGTTGAGGGGAAACCCACATCACATCATCTTGGATTAAAGGACCACTCAAAGGAGTCACAACAGAGTGATCACAACTGGAATCTCCAAATGCTACTAAAAAAGGTCATTCCTGAGCATGAGTGACCAAAAAACATTCAGACTCCAATAATAAGAGTAACTTGGCTCTACCCCAAAGAAATACAGCAAACCCTCCAGGCACTTTCGCCTCCAAGTCCCTAAGCCAACGTTTGAAAAAATGTGTGGCTGATAGCTCACTTGTTCTCCCTCTCTCCCCCGCCCCCAAGCTATTTCCCAAAGTACTTTCTCCACCCAAATTACAGAAATATGTCCAGGATTCACTTGGCAGTTCTGATCCGATTTGCCCCAATCCTGGCTCAAGCAGCTTTGCATTACCCTCCTAACTAGATCAGCGCCAGCCAATGGGTTTAGTCAAGCTGATCTGTGATGGATTAGATAATGAAACCTTAGCCCTGTAAGCCGCCTGCTTGTATTGGGGCTGAAGGGGAGAAGAAGAAGAAACCCAATACTCCTAGGGGCCACCTAAAACACCAAATGCAGCCGCCATCCCTCACTCCATCTGTTTGCTCCTGCTCCAATTACTGCCCTTTCCTTTCCATCATCCCTGATGCTCTTCCCTCTCCTCTTTGAAGGAAGTGCACATCTGCCCTGGAACAAAGACGTTTGCTATGCTTTACAAATGGGTATCAACAAAAATTCAAACAAATCCACCCACTAAAATGACCGTCTTTATTGTTTCTACAATTAAACCCTGACATCAAACTGACAGCCTGAAAGATGTCAAACCAGTAATTCACCAGAGCAACATTCTTGTTTATACTAAGTAGTACAGTGAATTTCGTTCTCCACAGTCCTGTAATCTTGAGGCCTGTCTGCACCAGTCTGCTTTGTATCAAAATGAAAGTTAAATCTCTAGTTAGTGTCTGCCGTGTTCACATGTCAGTGTGAGAGAGAAAAATATGACAAGGTGGCTAGAAAATGGGAGAGTTGAGCAACAAATGCAACTCGAGCTCATTTCTTGAGTCACTCTGAATTCAGATCGATCTGAATTTCTCCTTCTCAAAGACATTCCCAGTTTTACATTCACAGTCTTCTTTGTGAGGTTTTAAAAAATAATCAGTCATTCTATGTGACTATGCCTCAGTTTCTGCATCTGCAATACTATTTACCACTCTGGTACTGTTATGGACTGAATGTCTGTGTTCCCCCAAAATTAATATACTGAAGCCCTAGCCCATAATGTAATGGTATTTGGAGGTGAGGCCTTTGGGAGGTAATAAGCTTTAGATTACATTACAAGGATAGGACCCTCATGATGGGGTTAGTGCCCTTATAAGAAGAGGAAGAGATATATCTTTCTCTCCCCCTCCCCAGGATCTCACACCAAGGAAAAGCCCTGTGAGCACACAGCAAGAAGGCAGCTGTCTATAAGCCAGGAAGACAGACAACCCTCAGCAGACAATGAGCTTACAGCACCTTGATCTTGGACTTCCAGCTTCCAGAACTGTGAGAAATAAATGTCTATGTTTAAGCCACCCAGTCTATGGTGTTTTGTTATGGCAGCCCACATGGACTAAGACAAGTAGAGATGAAACAATTTCAGTGAGATTGTTTGTGATTATTACTTGGAAGAAAAGCACATTACTTTTATAACTTTACTCAAATGGTAGCACCATGCTTAGTTTTAGCATCAAATACCCAAATGAGAATCCAAAGTGGTATTCACCGAGGAGAGAAAACCAGAAACAAGCAAATGGGAAACAAACTATTGCAAGAAATACAGCATCTACATAGCAATTACAGGCTACCTGGAGCCCCTTCCCTGAGACCAGGTAAAAGTTCTCCTACTACTAGAATCAACAACTAATATGAACTGCTGAACCCACTCAGCTAAATTGGATTTATGAGTCTCTGCTCAGAAGCAGTTAGTGGGCCATACAATAATCACATACCAACATTTCATCGCTATAAAGAATTTTGCTGGGCCCTGACCAGTGTGGCTCACTTGACTGGGCATCATCCTGCAAAGTGGAAGGTAGCTGCTTCAATTCCCAGTCAGGGCACATGCCTGGGTTGTGGGTTCAGTACCTGGTCGGGGCATATGTGAGAGGCAACTAATAGATATTTCTCTCTCACATCTATATTTCTCTGACTCTCTTTCTCCCTCCCTTCCCCCCTCTAAAAATAAATAAATAAAATTTAATTTTGCCAAATGTTATAAGTAATAATTCAGATGCACCTGGCCTTATACAGCAGCTAAGTTCCTGGAAAGATGCACAAAGATTGAATTTTTGTTAAATTGTTCTTATCCACTAGAACAGATAACCAAAAGAATTCACTCATCAGTATGTTTTCAGAAAGCCCAATTTTCATACATATGAGACTTGCGGCAAGTGAAATGAACCTCTGAAATCTATACAGTTAACCTTCTGCCAGGTGAGAGTACAATATTGCCAGGTACCCTCTTTAATAACTAACTTCATTTCTCCAACAGTATTCCAGCTTACAAGTTGATCCGCCTCCTCCCTCCTGCTCCATGGTTCAGGGCTCTCTGTCTCTATACCACTTCCAGGGTAGCGCTGACTCCTCTGCCACCCACATGAAGGTTCTGGGTCCTGCCCTTGAAAGGACCGACCCTTCCTCTCTGTCCATGTGAACCCAAGGATCACAACGTGAGTACCACAGACTCCCTCGAGTTCACTACGGTCCACTTCGGGAAACTGATTTACTCCAAAAGCTTAGTGGCTGTAACTCGACAGGATTCAGCTTTGGAATCTGCACCTTACAGGTACAGCTCCGTTTCATAAGCAATCTTGGGAAATTAACCCCAGGAAATAACTGTAAAAAAGAGTTAATCTTTTTCTTTTAAAACAAAAAGATTTTTTTATTTATTTAGTTTTACAGAGAGAGGAAGGGAGGGAGAAAGAGAGAGAGAGAAACATCAAGTTGTTTCTCGGTTGCCTCTTGAATGCCCCCAACCGGGGACCTGGCCTACAACCCAGGCAGGCGTGTGCCCCAACCAGGAATCAAACTGGCAACCTTTCGGTTCACAGGCTGGCACTCAATCCACTGAGCCACACTAGCCAGAGCAAAAAAAAGGTTAATCTTTTCACACTCAAAAGACTGGGGAATTTCATGAAGGTGCTCTCACCCCTGAATTTCATTCTTTTCTATCCTTTAATTATTTTGTAAGAAAGGTAAATTTCAACTTCAACTTAAGAGGCGTTAAGCACATACCATGTACCCAAAAGTATTAGGTATCAAGAATAAATACAAAGAATCCCAGTCCGTGTGACTCAGCTGGTTGGGCGTTACCCTGCAAACCAAAAGGTCGTCAGGTTGATTCCCAGTCAGGGCACGTGCCCAGGTTTCCGGTTCAGTCCCCAGCTGGGGCGTGTGCAAAAGGCAACCGATCAATGCTTCTCTCTCACGTCAATGTTTCTCTCCGCCTTTTCTCCCTCCCTTCCCTTCTCTCTAGAACCGATTTTTTCAAAAAGAATAAATACAAAGAAAGTATCGTTCCCATCTTCTAGAGGCTTACAGTCTCACTAAGGGAACAAGAATAACGACACAATTAAGGGACAATACATGAGATGCATAGTTAAACATCGAGGTAAAGCAGCCAAGGGAAGGCTGTGGCTGTTGTGAACTAAATTGTCAGGAGGCTTCCCAGAAGGAGCTATGACCTCAGAAAAACTCTATTTGTGTTAAGTTGCAAGGAAAAAAAAAACACATACTTTAAGACAAACTCATATAGAGAGAAGGCCACGTAACAACGGAAGCAGAGACTGGCGTGACACAGTCACAAGCCAAGGAGCCAAGGGATGCGGGCAGCCTGCAGGCGCTGGAAGCAGCAACAAATGGATTCTCCCCCGGAGTCCCTAGGAGCAACCAGCCTGCTGACATCTTAACTTTAGATCAGTGAGATTGATTTTGGACTTTTTTTTTAATGATTAGGAAGCGATGAGGTGTTTTTCTTTTTCTTCAGGATTTTATTTATTTATTTTTAGAGCGAGGGGAAGGGAAAAGAGAAAGAGAGAGAGAGAAGCATCAATGTGTGGCTGCCTCTCCCACACCCCCTACTGAGGACTTGGCCCACAACTCAGGCCTGTGCCCCGACTGGGAATCAAACCAGTGACCCTTTGGTTTGCAGGCTGGTGCTCAACCCCTGAGCCACACCAGCCAGGGCTGATTTTGGACTTCTGATCTCCAGATTTGTTAGGTAATAAATTTTTGTTTTCCTAAAAACAAAAATAAATAAGTAAAAATAAAGTAAGCCATACATCAAAAAGGTCAGCTACACTACTAAGATTTTTAAAGTGTATATTTACAAATAGCCCATAGACATTTCTACACCACTGGTATCCTCTCCTAAGGCTCCAAACCCCTGCTCTTTCTGCTCCAGCTACAGGGGTCTCTACCCCACAACATGAAAGAGGCAGTTGGTGTCCTAGCTTCAGAAGCTGCAACTGCCTCAGTACCCACAGTTCCTCTCCTGAGCCCTCTTCCCTCAAATATCTGAAAGGCCCATGCCCTCACTCCATTCAAAGGTCACCCGTCAAAGAAGCCTTCCCTGACCATCTTCTTCATCACTCTCTATCTGCTTTATTTTGCTTCTTAGCACTTACCACTGCCTAACAGCTGTTGATTTCTTTACTGTGTATCTCTTTCAATTGGAATATGCATTCCGTAAGGGCAGGGTCCTTAATTCACTACCATATCTCCGAGGCTCTAGAACGGAGGCTGGCACATAGCAGTTGTGCAATAAGCATTAGTTAAATAAATATTAAACACTCTATAATTATTCTCAGAATGATACAAGAACATCCTAGAGGTCACCTAGGCTTAAATTTTATCTTTTCATGAACATTATTTCTCTTTTACTCCCAATTACACCTCAGATTTCAACTCCCCATAAAGCCTTCCTTGACCATTCCAGCAGGAATGACCATCTCCATCTCCTGGACCCAGAGGCACAAATAACCAGCATACTTTGCCTCTAAATTATGCAATGCCGTTGATATGCATCTACCCTGCAGTATCTCTAGTCCTATTCCTCTGAACTTAATTTATATATAAATCATTTATATATAAACTTTTTAAAACTTTCACCCATGTTGCCCCCCTACCTAAATTGTAAACACCAAGTACCTTACGATCAGAGAACTTGATGTATTTCTTAGAAGGTAACTTAGAAATCACCTTGTATAAACACTTTATTTTACAACTAAGGAAATACAGACCCCAAAAGAAGGGATTTTCTCACAACCATACAGCCAGTCCGGGGACTAAATCACTGATGATATGAATACCTGTAACAAGGTGTGTTGGAACTACGACAATGAAACTGCATATAGTGAAAAATAGACATACACAAATACACAGAATTAAAAAAGCATTCTCTGTAGGATAATTCTAAGTTGCCCATTTGTACCCAAAGGACCTAATCCACTCATTCCTCTGAATACCCCAAAGTCCCTATGCACTGCTCCGCTTCCAAAAACGACTGCCCTTAGCCAATTTGAAGGCAACCAGCAAATAATGGGCCCCAGGAGTAACGGGAGGAGTCTGTTAACTATGACTGACAGAGACAACAAATGAATACAGACATACACAGGTATATGCACACACCAAGCAGAACACGCTCACCAGCACCAACATCCGGTCTTCCCTCCTTACCATCTGATATCAACCCACCTCACCTGAAGTCTCCCCATATTTTTCTATATTTTTTCCACGGCCCCAAGCTTTTACTTCTCACAATCCCTCTGCCCGAGAGTTCTAATGGAGGACAAAATCAGGCACAAAAAAGAATTCAGAAATAAACACGAAGAGGACCCCTTTCCCCAAATCAACAGAAATAACCAAGTGGTCTCGGCGAAGGAGACGGAGGAGCACACAGCCAACGTGCCAGGCTGAGCCAGGGCTCCATCGCTAACACAGGAAGTCAGACAGAGCCTTGGAAAGCAGGAGCGGAGCACAGGAAGTCTTTCAGCACCGCAGAGATTTCCAAGAGTGGTGTAATGGAGAGAGCACAGACAGCGGTAGGAATTCGAGGACCGGGCTTTCAGCTCTGGTTCCCCTACCAGCTAACTGGCTGGCCTTAGGCGAGTTACCAGACTTCTTGGGACTTTTGAGTCCTCATCTATAACATGAGGTGGTTAAAAAACATTTAGGGACTTGAATCCACTCCAAAAAAGAAAAATAAATAAATAACTATCAACTCTTCCCCCCCCCCCCCCCCAAAAAAAAGGGGCACGTAAACTACTATTCTGCATAAGAATCTTCCAAGTCTATCCGGGTTAAGAACCCCTGGAAAATGTCTCTGGCCCCTTCTAACATTCTATGATTCTAAGAGAATGAGACAGATGTCTGAACAACTGCTAGTTAGTGAACCCCTCACCACTCCACAGCGACTCTTCACTGCACAGAGACCCAATCCTACAACCTACGAAGATTTCACGTTCTCCCTCAAATTACAAAGTCAACCAACTGACATCATAACTACAATTCCCCATTCCCTGCCCAACTCAGAATCCAGTCTTCTAATAGCCCTGTACATTTTCTTTTATATCCGAGAACATTAAAGAGCTAGTCGATGCTTTAGCTAGGTGAGATGCAACTGGCAAAGTCCAGGAGGGACATGTCCTGCTCTCTCTTCAGACCCATTAGCTAGCTCCACAAACTTAATGCGACTGAGCACCACGCTGTCCCCAGGCTCTACCAAACTCCTTGCACTTCTCACACTCCTTGTGTATGTGACTGAGTTAACCCACAAACTAAGCCACATCCCCTTTGGGCTCTCGAGGAGTTTTCTCGCTTTTCATTCCTCTCCTTTATATGCCACACCCCTTCCACATCTCAGTGTGTGTCGAGGACCGCCAAAAAGGTATTCCTTCATTAAGGGGGTTCCCACCACTGTCCCCTCGTCCTCGACTCAGTCCAGTGGCTCTCTTGGGCAGGACCTCCTGGCTTCCATTCCGCCTTAGGGAACTATGGAAGGGTTTGAAGAAATGGAACCCATCTCAACCACGTTCGATTTCCCCCCAAAACCTATCCACGCGTTGTGTCCCCTCAGAAATCGGGATCCTCGTGGGCACACCAGGGTCCTCCTGCACCCTTCGCCTCCAAGCCGGAGCTCGCGCTACCTTTCAACCAGGCCCCGAACGGCCCCCTCCCACTTCCAAGCCAGGATCCCTGGAGTCCACCCCGCTCCAAGCCCCGAGAGCCCAGGGAGCCCCGGGCCGCCCTCCCAGCCCCGCGCCGCACCCCCGCCGACACGGGGCGCCCGTCCCGCGCGGTCACCTGCATCCCGCCGCCGTCGTCGTCGGCGGCCTCCGCCTCCTCGGTGCGCGGCCGCTTGCTCAGGCCGGGCTCGGCTCCGTCTCCCCCGCCTCCGGGCACCGGCAGCTCCAGCTCCGACTCCCGCTTCATCCCCCGGGCAGCGGCGCCGGGCCCGAGCTGAAGCGGCTGCTGCGGCTGGGCGCCTTCCGCCATCCGCCCGCGCCCCCCTCGCCTCCGGGAGCCGGGCGACCCGCGACAGGCCACCTCCCCCTGGGCCTCGGCCCCGACAGTCGCGACAGGCGGGCGCGCGCCTGCCCCCGCCCCCGCGTGCGTGCGTGCGTGCGCGCGCGCCGGCCCAGTGCCCCTCGGCGACTGGCGGTCGTCGCTCCCCAGGTCGTGGGCTCGAGACGGCTGGCGGGTCGCGACGCGCACTCGTTCGCACCGCCACGCGCACACGCAACCCCCGGCCCGGCCGCCGCGGGCCCCGCCTCTCGCACTCACGGAGCTCGCCCGCCGGCTCGCGCCCTCTCCCTCACACTGTCCCTCACAACACGCCGGGCCAAGGGAGGAAGGGGGCGGTCCGGGCTCCCGAAGCGTGGGGAGGGGTGTTTATTTGGGGGGAGGAGGGGCTCGAAGCAGGAACGAGCTGACTGGCCGCGATCCTCCGACCCGCCACAGTGGCAGCACCGGGAAGGCGGGGAGAGAGAAAGAAGGAGGGAGGGACCGGGATCTGGGACTCCTGCCCGCGCGGGAGGCTGTGGAGGGGGTGGGGCGGAGAGGGCGGGGCGGTGGTGGCGACCGAGCCGGCGGAGGGGGCGGGGCCAGCGCCCCTCGGCAATCTCCGTCTCCTCCGTTCCGGGAGCCCGAGGGAGGCCGGGAAGAGATCGGGAAAGTTCGGGAATCTCCGGTGCTGGGGAGGGATAGTGCTGGAGGACCGGCGCTGCTGGAATTCCAGCCAGGGCGGAGGGGGCGGGGTCTTCCCCTTTAAGGGCGGGGCCACAGCCTAGGACAGGCGGAGCTTGAGAGGCCCAAGGACGTGGTTGGTTTCAAAAGAGGGAAGGGCACTGTGTGGGAGGGTGTGCCGTAGCAGTCTCCCGGTCCGGCAAAAGAATGGGAGTGTACAGTTGGAAGATCCAGGAATAAAGTCACCACTCCATGGCTCTCTCCCATTCTGAAAAGCTTTCACTCTGATCATCATGATAATTATTATCACATTCCTGGTCATCTTAATAATACCTGATGTTTGTAAGAGCTTCATAGTTTGTACAATGCGTTCCCAGCACCGTTTTGAAACTGGCGGTGTAGGCAGAGCGCATACCAGGAACTAAACACTGATGATGAATGTGAAGCTTGCTCAAGTCCTGCAACTAAAAAGAGGCAAATCCAGATCTCGGGACATTAAGTCATATTCTCTTTCTGTACACCTTGCTGCAGTGTAGCACTTCATCCATTATCAACTCCATACAGTTAGAGATATTTCTGCAAAACCTTCTTTCTCCTAAGAGATTGTGAGGACCAAGAGGGCATCTATTTTCTTTGGCTTCCATATCGTGCCCTGTACATTATAGGGGATACAATGATGTTGCATGAACGACCTGAATTCTACTTAAACAAGTTAGTTCATCTCTTTGGACGCTTGATTCATCATTTGTAAAAATGAAGAGATGGTTTACATCCATGGTTTGCAAGCAAGGGCAATTTTTGCCCCTTCCCTTCTCCCCAAGGACATTTGTCAACATCTGGAGACATATTTGGTTGTTACGACAGGGCATCTAGTGGACAGAGGCCAGGTATATTGTTCACCATCCTGTGATGAACAGGACAGTCCTCACAACAGTTGTCCAGCCAAAAATGTCAATAGTGCTGAGGTTGAGAACCCCTGAATTAGATGATCTCTAAGATCATTTTCAGGTGGGTCAATGATTTGACCTTTGAACTTGGATTTAACCTGGCTAGGGCTGGAACAGTACAACAGTAAAGATCCTTGCTTTGGAGTCAGACCAACCCAGGTTTGAATCCAGGCTTTAGCAACTGTTGCTCATGTGATGTTGAACCAGTGATTACTTAAGAATTTCTATATAGGAGTTTAGGGCCTGCAGACAAACGGAAAGAGAGGACTGAAGGATTTGTCTTCAAGCCTGGTCTTAATAGCAAGCACCTTTTTTTTAACCTGAGCTGTGTCATAGATCAATAAAAATAGCCAAGTTTTAGCTCTGCCACTTACAAGTCATGATACCTCGTGAAAACTCCTTAGCCTCTCTATGCCTGTTTCTTCATCTGATAATTAGGACGGTATTATCTTCCCGAAAGGATTATTGTGAGGATTTAACAAGTTACCACACATTAAGGATTCAAACAGATTGGCCTATTGTAACCACTCGATAAAAGTTACTTATTACCATTATCATTTTATTCACATTTTAAATGAGTGAGAAAATGTTCATTGTCAAGATAAAAGAATAACATTATCACTACTGTGGGATTTTTTAAAAATTATATACGGTTGCTTGGGTGGGGCCACTGGAGATTAAGATGGCCAGAGTTCCCCAAGTCACCGTTTGGTGCGGCCACTGTGTTGACCCAGTCCTTTATTTTCACTAAGCCTCACATTCCTTGCTTGTAAGGTGACAATAGTCACAGTGTTGTTCTAAAAATTAGATGAGACAAAACAAAGCGCTAAGCATAGAGTCCAACATATAGTAACTGTTTAGTAAGTGAGTAAGTAAATATGTATCATCTAATGTTGCTACTTGGGCTATCAAGTTGGAAGTCCAAGTGCCTGCACACTTGTTCTTGAGCTAAATTAGACAGTCTCAACCTAGGTTAGGGGTCTCCAGGTGGCAGTACCCCATAGCAGATGGGGCTTAATCCTGTGCAAGTGAGCACAGATATTACAGCTTTGAAGAAAAAATCAGAATGTCTCCTGCTGGCCCTATGGAACAACAATGATTTTGTTTGTTTTTGTTTTTGTTTTTGTTTTTTAATCAAATACTGGGATCTAAATAATGCTAGGTCCTTCCTGAGCTGCTCCACGACCCAGCAAGAAATGAGATTTGGGATCAGTCTACTTGTGACTCAAATTATTGTTATTCAGGTATTTCCCTAAGAAATAGAGCAATGTGGTGTAGGAATGTTTGAATGACCAGGCAGAACAAAGAGAAACTGGACCCTGCCCTATAAATGAACAGTAAGCATTGGGCGAGGGGGTGGAACAGAAACTCTAAACAGTTGCAGAAGCCGAACTGCACCCACCGTGGTACAAAGGCCAGGACCACTTCTTTCACGTACTTCTGCAGCTACCCCTGTGGGGGCCGGTGCTTATAAAATACTACAGAGAAAGAAGAAATTAAGGAGTATTTTCCTAGAAAGAATTTTAGCTGCAGAAACTACTGAAGTCCTAACATTTATTCATTTATCCATTCGACAAACTATGAACAAGAGTCTGGAATACCAAGAAGAATACAATTGGTTCCTGGTACCAAAGAGTTCTCAGTCTGGGGAAGAAAGGAGGAACAAATTTTAAAAAACAGTTATAATCAATCAGGATAAGGAGGTCATCTCTCCTAGCAGTCAAGAGCATGGACTCATATCAAACAGGCATGGGTTTGAATCTGACTTGGCCACACATTCGACCTTGAACGAGATCCTGAGCATCTCTAAGGCCCAGTTTCTTCATTCGTGTGGCAGGCACTGGTAGTTCCCAACCCAATATCCATTCTCCTCTTATTCCTCACTAGCAGAACCCCAATTTTGTTCGTGGCAGAAATCTTCCTAGCTTTAAATAAAGGGAGGAAACTCTCTCAGGCTCCCCGACAGTTAAGGGTGACCACATAACACAGCCCTGGCCATCAAGATGTAGATAGGAAATAGCATCACTTCCCAATAATAAGACAAAACCACAAGAAGAAAAGGCTCTTTGCCCTTCGTCCTTTACCCTTTCACCTTTACCCTTCCTCCTGCTCAGAACACAGATCGGAGGAACAGCAGACGCCTTGTCTCCACTGTAACAAAAGCTACACGCTGAGAAAGGTATTGTGGAGCCACGCCACCAGGCCTGGCCCCTCTACCTTTAATTTATTGTTATTTGAGCAAATTAAGTTCCATTTGGTTAAGCCACCATGGACACGTTTTTACAAGCTGCCAAACTCAACTCTTAACCGATACAATCTGTAAACAGAGGACAATAAATTATCTCTCCCCCCAGGGTTCTTTTGAGCATTAAATAACGCATGCACAGCACTTAGCATGATATCTGGCTCTAGACACACTCGATAATGGTAACTTAGACCTTTTTACTACTATTATTACTCCTGTTATCCTTATTAATATAACTATTATATGTGCCAAAAGCCATAGGAGCATATAGCTCCCCCTGCCTGGGGAAGAGAAGACAAGCTATACTGAGAATGATGTGTTTGATCTGGGTCTTTAAAAAAGAGGAGTTTCCCAGGATATGGTTTCTACTAAAAAGTGAGCAGATTCTTGTGTGCCTGCAAGGGCTTTCAGGGGGTTCAGCACTGTTCACCAGGAGGAAACTCTGATAGGATACAGCACTGGCCTTGGGGTCACAGGACCAGGATGGAGTTGGGCCCAGCTGTGGTCCTCATGCTGAGACTGAGAAAGGGAAGTGGGTGTCCAAACACCTAGCCACAGGGCTATGGTGGACCCACAGGGAAGAACAGATCTTATGGAAGATCTATCCAGGCACCATTTATTGCTAACCCAGTTACCTGTACTCTAGTTACTTGACAGCTGTCAGACAACCTGGTGATGTACTCTCTCTATTTTATAAGCTCTTTCGGACCATGAATGCTTTCTTAGTCCCTTCCTTGATTTTTGTGTCCCTAGCAGCAAGCAGAGAGCTTGACACAAAAGATGTGGCTATTCCAACAACCCTAAAAAATATTCAAAAACACAGTCTGAGACCTCACACTCCCGCTGGAAGAACAGATAGAGACCCAGAGCAGAGCAGATGACCTTAGCTTGCTGTCTTGACCATGCACTCTTCTAAATAAAGACAGAGTTCTCGGGGCCAGGCTCCTTCCCCCAAATTTATCATCTCTCTAATCAGAGAGAGAAGGCTAGATATAAATAGAAGACAGCACTTTCTACTCCAAAGCCTTCTTTCCCCAAAAAAGAAAGGCAGAGAATACCCTTGATAATTCACAGGCCAGAGGAAGTAGAAGCGACTCCTGCCCTGTGGCTGGCGGATCCAGGAGCCAATACAAAGCCTAATGAGAAACCGAGTTCAGCAGAAGAGGAATGTGCGGTGTTTAAGCCTCATTAGTACTATAAAACCACCCTTTCCACACAAGCCCCGCTATTAACTTTGACCTCACTTCCCTACCTCCCTCTGCTCGTGGCATTATTGAACCTGGGTTTTTCCTATGGGCCAGAACCTTGCCAACCCTTTTGCCCTTCACATAATGTGTTTGTCTGGTTTCTATTTCTGTAGTTTGATGAAGGATGATAGCAGGGTATTGAGTTGTTTTTCATTTAGTGCCGTCGCCGCCCTCACCCTGGCCCCTACCCCCACCCTGTTCTCAAGTCCAGTTTTCATTGTCTGTTTTGTGCCTCCTCCTAGGTTTTTATTGCTTCCTTACAGAGGAGGGAAGGCATTTTTAAAAAAAATTTTCCAGGCCCTGGCATATATAAGCGCATGTATCCATTTTTTCCACAAAGAATGACAGGGTTTTGAAATTGGAAGTGGTCTCAGAGGAAAAGGCAGGGGAGGTTCAGATGGTCACCGGGCCCCTAATAGGAACCAGGCCCAGAAACAGACCCTTTTTCCTGCACTTACACCCACAGCACATCCGCGAGGTAGGCAGTGTTACGTCTCCTTTTCCGGATGAGACGATTGAGCCCCAGAGAGACGAAACGACAGTCTCAAGGTCCCACGGAACGGTTACGGACCACAGAACGTCCCCTACTCCAAGTCCACTGCCCCTTCCATGCTTCCCCATGCTATGTGGACCTTTTTAGGGTGTTTTATTTCAGGTGGGCACAAATCTCCTAAGGAAGAGGGAACAAAAAAAATTCTAACTTCTTATTCTCTGAAACAACTTAACTCTCCTGATCCTGCGTTCCCTCTGAGGCAGCAGCTCCTAGACCTTGGCTGAATCGAGGCATTGGGTCTTCGTTATCCTTGCCAGCACCTGCTCAGGGGTCATTCTCCAGGTCCCAGTCTGGCTGTCATATTGACCCTAACTGACCTCCATCCACTAAGCTGTCCCATCTGCTCCTAAGTCATTGATTTACCCAGAGTACACCTCACCCGGGACCACTGCAGGAAAGGCTCTGTCTTACGGGTCTCACAACTCTGTGAAGGGCGTGGGAAAACCCTGGCTGCTCCCACACTGCTCCGGGGCCTTAGGAATCTCTGAGAGGCTGTCTCTGAACCCTGCTGTGTAAACACACTGAGGCATCCCTATCGCTCAAGCTCTTAGTAGAGGGGAACACTGCAAATGTGCTCCCCAAGGCTTCTCATGGGGGACAAGGCACAGATCTCTTCCCCTCCTAGAGCTTTGTTCCTCCCTCTCCCCGCCCCCCGGGCTCCATCTACAAGGAGGCAGCGGGCAGGGGTCCTCCAGAGCCCCCCACAAGGCTCCAGCTCTTATTCACTCTCTCTCTCTCTTCAGCCCTTGCCACGTTACCCCACATTTGCTGGGGTGGGGGGAACGCAAGGCTGGTCCTGACTGATCGTGATTCTGGCAAAAATCTCTAAATTCTGTAGGGCATGGGTACGATGACCAGGGTCATGCAGGATCGAGACGGGTAGTTAAAAAGACCAGGCTTTTGAAACACAGAGACTTTCCTCTCAACCCATGTGTTTCAGAGACTATTTGGTAATTCAGAAGCTCAATCCCACCCTGGCTGGGTACTCAGTTACAGCGCCGTCCCCATATGCCAAGGTCGCTCAGGCTGAGATCCCGGTCACGGCACATACAAGGGCAAGCAATGAACGCATGACTAGGTGGAGTGACACAAGTCAATGTTCCTCTCTTTCTCCCTCTCTAAAGTCAATTTTTTAAGAGCTCAACCTCTTTGCATTTCCACTGTTACAGCTTTAATCCTGAAAGGGAGGACAGGGATAGTGGAAGACACCTGGAAGAGAGACTATGCATTAATATTTCTGGGGCAAAGAGCATCTCTGCCCTGTTTCCTCCTCCTGCAAACACGGGGAGACAGTTCTCAGCCTTGCTGGCAGTTAAAATGGGGATGAGGTGACAACACTGTGGCCAATGGGACGTGGGTGAAGTAACAGAGATGACTTACAGGCCCAGCCCCTGAAACATTCCTGCCCATCCTCCAGCCCTCTCGTCCCGCCTCCCCACAACAGCAGCTGGGGGATCATGAGCTGCAAATGAGAGGAAAGGAGGCCGGGTGCCTGAGTCACCCCGTGGAGGAGAGCCACAGCAGAAGCTGCATTAAACGCTGCCCTGCTGGCAACAGACCACGATGTGAGCAGGAAATGAAACTTAACTGTGTTAAACCACTGAGGTTTAGGGTTGTGTGTGCGTGTGTAACAGCAGTTTATGTTACTTTCTCTGACTAATACCTAAATATAGTTCTGCCTCGTCATCAATGCACAAAACATCAGGGATTTGGACTCAGAAGTTTGACCATTTCGATAAAAATTCATGAAATTGAAGGTGTATAACGTGACACCAATTCTAAGAAAATACTAAGGATTCTCTTTGGACAATATTCAATGCTTGATGTTGAAGGAGAGTCATGGGGGCAAAGCTAGAGAGACACGTCAAATCCTTCTGTCGGCCCGCCTGGCATAATCCCTGGTGTACTGAGAGGCTTAACAAGCAATGACCGACTGAACGAGAAATCCAGTAGCCTATCACCTCTAGTTCAATCCGAGACATTTACCTTTTTTTTAAATTCTACTTTCAAATATTTGTTATTTATAATCCCCTATAATCTGCACCCACTGTTACAGCCTTGCTCCCAGAAATTACAATGACTACTTTCAATAACTTTTAAAAATTTCTAATGTATTTTAATTTTTTAAATTATGCTATATTTAAATGAGCAGCAGAGTGCTTAAATGAGAAGCTGACTTTGAAACAACTCTGTATTACAGCAACTATGATGGTTGCTCATCATTCCACCCTTTTGGGGTGAGTCGGCCAACAGCAGATGGGGTCTACTCTGTTCCAATCTGTGCGGTTGCAAATATCCATGCAATAACACAGAAAGTGGTTCCACTGGCCAGGACAACATTACCATATTTGTCATGAAAATCTGGGGAGTGTTTTCTATGGCTCTGTCTTGCCCTAATTTGCTGAATGCTTCAGATCTTGAGGCTACTTAATATATTTCTGGCCAAGGGAAACACCATGAAGGTGCGACAGGACTGCATGCAGTGGCTGGTCTATTTCCTTGTAAAGAGACAGTACTTGAGGCTGGAAAGTCTAAGAACTAAGTACTGGCTGATTTGGTTCCTGGCGAGAGCCCTATTCCCGGCTTGCAGACTACTGCCTGTGTCCTCACATGTCAGAGAGAAAGAGGGAGGGAGAAAAGAGAAAGGAAGGGAAGGGGACAAAGGAAGAGGATGGGAGGGGAGGGGAGGGGAGAGAAGAGCAAGACAGCTCTCAGGACCTTTACTATTTTAGGTTTTATGGGGAGGAGCAAAGGAGATAGAGATAAGGGAAGAGGGAGGGAGAGAGAGAGAGAGAGAGTAGGGAAAACTGAGAGTCAAGGTGAAAATAATTCTCCAGAAGGCATGTACCTTTACCCATTCCCACTTTTGTGACTTAAAACAGTGCTTATCAGCTAGAACCCTCTGTGATTTTGCCTGCCCTCTACATGCTCACAAACATACAAAAGTAAGGTTATAACTCCTGTTTATTATTGATGTTAACATACAAAATGAAGCTGGGCATGGAAAATGAGAGGCAGGCAGAAGCTAATAAACTGGAACAAGCCAATCAATCCCTCAGACGTGGAATCATGCAGGAAGACTTCTGGGGTTTGAAGGGGCTCAATAAATACCACCTCTCTTCCCTATCAAGTCAGGAACCAATTTTGAAACAGACACCAGAGACACAGAGAGGAAATCAAAATGTTTAATGTATTATTGCTGATCACTAGATTTGAGTGTGCAACCAAAAGGATCCGCTATGAGCCTCCACCCTTGAATTAGAACAACTCAACTACCGAGCCACTAACATAGCTGGAAAACTGCAGATTGCCCCCAGTGGGGATCAGGGCCTTCCTGCATGGCAGAGAGTTCACCAGAAATGCCCCTCTCAGAGTCAGGCAGAGTTGGAGGAAGAGTAAGGAAGGAGCTGAGCCAAGCCATGTCTGGGTCTTCTTCCCAAATGACCGATCAGATAAGCCACCCCTTCTGTTAATCAGCTAAGGTATGTAGCAAGATCAAACACCTGCAAGTTCTCAGCTGCCTACAGCCACAAAGATTTCTTGTTTACTATCTGGTGTGTGCCATCTTCTCACTCTGGTACTCAGGCTGGTAGGCTGGTCCATAACTTAGTCATTACAACCATATCTCGTTTTTTTTGTTTGTTTGTTTTTGGGGTTTTTTTTTTGTTTTGCTTTATTGTGCTTCACAGATACATTTTTTCTTAATTATTATTATAAATAGAAGGTTTGTGGCAATGCTGCTTTGAGCAAAACTATTGGTGCTGTTTCTCCAACAGCATTTGCTTACTTCATGTCTCTGCCACATTTTGGTACTTCTTGCAACATTTCAAACTTTCTCCTCGCTATTACATGTGTTACGGTGATCTGTGACCAGTGATCCCTGATATTACTATTGTAATTGTGTTGGGGCACCATGAATCCTCTCCACACGAGGCAATGAACTTAATCCATAAATGCTGCGTGTACCGACTGCTGATGACCAGCCATTTTCCTGTCTCTGTCACTCTGATTCCCTGAGACACAATAATATTGATATTGTAATAACCCTACAGGGTTCAAGGGTGTCTAGGGGTTCAAGGGAAAGGAAGAATTGCACATCTCTGACTCTAAATCAAAAGCTAGAAAGAATTAAGTTTAATGAGGGAGGTATGCTGAAAACCAAAACTAGGCCACTTGAGCCAAGCAGTTAGACAAGTTGTGAATGCAAAGGAACACCTCTTAAACGAAATGAAAAATGCTACTCCAGTGAACACACAAATGATAAGAAAGCAAAACAGCCTTATTGCTGATATGGAGAAAATTTTTAATGACCTGGATAAAAGATCAATCAGCCTCAACATTCTCTTAAACTAAAGCCTAATCCAGAGCAAGGCCTTAACTTTTCCATTCTATGAAGACTGTGGGAAACTGCAAAAGAAAAGTTTGAGGCTAACAGGGGTTTAAGGAAAGAAGCTATCTCCGTACCATAAAAGTACAAGGTGAAGAAGCAGCAAGTGCTGATGTAAAAGCTGCATCAAGTATCCAGGAGATCTAGCTGAGATAATAAGTAAGGTGGCTACACTAAACAACAGATTTTTAAATTGTAGGTGAAGCAACCTTATATTGGAAGACGATGCCATCTGGAACTCTCACAGTTGGAGAGGAGAAGTCAATGCCTAGCTTTAAAGCTTCAAAGGACAGGTCGACTCTCTTTTTAGAGGCTAATGCAGCTAGTGACTTGAAATTGAAGCCAACATTCATTGATCTTTCTGAAAATCCGTAAGAACAATGCTAAAGCTACTCTTCCTGTCCTCTATGACTGGAACAACAAAGCCTGGATGACAGCTCCTCATGGTCTACTAAATATATTAAGCCCACTGTTGAGAACTACCACTCAGAAGAAAAGATTCCTTTCAGAGTATTACTGCTCACTGCCACATCAGTATTAATGCACCTGGTCACCCAAGAGCTCTGAAGGAGACATACAATGAGATTAATGTTGTCCTCAGGCTGCGGACACAGCATTCATTCTGCAGCCCATGCATGGATCGGGGAGTGATTTCAACTTTTAAGTCTTGGTATTAAGTAAATATATTTCATAAAGTTATAAATACCAAAGATGGATCTGGGCAAAGTAAACCGACAACTCTGGAAAGGATTCACCATCTAAATGCCATTAAGAACATTTGTAATTCATGGAAAGAGTTCAAAATATCAATGCCAACACTTTGAAAGAAGTTGATTCCAGCTCTCGTGAATGACTTCAGGGAGGAAGTAACTGCAGATGTGGTGGAAATAGCAAAAGAACGAGAAGTATAAGTGGGGCCTGAATATGTGACTGAGTTGCCGCAGTCTTATGATGAAACTTTAATGGACAAGGAGTTGCTCCTCATGGATGAGCAAAGTGTTTCCCTGAGATGAAATCTACCCCTGGTAAAGATGCTGTGAAGACTGTTGAAATGACAACAAAGAATTAGGAATATTACATAAACTTAGTTGGTAAAGCAGTAACAGGGTTTGAGAGAACTGACTCCAATTTTGAAAGAAGTTCTCCTGTGGGTAAACGCTATCAGACAGCATTGCATACCACAGAGAAGCTGTTCAAGAAAGGAAGAGTCCGTCGGTGCACCACACTTCATTGCTGTCTTGTGTAAGAACCAGCCAGAGCCACCCCAGCCTTCAGCAGCCACCACCCTGATCCGTCAGCAGCCACCAACACGGAGGCAACACCCGGTGCCCCCAGGCTCAGATGATGGTTACAATGTTTTAGCAGAAAAACATTTTTAGGTTAAGATATATACATTTTTAGGTGCAATGCTTTTACACACCTAACAGACTTCAGTACAGTGCAAACATAACTTTTATATGCACTGGGAAACCAAAAAATGTGCGTGACTCGCTTTATCGCGACATTCACTTCATTGCAGTGGTGCACGATGAACCCACATCGTCTCCGAGGTGTGTCTGTGCCGGTCTGTGGCAGAGGGAAAGGAGAGAGGGTAGACACACCTGTATTCCCTCACTCCCTGGGCCAAAGCAAGCTCCATGGCCAAGCCTGCCCTCAACGGGGCGGAGGTGTTTAAACCTCCTGAAGAGAGAGGCAACGAATATTTTTAAATAATAACACAACAATCTACGACATTCTTACCTCCAGAAGGAAAATAAAAATATGGGATTCACTCTTCCCAATCTGTACCCACAGGCCCAAAGGGTAGCAGCAGCAGGTGCTGCTGTCGCCACATGAACATTGCCTTGGCCTGTTGCGGAAGTCATCCATGCGTTCTGCAGACAGTTCCCACACGTTCCACACGTGCCATCTGTTTCCTAACCTGGGCACCAGCCAGAGGGCTTTCTTTGGCTGCAGGAGCATGCTTGGCCACAGAGCGAACGATTCCAGGAGCACCCCCAGGGACACCCCTTGACCAAGGAGGGAGAGAAGTTGGCGCTCGGTAGAACAACTTTCAGGTATCTCTACACAGCCAGAGGACCCACAATGGGAGTGAGCCAAGGTTACCCACAATGATAACTGGCTCATATGAATGTGCCTTTTCCCCCTTCCCCACAAGGCTTCCGGGGATCACAACCCAAATAAAACACTGCACTCAAATCCCTGGGTCAGGGACTGTTTTGAAGAAATGCAACTGCAATAGGGTGGAAGCTTCTCCTATCAAAGATCTACTTCCTCATCTCCCATCATTCTCCATCAGTTCTTCTTCTGCCTGCTCGGACCCACAGCAGAGAACAGACGGCATGGGTGCAAAATTCATCTTAAATAATAACTAACACTTTCCTTTTGGCTGGAACTGGCATCTTCTAGTAATTCACCCAAATGACCAACACAAATGGGAAAAGAAGAGGTACTGCTCTGGGCTCTCTAGGCCTTTTAGGAAACATGGAGTTGTTCCTTTGGCCCACATACATGCAAACCCACAAGACAGGTGATGTTCTCAACATCAAGGCAATGGGCCTCAATCAAAAGGAGTGTCCCCCAAGTACTCCCATGGCAAGCTGGGAGGAGTCCCCACGGTTGCCCAATACACCATTGGCATTGTCATAAACAAACAAGTTAAGGGCAAGATTCTTGCCGAGAGAATTGAGGTATGCATTGGGCACGTTTAAGCACCACACTGTGTGAGAACCAATGGGGAGGCCCCCGAGTCACTGGGACCCATTCCCTATGAAGGTCACGGCATCATAGGTATAAAAATAATTCAACAGATAGATAGACAACCTCTGGCTCTAAAAAAGAAAAGTAAATAAAATAGCTAATATTTATATACTAAACACCTTCCCATACTGAACCTCATTATTTAATTCTTGAAATAACCATGTGAGGTTGGTATCATCATCATCCCTGTTTTATGGATGAGGAAACTGAGGCTCAGAGAGGAGTCTCCTCCAGGCACTGACTCTGGCCCTCCAGTGCCAGCTCCCCTACACTCGTGGGAGGTCTCTGGCTTCTTGTCAAACCCCCTCGACTTTGCGGCCATCTCAGCCAGTATTAGCCGGTCTCCACCTTAGACATCTTGGTGCCTCCTTCTTTCCAGCCTGTAATTTAGGGATTTTAAACTGTCCCCTTGTATCCACTGTCATGCCTTATACACAGCTCGGTCATACTCAACAAATGTACCGTGACTACTAAGTAGCAGGATTGTTGTAGGCACAATTGTTGCAGGCAGTGGGAATACAACAGTGAAGGAGACAGACCAGCCCTGGCTGGTGTGGCTCAGTGGACTGAGTGCTAGCCTGTGAACCAAAAGGTCACTGGTTCGATTCCCAGTCAGGGCACATGTCTGGGTTGTGAGCCAGGTCCCCAGTTGGGGGGATGCGAGAGGCAACCAATTGATTCTCCTCTCTCTAAAAACAATAAATTAATTAAATCTTAAAAAAAAAAAGAAAAGAAGACAGACCAGCTGCCTGTCCTCGTAGAGTTTGCTTCCTGCTGAGGAGACAGGGGAGATAAACATTTGACAGTCGTAAGTGCTTCTCAGAGAATCAGAAGACAGTGATGGGACTGAGGAGTGGGTGGCTATTTTTATTTTGAATCTTTCTTTTGTTTTTCCTTCTTTTTTGCTTTGTTGCCATTGTTTGTTGGGGGGGGGGGTGTTATCTTTCATTGGGAAGGCAGGGAAGGCTGCTTCTCTGAGAGGGTTACTTCTTTTTGTCCTCACCCAAGGACATGCTTATTGATTCTGAGAGCGGGGAAGGGAGGGAGGGAGAGCAGGAGAGCAACGTCAATGCTACAGAGAAACATCAGTTGGTTGCCTCCTGCATGTGCCCCATCCAGGCACCAAAATGTCAACCTAGGAATGTGCCCTGACAGGGAACTGAACCCATGACCTTTTGTTTTACTGAATGGAGCTCCAGCCAACTGCGCCACACTGGCCAGGGCTGAGATAAGACCTGAATAACAAGATCATGCCAGCCATGGAAAGATATGGGGAAAGAACATTCTCCCCGAAGAGAGCAGCACATGGGAAGGGCCTCAAGGGAGTGCTGGCTTGGACAGGCGAAACCACAGGGTGTTAACAATAACGCTGGCCTTCAGGTGGTGTGCCTCTATTAAAGGCCAGCCACACCTGAGTCCCGTGGCCTCCTAAAGGTGGTCTCTCTCCCAGTCTGATCTTTGTCATAGGCCCTCCTCACCCCCTCACCCATTTTAGTTTATTCTTTCTCAACACTGCTTGGAATCTGGAATCTGCTCTGACTCCCAACCTCAGTGAAATGAACTGCTTCTTCAAGACTCCACTGCAGCACACCCCTCCGCATGGCCCCGGAGTTCTGCGTTAGCTCTCTGCCCGCCTCCTGGACCGGGAGCTCCTTGGGGGCTGGAATCTCTCTCTCTCTACCCACCTACCTATCTTTATATCTGTCTCTGTCTCTCTGTCTCCCCTTCACCCCCTCCCCCCACTCCAGGCTGTAGGAAGGCACACGACACACAGCAGGCATGTCACCTAAGGCTGAGGGAAGACCTCCCCCGGGGTCCCCTTGGTACCCAGAGCAAGTTAACCTTGCTCTGTGAAGTCTTTCCTGATGCCTGCTTCTGCCCACTCTCATCTGCTCCTGGAGCACCCTGGGACAGTTCCAGTTACATACGCCACACAGTTACTTATTAACCTTTCTTCTTCCCCTCCAAATCTACAGCAAGGATGGCCAACCCGAAGGGCCACAGGTGCAGGCAGGGGACATGGCTGCTTAACAAGTGAAGGCAACAAGGAAGCCAATGGCAACCTCATTTGCATGTAATGCTGGAACATTGGGTTTTTATGTGAAATCTTCGGATTTTTCACTGTTAGCACTTAACTTGTTTGGAAAAGTTCAATCAGCCTTCAAGGGTAGGGACCTCATTTTGGTCTTCTCAGTATCCCACACCAGAAATGACAAACCCTTGCTCAACAGCACTTGGTGAACGAATGAAGCAAACTTTGTGTAATTAATTAGATCCCTCTTCTCACCGCAGTCCACCTGAGACTTAAATTGTCATCATTTGGCTTGGCCAAAACCGGGGTCCCCGTGAAAAGTAGGGGTACTCGGTTTTCTTTGTCACATCATGCCGTGACACTCTGGTTTGTCGTCTTCATTGCTCCTCCATCCCAAACGACCCCAGGGGCCCTGGGGTTTCTGGGCAGGAGATCGGATGTCTCCAGAGCAGGCTGATTTCCCCAGGGGGCCCAGCCGGGTTCACACACCGCTCAGACAGGCCGCTCTGCCTGACTGCTTCGAGTCCAGAAATCTTGCACTGAAGCTAGCAGAACAGTAGCCTGGCCCGGGGAAGTGCTCAGCCCCTACCAGCACAGCCCTGACTAGCAGAGGAAACTAGAAAAGGGGTTTGGAAAGCGACCCACCCAGGGTCACGTGATTCGTGGGCCCGAGTCATTTCTCCTCTCACTGCTTTCTTTGGCTCGGCTCAGAAGGAAGCCACGCGTCCTCATCTCTCCTGTCTGAGGCCGAGCCCAGCGTCTGCGGCACACGCCCAACATGTCACACAGCCCTCCAGACTGCTTCGCGGAGCGGGCTGGCTGCGCTCTCCTCTTGGACTAACACCAGGGCAGCTGCCGCGACAGGGTTTCTCGAGAAACAGGGAATGAGGCTGAACACAAACAGGCCACAGCCGGAAGCGCGGAGGGGCGCCTGGGAGGCGTGTGAGTCAAGGGGAGGGGCGGGGTTTTTTTTTTTCTACTTTTGTAGCACCACCACCAGCTGCTAGCAGAGGGCCTTCTGGCTGAGTCCATACTGGTCGAGCAGTCCCGCTGTGTGCTGGGCATGGTTCTAAACAGCGGATCTCAGAGTAGAACCCTGGGTACTGCCGGCGGCCACCCGAGGCCCTCTCAGGGGCTCAAAAACATGTTCACAGCAACACTGAATGTTATTTCCCGTTTTCACTCCCATTCTCTTACGAGTACACAGCGGAGTTTTCCAGAGACTACATGGTGTCTGATCACTTATAGTATGGGTGCTTGGAATTTTTGTGTTTTGAAAATTTCTCAGTTTTCATTTCAAATATGGTCGATATCAATAGGTATCTCAATACAACCCACATTACCAGAGGGGTTTTTGGGAAGTCTTTAAGAATATTTAAAAGTATGGAGGGGGTCCTGAAACAAAAAAAAAATTTTGAGAACCACTGTTCTGGAGGATGTGAGGAGCTAATAAATATTATAGCGGGGAGGGGGAGCAGAGCAGGGTAAGGGGAGTTCAAAGGGCCTGAGGGGGGGGGCAGGTGATGGAGGCAGGGGAGGGTGAGGGGCAGGCAGCTTGCAGGGTTACACAGGCCAATACAAGTGGGCCTGACCGAGAAAGAAACTGACACATCACACAGATCTCTGACTTGCCATTTAAAATGCCCTCATTTATCCTCAATTTAAATCTTTTATTGTGAACCGAATCCTAAATATGTAAAAATCTATGGTTATGTGTGTACCATTTTTAAAGAGTTGGCTAAGAAAAAAGGCTATTTCTGGCAGCGTCAGAATCCCCCTGTGAGCCGCCCGGAGAGAGCGCCGCCCTGCTCACGGGGAGAAGCCGGTTCCGAGTTTGCAGTGACACATTCCGGGGCACCTCTTGGCAGTTTACCACGGGCACACAGATACGTGTGTGTCCACGAATGACGTGTTATTTAGTTCTGAATAACCAAGAAGCAAACCCAAGCCACTGTAACAAAGGGACAATATTGCTGCTAACGGAGTTTCCCTCCCAGGAGAAAATGAACTGGACAGACTGGGGGGATCCCGGAGTGGCCCCCACTGTTTATAAGGGTTGTTTCCAGGGAAGTCAGTGGGTGCCGTCAGGGCATCTAAAAAGGCTATAGGGTGAGCCCCACACAGCCCTCTGGGAGAAATACCTTCTTGGGGAGAGGGCTACTCTGTACTGTCTCTGTGTTGGGGTCCTGTTCTGCCTTTCAGCACCATGACCTGTCTCTGGGTTGTGGGAGTGGGTCGAAGCTGAACGCGTTTAGAGCTGGAGCAATGTAGGGCACCCTTGGGAGAGCAGGACTCCGCGAGCACCTGGTCAAGGCGAGTCAGACCTAGAAAAGAATCAGGGCTCTGCCTCTCCAGGCATCCTCTTCCCTGAGCTGGGATCCCAGCAATAAGGCCCAGAAACACGTCTGTCTGCATGCTGAGGCCCAGGACGCCCTCTGAGCTGGCTGAGCTGGCCACCCTGAGTGTGGGGCACGGCTGTCCCTCTCTCCGGGGCAGTGATTGACGCTCTTTGTTTAGGTGGAACTTCACTGTCCCCCAGCAGCTGGCTAAGAAAGGCTGGGCAGGAAAGTATTTGGGGATTTTGGCTATCTAAAAATGTTTTTATCAAACTTTCATAGCCATTTACTCCCTTCACGGAGAGAATTCTAGATTAAAGATTATCTTCTTTCAGACTTTTGAGAGCACGGGGCATCTTCTAGTCCTCAGTGTTGCTATGGGAAGTCTGGAGCTGTTCTGATTCATCCCCCCCCCACCCCTTTCTCTCCCCCCCCCCCCGGAATATTGTAGAATCTTCCTTCTTTCCCTCAGTGCTCTAAGATTTCAGTGAGGTGACTTGCTTTGGGTCTATTTTTATGCATCACACCAGGTACTCAGCTCTTTCAGCTTGGGGGCTTGCATTCTGCAGAATTTCTTGTGTGTTTCATTGGTGATTTCTTCCCCTCTGTCTTCTCTGTTCTCGTCCTCTGGAACCTCTATTATCCTGATGTTGGGCCTCCTGCTCTGGACTTCCATTTATCTTTTTTTTCCTATATGCAACTTCTTCGTCTTTTTGTGATTTTTAAGATGTCTTATCAACTGGATCTTCCAACTTTTTGACTGGTTATTTTTATTTCAACTATCATATCTTTCCTTTCTAAATCTCTGGATGTTTTCTGTTGCTATTCTTTTTTTTTTTTTTCAGTTTAGAGATGCAATGATCTTTTCTTATCTCTCGGAAGAGAATGCTTTTTAAAAAAACGTCCTGCATGGCCTCTGTGTCCTCCAGGTGGCTTTTATCTTGTTTGTTTTGGTCTCTCTTCCATGTTCAAGGTTTTCCCCAGATGTGTGGTATTCCTTAGGCTCTACGGTCAATGAAAAACTAAAAAGCTAAATGGAAGCTTTTGGTACATGGAGGACTGTCCACTTGGAGCTTCCAAGTAGGATTCTCTGGGGACCTATTTGTTAGAAAACCCAGGATGTCAGTGTTTTAAAATATTTCCTTTAAGCTAGATATCTGCCACCCCATCCCTGGAAGGTAAGGGTTTGGTTGCCAGAGTTCCAGGAACCAGGCGGCAGGGTGAGGGCTGGAGGAGTGGGGGTGTCGTGTTTCCGCACTCAGTACTAAAACACATATGGTTTCTTTTTTCTTTTTTAAGATTTTATTTATTTATTTTTAGAGAGGGAAGAGTGGGAGAAAGAGAGAGAGAGAGAAACATCAATGTGCGGTTGCTGGGGGCCGTGGCCTGCAACCCAGGCATGTGCCCTGACTGGACATCGAACCTGCGATGCTTTGGTTCACAGCCCACGCTCAATCCACTGGGCTACGCCAGCCAGGGTTTCTTTATCCCTGTTGTCTGGGCCATACCCAGGTCCTCAACTATACCCAGAGAAGCTCTGCTTCACCCCCTCCTGAGAACAATCTCCCAGACTTCTCCCCGTCGGGGGCAGGACCAGCTTCAGGGGAGCTTGGGGAGTATAAAGGGGGATTGCAGATTTGCATCCGATTGCTCCCTAAATAGCTCATCTAGTTCTTCATGTTGTAGCACCGCCCCCCCCATCCCCACCCTCCCACCCATGCCCTCCGCTCACAGAGGCCTTGGGCTGCCAGGCTCCTTGCTGTATACATTCCGGTTGTGCTCAGCCCCTCCCACCGCTGCTCTGGACTCAGCTTTCCCAGGCCTGCCAGATTAGTCACCCTGTCATTCTCCTCTCGCGGCTGTGGTTTCCCATCCTGTTTTCTCAACGCTGCGGGTTTCTGTCTTTCAAAAACCCCTCTTCCAGAAGTTTTAGGGTTCAGGAAGGAGCAAAATTAGATACGTACGCTCAGTCTGTTACTGTAACCTGAACACTACCCGAAAGTTCTGAGACCCGATCTGCTCCTTAAATGCCCGGCACTCTGCTGGAATGGGGGAAGACAGATGTGTTTGGGACATGGTGCCCATCCTCACGGGTACCGGTTAAGCAGAAGAGGCGGACATACTCAAGGGAACCAAATACGAGCCCACAATCCTTGAGGGTCAACCGGACCTTGGATTTTAGAAAGATAACATGAGGCATACACCATTATTTTCAGAGCACGCCACTGGGGCCTGCTGCAGCACATGGGAATGAAAGATATTTATATTGCTGCGGTGAAACTTATGAGTATTCACAGTAAGTAGGCTTAAAAAAAAAACACTATAAATAGCCTCATATCCATCCAGGGAAGGTTTTAAAACCAAAGGATTTAACAAACCAAGTCCAGTTTTCAACTTGGGGATTCTGAGTTGTTGATCAGGCCCTGTAAAGCTCTATAATACATTAAGTTTATAAACGAAGTTTGTACAAAGTACTGTGGGTGTAGACTGGAAGGCTTCACAGAGGAGGTGACATTTGAGCTGGGAGAAAGGAAAGGAAAGGAAAAGGAGTTGTAGGGAGTCCTCAAGGTCAAAAATATGCTCAGAGTGAGCAGCTCCAGCAAAGGCCCAGAGGTGTGAAGCAGGAAAAAAGGTCACTTTCTTTCCTGCTCCTGGAAAATGGGAGCAACTAGGCAGCCTGGTTTGGGTTCTAGAGCCAGGTCTCTTCCCATAGGATGAGTCTGCTTTTTCCAGCTAAAACTTGAACTTTAGTAGGGGCGGAATGGTGTGAGATCTGGGTCTGGGGAGGTTGGCGGGGGCAGGTTGTAGAGAGCTGTCTGGGCTACAGCAAGAAGTTTGGGCCTCACCCTGTAGGACAGCATTTCTCTGAGTGTTGTCCCCAAACCCTTTCAAGGAGGTCAAGAGGTCAAAAGAAATATCACATTAAGTATTTGCATTTTAAAAACTCTGTTGAGCCCTGGCTGATGTAGCTCAGAGCGCGGGCTGCGAACCAAAACATCGCAGGTTCGATGTCCAGTCAGGGCACATGCCTGGGTTGCAGGCCACAGCCCCCAGCAACCGCACATTGATGTCTCTCTCTCTCTCTCTCTTTCTCCCTCCCTTCCCTCTCTAAAAATAAAATCTTAAAAATAAATCCTTAAAAAATATTTCATTTAAAAAAATAAATAAAAATAAAAACTCTGTTGACATGTGCAATAACACAAAAGCAAGGTTGAGTAAAGCTGCTGGCACCTAAGCAGAAATCAACCTGGAGAGGTAGGCGGTCATTTATGCTTAACCTCCAGGCACTTGCAATTTTTTTTAAAAGCTAGCTGTAGTTAACACCCTCGAAGATCTCCCCATGTTCACTGCAGTGTTATTTACCATCACCAAGATGTGGAAGCAACCCAAGTGCCCATCAGTAGACGAGTGGATAGAAAAGTGGTGGTACACATATCCAAAGGAATATTACTCGGCCATAAAAAGAATGAAATCTTACCATTTGCTACAGTGTGGATGGACCCAGAGTGTATTATGCTAAGTGAAATAAGACAGAGAAAGACAGATACTGTACCATTTCACTTGTATGTGGAATCTAATGAAAAAAGTTAATGAACAAACAAACGGGAACAGACTCATAGACACAGAAAAGACTGATGGTCGCCAGAGGGGAGGGAGGTTGGAGGACTGTCGGAGAAAGGTGAAGGGTTAAGAAGTACAGACTGATAGTTACAGAACAGTCACAGGGATGTGAAGTATAGCACAGGGAATATCGTCAATAAAGTTGTGATCACTGTGTGTGGTGCCAGGTGGGTACTGGAAATACCAGGGGTTCACTGTATAACGTATATGATTCTCTAACCACTACGCTGGACACCTGAAACTGATTCAAAATAATACTGAATGTCAACTATCATTGAAAATAAAAATTTTTAAATACTGTTAAATAAATGTTATCAATGAAAAAAGTATGTCCTTGATGAAACAGTAAACCTATTATATTTATTAACCCTTGACCCTGGAGCCCATGACTTTCTAATGTTCTGTGTGAATGAATGGGAAAGGTGCATAAAGCAATTCTGCTCAGTCCTAAAGTGCCTGGCGATCACCAGGAAAAGCATTTTTGCAACTGTTTGAGTTACAGGTGAACCCAGCTATTTTTCATGGAACATGAAAGAACATTTTTTTAACAAACATGTGTTTTTTAATATCATTTATTTATTTTTAGAGAGGGAAGGGAGGGAGAAAGAGAGAGAGAAACATCAATGTGCGGTTGCTGGGGGCCGTGGCCTGCAACCCAGGCATGTGCCCTGACTGGGAATCAAACCTGCGATGTTTTGGTTCACAGCCTGCGCTCGATCCACTGAGCTATGCCAGCGAGGGCGAAAGAACATTTTCACTTGAAAGAACAACTGCTAAAAAATATATGGTTACTCAGATTTGGGCATTTTCTTAAAAAACGAATGCAGTGAGCCTGTCACTTCAAGGAAACCTGCTCACAGTTATCTGTTGCCAATAAAATGTGAGTTTTTGAGCAAAAATTGAAATGTTGGAAATTTCACACCATGGGTTTGACAGCTTCCCAATACTGAACGAATTTTTCTGTTGAGATCAATGATAATATCAGTAGTGATATTAACTGATGAGATGTGTCATTATGGTAAGGAAATAGGTCAACATTTCAAAGATCTGCGTAAGCTGGGGGCTTGACATCTTTTAACGAGACTAATGAGTGACGCTCCAAAATCACGCATGGATAAAAGATCTACTAAGATGCAAGACAGATCGATGGATTTGTAATGTAACAGAATAAGAAAAAATCAGTGATATGGTTTTGAACTACCATTTGTTGAGTTTGGGTATAGTATTGAAGAATATTCAGTGATCTGAAAGGACTATTGAAATACTCTTATTTTACCAAGTGGATGTTTGTGAGGCCCGATTTGCTTCATAAACCTCCACTGAGCCACTATATTACGGCAGGCTGACTGTAGACGCAAAGATGAGAATCGAGCTGTTTTCTACTTAAGCCAAACAATAAAAAGATTTGCAAAGCTGCACAATGATGCTACATCGGTCGTTGATTGTTTTTGTTTTGGAAAATTTAGCTATTTTTCATAAACATATGCACATGCAATAGGTTTCCTAGTTCTATTTTTTAATTAATAAATAAAATTTAAAGTACGCATATTCTCACTTTCAATTTCTAATGTGGGAAATGTTGATAGATACAACCCACATACACAAAAAGTCTTTGGGGTTCTCAATAACTTTTAAGACGGCAAAGAAGTCCTCAGACCAAAAAGTTTGAGAAGCATTGCTTCAGGCAAGGATCAGTCAGTGGCAGATTTGAACAGGAGAGATTTTGCTCTAGAAAGATTCTTCTCAAAGCAGTGCGGAAGCCAGACTAGAGTGGATCCAGGGTGCAGGCAGGTGTTCCCGTCAGGGAGTGAGAAGTGATGAGGGAAGATTAGAAGTGTAACAGAACCAGATAGGACTGTTGCAAGGAACATTCTAGAAGTAGGAGAGAGAAGACTATTGGCTATTGCCCCCCCACCCCACCCATTGCTCCTACCACAGAAAGCATTTCGTCTACATCCCTCTTATGCTTAGCTGACCTGTCTAACCCACATCAAGTGTGTCCCAACACAGACCCATGATTTCCCCCAACACAAACCCCTCCTTAAAGCCTTTTCCACTTAATAAATAACAAGTCCATTCTTCCAGTTGCCTAGGCTAAACACCTTGGGACCCTTAAATCATCTCAGCAAAATGTTAAAAATATTTTCATCATCCAACCACTTCTGATCACCCTTGGCTACATCTCTGACCTCCCAGTCCACCTCCCTCTCCCTTGCTCTTTCTCTTCCAGTGAGGCTGGCCTCCATGCTGGCCATGGACCATGCCCAGCACACTCGTACCTCTGGGCCATCGCACTGGCTATTCCCTCTGTCTGGACTGCTCTTCCCCCAGGTAGCCACACGACTCACTCCTCTACTTGCTTCAAATCTCAGCACCAGTGTCTCCTTATCAGAGAGACCTTCCCATAGACAAATCCCCCCACCACATCTCTCTGTACCCCCCTCATCCAGGCTTACTCCTCTGTTTAGCCCTTATCACCACCCGTGTTATGGATTTGTTTTTGGTTTTTGTGTATTTTATGCTTCCCTTCAGTAGCATATATGCTTCCTGATAGCAGAGATGCTCGAGGTCTGTATCCCCAGGACCTAGATGAGACCTGGCCCAAGTAGACACTCAGTATTTATTTTCTGAACAAATGAATAAATGCATGATTTGACATCTATGTAAGTTTTTGTTTAAAAAAGAAAAAAAAAATTGAGCGCGGGCTGGGAACCAAAGTGTCCCAGGTTCGATTCCCAGCCAGGGTACATTCCTGGGTTGCAGGCTATAACCCCCAGCAACCGCACATTGATATCTCTCTCTCCCTCTCTCTCTCCCTCTCTCTCTCTCTCTCTCTCTCCCTCCCTTCCCTCCCTAAAAATAATAAATAAATAAAATCTTTAAAAAAAAAAAGAAAAAAAAAAAGAAAAAAAAAAAACCTTTGGAAACCACTCATCTCTAGATGAGATCATCTGTGTGGGACAGAGTCCCTGATGTTACCTGACACAGCAGCGAACGTTTGTTGAGCCCTTGCTATAAACTGCCCCAAATGTTTTCCAGGTATTCTTTCATTTAATCTTTTCGGCAACGGGTGAAGTAGACACCATTATGCCTATTTTATAGATGAGGAAACTGAGGCAAAGAGATTAAGTAACTTGTCCAAGATCACACATCTAGTTAGTGTCTCAGCAGGAGTTCGAACCAAGCAATTTGGCCCTATTGTTGGGAATCCCCCTGCCTGGTTTCAGGAGCTATAACCCCGCCATGGCTAAGGCTGAGTGAGCGACCTTCAGACCATAAGCCACTAAGGAGACAAAGCTTATCTCCCTGGCAGGGGCGTTGCCTCTACTCCTTTTACTTCACCCTGCCTGGCCCCCAATGCTTGATCAGTCAGCCAATGACGGGTAAGATTCCTCAAGGGAGGGATGACCTAAGACAGGCACGATCACAGGGCCCCCCAGGGAAGGACTTGGGGGCTATAGAAAAGTGGTGATGGACCCTCACCCCTTGGCTTTAACGTAGCCTGAGTCCTCATTCTGTGTTCGAGGAGTCTCCCAATCTCCTGGCTGCCTTACTTCCCCTGCCTGACTTAAGCCTGAAACCATGCTGGTGGTGGGTGCCACCCTGTGCTAGAAAGAGTGGGTTCCCTAGGGTGGTCAGGCCTAAGAAAGAATACATAAAATCCTGTGAAACCTGCTTTGTTTAGAATGCTCTCAATTAAATGACAAGGGTCTAAGCAGGAAGTGAGTTTGTTTCCCAAAATTGTACGGCCCTTTAGCTATCTGACCCTGACTCAGAATTCCTGACTCAGAGTTCTTTGTATGTTATCTATTGTTTGATCCTTACTGCCTGGTAATGATTAATGAGCTTTACATAAACACCTTGTATTTCTATGCAAATTGAATCCAATAAAAGTCTCTCAAGGCAAGGGTCAGGGTGCTCTCCTCTTGAGAGGGTGGCTGAGGCACTCTGAGGCTTGCTCTCCCCTTCAGAGAGAAGTCATACCATCCCTTTTCCTCCACAGGACTCGGTAGTCAGTGTGAACTTGTCTTGTATCTCATCCACAATGCTGCGGACACTGCGGACCAGTGTCCGAGTCACCTGGTAGTCCACATCTTACCCACCCCACCACGGAGAGAACCTGGGAGGGTCCCAAACATCTAGTGCAAAGGGGATGGGCCAGGGTCCCTGGGGTGCTCCCAGTTCTTTGGGTCTCTGATGTTTAGATTCTACTTACCTACAGTATTAATTGGTTACTTAATTTATACATAAATAAATGAATATTCTAAGTTAAAGCTATATTCTAACTTAAATATCTAGATAGATAAGTAAATTATTCATTCATGCAACAAATACTTACTGACTGCGTGCTACATGGCAGGCTCTGCACTGGACGTTTCACATACATCTGTGATCCTTTATAAAAGGTAGGCATTATGATGTGCAGCTAATAGCGGGGGAAAGTGAGGCTTATAGAACTTATGAACTAACCAGGGTCATGATGTTATTAGCAGAAACAGGATTCCAGCCCTGGTCCCAGGTCTGTTTGTTTTCAAAACGCAAGCTCCTTCCGTGTCCCCAACCTGCCCCTCTTCAAGCGCGGAGGGGGCCGGTGGGGCCTGACTTGCAGGAGGTCCTGGTGAGCTCACTGAGAGGCCTGGAGGGGCAGGGGATAGGAACTGTGTCTTGACCTCCCCCGCAGGGCTGGAGTCTGGGGCACCAGCTTGGTCCAGAAACTCCAGCTGGAAAGTTAGGGAAGGCAGGTGGGGAAAAGCATTTTAACAAAGCCCCACGAGGTGTCACCTTTTACCCTCGTGTTCTCCTTTCCCTCCAGCTTGCTCTGGCCAGTGTCAGTCATCTGGACATAAACGAAGCCTCATTAGCAGAGAGAGTAAGCCCGTCATCTCCGGGTCGTTTAACCACAGGTCCTTTAACCATGGGCCTCTGCGTCCTCACAAGGGCTGCCTTCCACTGAGCAGTCTGCAGAGGCTAATTAAATCTCCCTCAGCTACATCAGGGAAAAGCGAGACAGGCACAATCAAATCTAAAGCCCTGCTCATTCAGGGACTAAAGTGACAGGGCGGGGGTTGGAGGTGGGGGTGGGCAGAGGTAACACAAGCCTGGCTCCTACTCACTGCTCTCCCCGGAAACGAGACAGGGTCACATGACTGTTGTCCCCAAGGCAGGTAGAGCAAACGAAGTCACAGCCAGACAAACTCTCGAGATTCCCCACCCATTGCATTACAGGAAGTGCAGTGTTTTCCTCTGGTTTTCCAAGAACGCGCAGGGTTGCGGACACGCGCCTGAGTCCAGGGCCGTGCACTGCCTGCGAACGCAGCAGCTGAAGCTCAGCTACGCCCCCTAGAGGCGAGTCCAGCTGTGGGCGCCTTTCTGTTGTGTGAAGGCCTGCTGGGCCTTCACCTCCGTTTAGAGCGTGTTGGGGGCCCAGGAAATACCTTCAAAAACATCTTTGGGAGTGAGAGGAAGAAGAAAACTTCCCTTCGTGTTACCCTCTGTTCCTTAGAAAATCTGCCAAGGTCCTAAACAATATTTTCCTATTTCCCCCTATTTCCTCTGGAGGGCGCGCGTGAGCACTGTGCCCGTGAGCACTGCCGGACCAGTTTGGGGTAGGCTGCACCACGTGCTTAGCTGTCTTTTCTCCCTGCCACTCCGCTTGCCTTGTGATGCGCTCAGCAGAGGGAAATAATACACACCTGCCCCTTAAGGCTGGAGATCTGAGAGCAGCTGTCTCAACGACGCTGGAAGACCCCCTGCAGGGTGCCTGCATCCCAGCGTGGCGCGGGGGCAGGATGAGAGAATATTTCTGTCACCCGTTGTTCTAAGAACTTTTTACATGTTCTAAGAACTTATTATGTGTTCTTGCGCATTTGATCCTCCAACAACCATAGGAGGTAGATACTATTATTATCCCCATTTCATCACCTGGTTTAGGGAGGTTAGGTAATCTGTCCAATGTCCCACTAATAACAGGGCAGGATTCGAATCCAGGCAACCTGGCCCCCTATGCCATGCTCCTTTGGACCACACTGCTGGACTGTAAGGACCTGACTGGCCTGAGATAGCCCAGGGACAGCCCAGGAGGCTGGCTGTGAGGACAACAGAGACTGGGGCTGATGACAGCGACAGTGCATTTGTGTCATTTGGGTAGGCGTCCCCAGGTACTCAATCAAAAGTTAGGTGTTGCTGTGAAGGTATTTTCTGTGATTGGTCTACATAATCAGTTTAAGTAAAAGAGAGTATCCTAGATCCTCTGGGTTAGTCTGATTGGATCAGTTGAAAGGCTTTAGGAACAGACCTGCAGCCCCCCTGAAGGAGACATGCCACCCGTGGACCACAGTTTTGACCCCTGACCACTTGCCCTACAGATTTCAGACTTGCCCAGCCAGATCCCACAACTGCATAAACCAACTCCTTGCAATAAGTCTCTTACAATACCCTACTGATTCTATTTCTTCGGCTGGACCCTGACTGATACAATGATCAAGACCAGGCAGATGCCTGTGGGGGGTGGGGGGAGATGACCCCACTCCCTAGGGCTTGGCTCAATATGGGTCCCCTCCAATGGCTAGCTGGCCCCCTGGGGAGAGATGGAAAGTCCCAGATGGAGCGAGGCAAGTTCCCATCATCAAAGGGAATGAAGAATAAATAAATTTAATTCAGATATCAAAAAAACAAAGACAGATGTTTTTGCAGTCCCAAGTTTATGGGCTGAGTAGAGTCACATCTACTACCTCATGTTAACACCCTATACCCACTTCAGGGGCTGACAGAACAGAGATACAAGAGCACTAACCAAACCACAATAATACGAGTAATACCATTGTATTGTAAGAGATTATCAGGTGTCCGTTACTGTGCTTCGCTTACACTGTCTACCAACAGCCTTGTGATGGACCAGCCAGTGGTCATTGTCCCCTTACAAAAGAGGACCTGAGACCTGCGAAGACAAAATAATTGGCCCAGCGTTCCACGGCTGGTGAGGGAGAGTTGGGGTTCAGAGCCTGCCCCGTTTGCCTCCAAAGCTGTACTGTAATGACTACGCTATACGGATCTCTGTCAAAACAACTAAAATTCCCCCTTCAGACCCACCACTTCTCCCCCAAAGTTCCCAGCGAATCTCACATGTGCCCCCCAGCCACCACCAGAGACCCTCCCGGCATTTATCTCGTGTCCTTTGGTCACCCCAGGATTCACTAGGAAGCTCCCAGGTTCTGTCAGTGTCTCTGCTCCAGGCTGAAGATGTTGTTAGTAACAGTGCATCAGGGCTGGGTCACTGATGCTGGGCCACTAGACTCCAAGAGTCCTACCCTGCTTTTCCTGGCTAGCAGCGCTATTCACAATAGCCGGGAGGTGAAGACAGTTCAAATGCCCATTAACCAATGAATGGGTGAACAAAACTGTGGTATGTCCATACAATGGACTATTATTCAACCATAAAAAAGGAAATATCGATACATGCTATAACACGGACAGACCTCAAAACCATTATGCTAGATGAAAGAAGCCAGATGCAAAGGTTCCCATATTATATGATTCCATTTATATGAAATAAGCAGAATAGGTCAATCCACAGAGAAAGAAAGGATACTCATGGTTGCTAGGGACTAGGGGGAGGGGGAGTGGGGAAAGGCTGCTTAATGGTTATAGGATCTCCTTCAGGAGCATGGTGAAGATGTTTGGAACTAGACAGAGATGATGGTGGCACAACATTGTGAATACACTAAATGCCACTGAGTTGTACCGTTTAAAATGGCTAATTTGGGTTATGTGAACTTGCCTCAGTTACAATCAATACATGCATAAATAAATACCAGTAGGTCATCCGTGTGCATCCGCTCACACTGCTTTTTCATCTGACTTAGTTTTGTCTTCCTGTCAGTCACCCTCTCCCTAGGAAGTCGGTACAGGATCCTGGGCTGGCTGGGATTGGCAGGCGATCTGACAGCATTGCCCTGTTCTGCCCCAAGTTCCCCTGCCTCCCTGGTCTGCACTGGGTCTTCCCTGGCAAGTGGGGAACACTGGCCCTCCAGGGGACCCCTCCCATCAGTGCTTGCTGGGGAGGATTAGAATATCTACCACTAAATCAGGGCTTTTCGTTACAAGTATCAGAAACACACTCAGGCGATTAAGCAGCAAAGGAGCTTATCAAAAGGATATGCACTCACGGAACTGGTTGAGAGACTGATGGGCTCGGCTGGAGCCTGAGCTTCCAGGATCGATGCCCCGAAACGGCCACAGAAGCAGCCGCATGAGCAAAATGCCACCACTACTGAGGCTTCGCCAGGACATTTCTGCACCGAGAATTTCACCCTAAACCGGGCGCCCCGCAGCCACCCTGGCTGCACAGAGCTTCTGTGCTCATGTTCTCACTTCCTTATCCCAGTCTCCCCTGGGCGAGCCTGATTGGTGGATCGGGGGTCACCTGCTCATGCCTTCGCTGCAAGGAAGGCTGGGAAAGCAAGGTTTCTGTGTCCATTCTGTCGGGAGAATGGGGCTCGTGAGGCTGGAAATTTCTCAGCTATTGCAAGGTGCTGAAAAGGCGGTGGCATGCAGAAAACACGACAAACTGCAGAGGCAGCAGTTCCTACTCCTCTGCGTGTGAAGGGCCACATGCAGCCCCAGCTCCTTCGACATTGTCTCTCGTGAGGCAACACGGGCCTTCTGCAAACCCAGACCCAGCCTGGCCAGCTCTGGTTTCTGACTGTCCAGAACTTTTACTCCCGCCCCTCCCCGAGACATGTAGGTCTCCTGGGGCTGTCAGTCATAAAGCCCATCCACCCTACCCACCCCTCGTTAGGGAGTAGGTAAATAACTCAGACTGGATCCCTCCCTGTCAGCAGTGATGAGGACCCACAATCCAAACAGTGCATTTAGAATTTTTCCGGGATTGATGTGATGATGCATGGGGTGGGGGCCGGGAGGCTCCCTTTTGCCCTGGAGTTGATAAGCGAGCAAGAAATGTATTTATTGCAGTTGGTGGCCACCTTCCCTGGCCACATGGGAGAAACTATATGTAGTAGGAGAAAATTGGTTCAGCCTAGATGAAGCAGCTGTGAGAAATGGTGAGACAGTCCAAAAAATATGGTTTCATCTCCTGGATCCAGCTAAGCCTGAAGCCACTTCGTCTCAGATTTTTAATTACATGAACCAATAAAGTCTTTTATATAGCTTCGGGTAGTTGGATTTCTCTCATAACTCTCTAGTGGCACATTTATTAGGAAGCACATTTCTGTCCATTATCTCATTTGATAGTGGATTTTAAAGTAAGGAGGGAGCCTTAATAATAAAAATTAATGAGCATTATTATCTCAATTTTACACAGAAGAAAATTTGGGCTCAAAGGGGTTAAGCATTTTGGCCAAGGTCACACAGCAAAGTGTGGTCTGGCTTGAAGTTGAACTCAGCGCTGTCCACCTTCAAGTTCAGCACTGTTCTAGAATTCTATAGTAAAATTTTATTTCCAGGACTCATTCACAGTTTTTCTCAACTGTTGGTATATTCAAGACTTTCAAAGCCAGCTCCTGTTTCAAAGCTTCAATTCCTGGTGATGTAATAAATAACCGAAACGGCTGATGGAGTTATTCCTCCTGGCACATTTTCATTTTCCAGCTGTGTCAAGGCCGAGGGATAAAACTCTGAAGAAGAAACTTCAGCTGCTGGCTTCGGATGTGAGGGACTCAAGAGCTCCTGGAACCTCAGTCCTCAATGTGATACTTATGGGAACCCCTGGCCTCTGGGGGGGCCTTTCTTTGACGACATTGCTTTTTCTGGGAAACACAAGAATGCCTAGACGGCAGGGGGTACAGCGTCAACACGGCTTTGGAGCCCTCTACAACGCGTGGGGCCCTGCAACTCGGGCCCAGCCTCTTCTAAGTGGAACACTCTCCAAACCAGTTCGGCACCTGCAGGTTAGTTATTTGGGAAGGAAAGGTGATTGAAAGGGGCCACGGGAATGAACACGCGCTGAGCATGTGCCAAGGATGGAACACAGAGTTCATCTCCACCCTCAGCCGCACTCATGCATCGACAGGCATGCGGAGGCGGCCTCCACAATCCCCTGGTGATGTCTGCCCTGGGCGTGGGGAGAGCCAGGAGCCAGAGGGTTCACATCATCGGTCCCACGTTTGAAGTGGGAGTGACTCATCTTGCCTCCCAGAGAAGGAAATGGAGGTTTAGAGGGGATGTGACTTGCCTCTTGCGAAAGCTGCCAAGTGGGTGAGTCTTTTTAAAAAAAATATATTTTATTTACTTATGTATTTTTGTGAGAGAGGGAAAGGGAGGGAGAAAGAAAGGGAGAGAAACACAACTGCCCCCCCGCCTCCAACTGAGGGGCCTGGCCTGCAACCCAGGCATGTGCCCTGACTGGGACTCGAACCAGCCACCTTTTGGTTCCTGGGAGAACCCCCAACTCACTGAGCTACACCAGTCAAGGCAGAGTCTTTAAGAATTAATTAGTAAAATAAACAACACAGGACCACACCAAAACAGCAACATTACTTACCATTCACTGTGTTTCTACATGCAAGATGCTGTATTAAGCCCATTGTATATCTCAGCTCATTGGCCACGTGCCCGGTGAGGTGCGTCACCATTTTGCGGGTGAGAAAACCGAGGAGCTGAGAATCCAAGTTCGTGTCCGATGTCACCAGCTAACAGGAAGCAGAGCGGAGGTGGGAGCCAGGTGTGCCCAGGATTCCAGTGCGGCAGCTCTGTCACTTCACCCTCCTTTGACTTCATCACAAGTGGCCGCTTGGTGGGGGAGGGGGATTCTGACACCGTGATGAGCTAATGTGTGACAATATGACAAAACTGACCTAGGCACAGCTGGGGAGGATCTCTAAGAACTACGTTTGCAAGGAACACTCGATGAGGGTTTCCACCGTCAGGCTTGTCCAGAGGCGGCTAGCTCTCGGAGTGCCCCTCTGCCCACAGGGGTCCACCCACCTTGGCCTTTCCCCACCCGGGTGAGTCAGGGACTCACCTGTCTGCACGAGGAGGATGCCCTGGGAAAAGTCCTCCGTTGTTGCCTATCTAAAACATCAGGTAGCTTGGTGACAGGAGCATGGCCACTCCTCCTGACTGGGTGACCTTGAACCAACAGAGGTTCCCTCACCAGGAAAGCAAGAAGAACGGTCTACGTGACATCCAAGTGGCTTTGTTGCCCTCAATTGTGTGAAATTCCTGGGTCTCTGTAATGTTTGTTAGACCCTGTCCATCCTCATTCCATCTCTCTCCCCCTTGTTCACCTTCCTCCCTCTCTCTCTCTCTCTCTCTCTCTCTCTCTCTCCCTCCCTCTCTCTCCCTCTCTCTCTCCCTCTCTCTCTCTCTCTTTTTGGTTCTTTCTCTCTCATTCTTGTTCCACCTGCTTTTATTCTCATTCTATCTCCCCAGGCTAATAGTTTGTGGTGAATATTTGCAAACAAGCAGCACAACTGAATCAATTTCACAGTGAGCACCCATATACCCACCTGCCAGCTTCCACCTGGGTCTCTTCAGCTGGTGTCCCTGGTGGCCACTGGGGCAAAGAGCCCCCAGACACCACCCCCCTCAGGACACCAGGGTGGGATTCAGTGAGAAGCTCCTTCTCCCCCCCACCGGTTAGCTCCCTCATGCCATCCCCCGACATCCAACTCCTTTCTGACATTAGCCGTCTTTCCGGCCACACCAATGTACACGTCCTGCTGCGGTGACCCCGGGTCAGACCCTCTGTGTCTTTCTCACAGGACGTCAGAGAAGGGAGGGGCTTGCCTGGGGGGGTGGTGCAGGGCACCCACAGTTCTCAAGCGGTCACTCTGTGCCAGGCGCCTGCTGCATGTTGTTTGTATGAACGTCTCCCCCAGAGATGTGGAAGTAATGCAGGAGCGATGCAGAAACTTTGGGAAATGCACGAGTGCCTGAAAGTCAGCCTGCCCGCTGCCCACGGACAGCAGTAGCTGGCACCGCTGAGTGCGTTGAGTGCCTACTACGTGTCGGGCATCGTGCGTGTAGCACGTGTCTCTTCGCAGGCTACGATGGTCAGTGGGTAGGTGTTTATTGTCATCATCTCCAATCTCTAGATGAGGAAGCTGAGGTACAGAGCAGCTGGGTGATTTACTCCGGTACACACAGGGCGGGGTGGGGCGGGGCGGAGCGGGGCGGGGCTTTACGCCCCATCTGGTTCTGGTGCCCGCCTTTCGCCACAGCCAGCGGCTGCGCTGTCGGCCTGCACCCTGTTATCAGTGGGTTAGGCCTTTTCTGTGCTGTAACATTTGAGCATGCACACAGATACTTACTTTAATAAAACTGAGATCATGGTAGTTGGTAGTTACTTCTTTCACTTAAAATATTTAACCATTTCTATTCACGTATGAATCCTCAAAATAACCTTATCAAACAGATATTGTTATTTGTACTTATTTATTTATTAGATTTGATTTATTTATTTTTAGAGAGAGGGGGAAGGGAGGGGGAAAGAGAGCGAGAGGAACATTGATCGGTTGCCTCTCCCATGCCCCTACCTGGGCACCCGGTGACTCAAAACCCAGGCACGTGCCCTGACCAGGGATCAAACTGGCAACGTTTGGGTTTGTGGACCAGTGCTCAGTCCACTGAGCCACACACACCAGCCAGGGCATTAGTGGGAAAACTAAAGGCTATGGAATTAAAGATGGAAAATGGAAGCTCAGAAATGACTCGACCAAGGTAATGGTAAGTGGTGAGGCTGGGACTGAACCTTTGACTAAAACAGGTGTGTCCCTCCATGCCACCCCCCCCCCACCCCGCCTCCCACACCCGAGGAGTGAGGCTGCCGTGTGCGTGGGGTAGAGGAAGGAAGCAGCAAAGCACTTTCTCCAAACCTCTCTAGAGCAGATCACATTTGGTTGGCAACTGAGGCCTGGCTGCTTGCTTTTTCCTCCTCCCCGGGAGCCGGGGCTGCTTCACACTGGACCTGCACGTGTCCCTCCAGTGGGGACACTTGGCTTGTCTTTGGACATGGGAGGCTGGTCATTTCCCAGCAGAGACCCTGTGGAGGGCCCGAGGAAGCCCAGAGGGGGCAGGGCAGGGACCCAGAGCTCTCTGGAGCTACCCCAGAGCTTGGGGTAGAGCCCACGTTCCCAGAGCCGGAAGCAGCACACCTGTTGAGTGCACAGCAGAGCCAGACCTCGAGGGTTGAGTCTGGCAGTGGAGAGGGCGCCAGGCCAGGAGAACAGGCGACGACTGCTGAAACCCCGAACGCCCCCACGTGAAGTTGTTAATCAGGGTTTTTAAAGGCAAAGATGGAGGGTTAGGGGCCAGGTTGCGGCCGAAGCTGACTGGTTAGTGCTCGTGCATGCTTCCGTGGTTTTCTTCAGCCTGATTACCTTAGTTCCTGATGTCATCTTGTCTGGAGCCTTCCTCGCTGTGGTCGGGTGATCTCAGTGGCTCATGACTGTGTTACCTTTGAGGCAAAAGGCAGGAACTAAACATCTTGGGACCATTGCTGTCGTTTAAGCTACCATTGCTTTGTGCTTAACTAGCTACACTTCTTTATTGTTTCAAAAGCCAAGTGGACTTTTAAAGGTTTTTATGTATTTTATTTTTTTTTTAGAGAGAGAGGGGAAGGGAGGGCAAAGGAGGCGGAGAGAAACATCAATCTGTAGCCTCTCATACGTGCCCTGACTGGGGACCAAACCCACAAGCAAGGCATGAGCCCTGATTGGGAATTGAACCAGCACCCTTTGGCTCTGCAGGACAATGACCAACCAACTGAGCCACACTGGTCAGGGCAAGCCGAGTGTACTTTCAAACATTTCTCCTGGAACTTGCCTTACAGGCAGGCCTATAAGCCATGCCTAACACACGTTCTTAGACTCTGACAGTAACTACATGACAACCGAAGCAGAGGAAACCTTGAGTTGCAGCCCACGCCTGCACCGCTAGACTCTACGATCTAACACCTGAACCTGTTTACCTTTACCTTTCTGGTTCACCAGGCCGGGCGCCACTGACTTGCACATGACCTTGGGCAAGTCCTTCTCTTTCTGTCATTCTGTTGCTGCTCTGAAGTTGGCCACGGTCCCTGCTGCTCCCCAGAGCACCCTCCAGGTGACATCATCTCTGGGTCTAGAGGAAGCAGCAGAGAATCAATATCAACTCTGGGGAGAATCCCAGTGACCTTGACCTCTTTCCCATGTCTTACTCAGTGTCCAAAACACAACAGACGAGCCCCCCAAAATATCGATAGCTAAATTTAGTGAGTGTGTGTCAGGCATGGCCCCAGGTGTTTTCTGTCAACAACTTTATGGGGCAGGTATTTTGCCCATTTTACAGATGAGGAAACTGAGGCACAGGGAGGTGAATTAATTTGCCTGAAGTCACGCAGCTAGTTCATGACAGTGCCAGGACCCAAACCCAAGCCTTTGGCATTGGTGCTCATGTGCTTAACCACCACCACCACCACCCTGCCTCTTGGACCACAGGGTGATCGTCCAGCTACCTCTTCTGCCAGAATTGGAGCCTGCGGGCCAGGGAGAGGGGGTGACGTGCCCACTGTGGCTCAGGGAGTAGGAACTGAGCCTAGTTCTCCAAAGCGCAGGCCCCTGGAGCCGCTGGCTCAGCCGCCAGTTAGGACCTTCCTCAAGAGATGTGACCACTCACATTGGGTTTCTTCACCCCCTGGCTCAGAGAGCGGGTGAGGGAGGGATGTCCCCTCTCCGTGACAATCCATCTGAGTCTGCAGGGGACCTTCCATCTGCGTCAGACGTTTGCACAGTCTGTCCCAGCCTGTGGGGGAAAGCAGACCTGTCTCCCTCTTCCAGGTGTCTGCGTTCGGTGTATCTGCTATGTGCCAGGCAAGGGACAGGTTGTCCTTGGGAGCTCCCTTGTCTTGGTGGTTTGGGGTTGCGGGGGATCTAATGCAACAGGGAACCCAACCAGGCAAATGACCTTGGGGACCAGTGCACATGCGTAGACACAGAATTAAGTAAGAAGCACCTACCACGGCAACAGCTGTGGATAGCCGCTTCTGCCCGGCTCCCATGGTTTTGATACTTACCGAAACGATGAGACCCTTTACTAGCAGTAAGAATCAGCACAGGATCGTAAAGAACTACGTGCCAGGCGCTGTTCTAAGTGCTTTACAAGGAATTATAACCCTCACAGCGATCTGCTAAGGAAGGTACCTGTTACCTCTGTTTCACAGAGGACTCTGAAGCACAGAGAGGGGGAGTGACTTGCCCAGAGTCACACAGCCAGGAAGCGGCAGAGCCTGTAAACACGCCCAGGCAGCCTGGCTCCAAAGTTCGGGCTCTAAATCTCGGGACGACACTGCCTCTTTGTCAGTCTTTGTCCCTCTGTCCCACCCCATTTCCGTGCACCTTTGTAAACTCCGTGTAATTGGACTCACCAGATGTATGAGGAGGACACACTGAGATCAGTGTGTTAGCTCTCTCCCCCAAAGCAACAAGCATCACGGTTTCTGCGGGTCAGGAAGCTGGGGCAGCTTCGCCGGAACTCTGGCTCAGGGTCTCAGTCGGTGTGATGGCTGGGACCACCCCTCTGCTAGGGCAGGGCCCCCCTTCCAGCCCACTCAGTGGGAGGATTCAGTTGGACGGAGGCCTCAGCTCCTTGCCATGTGGGCTTCTCCGTGGGGCAGCTTACAATGTGGCCGCTGCTTCATCCCCGAGGGGGTGGGAGAGAGAGAGATGACACAGGTTTCTAAAAAACTGTTACTAATTTTTATGATTGTGCTAAAATATACATAAAACAAAAGGTACCATTGAACCACGTTAAGTGTACTATCCAGTGGCATCAGGCGTGATCTCAATGTACAACCACCACCATCCTCCATCTCCAAACTTTTTCATCATCCTGAGCAGAGACTCGGTCCCCACGAAACAGTGACTTTCCGTTCCCGCCTCCCCGGAGCCCCTGGCAACCTCTGTTCTTTCTGTCTCCATGAACTTGACCCTCCCAGGCACGTCATACAAGTGGACTCATACCGTGTTTGTCCTTTTGTGACTGGCTTACTACATTAGCACAATGCTTTCAAGGTTCATTGATATCGTGGCTTATGTCAGAATTTCCTTCCTTTTTAAGGCTGGATAATATTCTATTGTGTGTATATGCCGCATTTTGACGATAAACACAGGATTGTTTCCACCTTTCGGTGCTTGTGACAATGCCACTATGGCTGTTGGTACACAAAGGCGTGTTTGGGTCTCTGCTTCCCACCCCTGCCAACACCCAGACGTGCAGTCGCTGGACTGTGTGGCAGTCCGGTATCTGAGTGTCTGAGAAACTCTCGTGCTGTTATCCACGGTGGCGGTACCGTGTCACCTTCTCACCGGCAGTGCCCAAGGGTTCCCGTCTCTGCATGTCCTCATCAGCACATATTATTCTCCGTTTTTCTTTTTTTTTAAGACTTTATTTATTTATTTATTTTTTAGGGAGGGAAAGGGGGGAGAGAGAGAGAGAGTGAGAGAGAGAGAGAGAGAGAGAGAGAGAGAGAGAGAGAGAAACATCAATGTGCGGTTGCTGGGGGTTACGGCCTGCAACCCAGGAATGTACCCTGGCTGGGAATCGAACCTGGGATACTTTGGTTCCCAGTCCGCGCTCAATCCACTGAGCTATGCCAGCCAGGGCTCATATTTCTTTTTTTTAATAGCCATCCCAATGGCTGTGAAGGGGTATCTCAAGAACGGGATCTCTTTTATAGCCTGACCTCAGAAATAACATCACATCGGTTTTGCTGTATTCTATTTATAAGAAAGTCACGAAGTCTGGCCCATGTTCAAGGGCAGGGAGCCATACAAGGGCCCAAAGTCCATGAGGTGGGGTCAGTGGGAGCCATTTGAGAGGGCTGCCCATCACAAATCCTATTACCATCCTGTTTATATATATATATTAGTACATATTTATATTATTTTAAATGTAAGGCAGCATATTAGTGGGGTTGGCACCATTTCATAGTGGCAAGTATATGAGCTGTGTGGCCAAAAAGATCTGGGCTCTTGTGCACCCTTGTGTTCCCAGCTACGTGACCGTGAGCAAGTCACTCGCCTTCCCCTTGGCTTGGCTTTCTCATCTGTTCACTGGGAACAAAAATACCCGTCTTGAAAGATGATTGCAAGGATCACAGGAAGCAATGCTGTAATGTATCCCCCACGTTGTAGGAGCTCAGTAAATGACGTCTGATCACCATCGCCACCGCAGTGGGAAGAGAGGAAGGTAGGCCTAGGTGGTTTTCCCTGAGGGTGTCTTTATGAATGTCACCACAAGGTGGCAGCTGCTATTACATTGAGGATTTACCTCTCCTTGATACAAGATAAGGATGTGTGCACGGTAATCTCTAAAGCTTATTTTGTGAATGGGGAGCATATGAAGAAATAATCCCATTTCCTCTGTGTTGGGATTAAGCTACTACTTCATCCTTCTCTGCTCCAACTTCCACGAGCCCTCTGGGGCTCCCACCTCCTACCAGGACCTCCCTTCCCCACATCCCCAGGGCCTGACTGGCTCCTGCCAGCCCCTTTACACACAGCTCCCCAGCTTTCTCAGGCCTCCCTGCTACGCCACTGCTTAAGGGGACCTCTGCTCCTAGTCCACCCGTGTCAGGCCCCACCTCATTCTAGAAGCCTTTCCTGACCCTCCACCCAGAATCGAGGTGGCGTGGCTCTCCCCGGTCCCAGCCCTTGGCTCCACCCCCCAGCAGACTCTGATCTCCTGCAGGCACAGGGCCTGGCCCCCAGTGGACCATGAGGGTCATCCTACAAATAGTTCCCGTTTCCCCCTCTGGGCCAGGTGTTAGGTGCTGGGAACCTGCTGGCGATCTTTCTTGAATAAAAACAAACCAGAATCCTGAAAGGGGGGGCCTCTGCCAAGGAGATCGCCGGCTCTAGCGCAATCAGAACAACTGGTGCCTCTTTTCACTTTTTAAAACAAGATTTTATTAATTTATTTTTAGAGACAGGGGAAGGGAGGAAGAAAGAGAGGGAGAGAAACGTTGATGTGAGAGAGAAGCATCCATCGGTTGCCACCCACATGCCCCCAACTGGAGACCCTGCCGGTAACCCAGGCACATGCCTAGATTGGGAATCGAACTGGCAACACTTCCCTTTGCAGGCTGACACCCAATCCACTGAGCCACACTAGTCGGGACCTCTTTTCACTTCTTAATAGGCTGCCTGGTAAAATACAGAATGCCCAGTTTGCTTTGAATTTCAGATAAACAGCAAAGAATTTTTTAGTACAAATATGCCCAGCTTAGTTCAAATTGCAGATAAACAACAAAATTGTATTATTACTATATTCGATGTAATATGTGAGACATATTAAATAATTAAGTGAATAATCAAATAATATGTCCTAAATATCGCATCAGATGTATTCATACTGAAAAGTTATGTGTTGCTTATTGGAATATCAAATCTAAGTGGGCATCGTGGGTTTTGCTGTCTCCTTTTGGTTCGGTTTAGTTTTTGGTAAGTCTGGCCCATGGTCTTGCTTAGCGCCGAAGAAGTTCAACGTGGCTGTGGGGTCGAGTCTCCACGAAGGGCCCAGATGGCACGAGCCCACTCCTGCTGGGAACCAAATGCATTTTGATGTTTAACCAGAAATCTCTCTTTCCAGCTGACTGCATGTGTTCTGACCTTCCTGGTGGACCCCTCCTTAGAATTTAGATTCTCCTCCTAGAAACAGTTGGTGTGATTTATGAACTCTGCTTTAAGACTTTGGTCCGAAGTCATGGAGTCATGGTAGGGGGTGAGGGCAGGGTGGGAGGTGGGAGACAGTGGCCTTCCGTTCATTCCCTTTAGACAGGGTTGAATTCCAGTCGGTCCTGATGGTCTTCAGTGATGGAGGCTGGTACTCAATGCTCCTCTCTGGCCTCGATGGCAGCATCCCAGGCGGGCCACCCCTGGCCCTGATTTGATGGATGAATGGAGCCAATCAGAAGCTGCACATGAACCATCTCAGCCAGGTGGGCTGTCAGGTGGTCCCGGCCTCTCCTGGGGCACAGCAGTGGAAAGCGCTCTGGGTCCAGAGTCCAAGACATGGATCTTAGTCTGGCTCTGCCACCTGCCAGCCGAGTGACACTCGCACAACTCACTAATCTATTAATCCGCTATTAGAACATTAAAAACGTTATGCCGAGTGGAAGAAACTAGTCACGGGAGATTATTATATATTGTGTAATTCTATTTATATGAATTGGCCTGAATAGGCGAATCCACAGAAACAGAAAACAGATTACAGGTTACCACGGGTTGGGGGAGAGGGGGGAGGGGACCGGGGAGGGACTGCTCTTGGGTGCAGGGTTGCTTTGGGCTGATGACAATGTTCTGGAGTTAGTGGTGCTGGTTGCACAGCTCTGTGACTAGACTGAAACCTACCGAACTGTACACTTTAAAGGGACACATTTTAGTCCTGACTGGCATAGCTCAGTGGGATGGGTGTTGTCCTGCAAGCCAAAGGGATGCTAGTTCGATCCCTGATCAGGGCACATGCCTGGGTTGCAGATTTGGTCCCCAGCTGGGGCACTTACAAGAGGCAAACAATTGATGTTTCTCTCACACACTGGTGTTTATCTCCTTCTTTTTCTCCCTCCCTCCCCCTTCTCTAAAAATAAATATATATAAAAGTAATAAAAGGACAACTTTTAGGGTTATGTGAATTATATCTCAATAAAGCTGTTAAAAAATTTATAGCCTACCTTAACTTGCTTGATATCACTTAAAACCAAAGCAACCTATTTACAGGAAGTCAGGAAGATGGGTAGGTAATGAAAGGATTGGTAGAAGCCTAGAAAGACATCCCCAGTCCAATGTCTTCTTAAATTATAAAAGTAGAATATGTTAGTCAAAAATGATAAATAACATTGACATAGAACTTAAAAGTCTCTTAACCCTCACTCCTCAGAGTTAACCACTGTTAAAATATTGTGAGCCTCCCTGGCTGGCGTAGCTCAGTGGATTGAGCGCGGACTGGGAACCAAAGTGTCCCAGGTTCGATTCCCAGCCAAGGTACATTCCTGGGTTGTAGGCCATAACCCCCAGCAACCACACATTGATGTTTCTCTCTCTTTCTCCCCCTCTCCCTCCCTCCCTTCCCTCTCTAAAAATAAATAAATAAAATCTTAAAAAAAATATCATGAGCTTCTGTATCTATTACGGGGGTTTGCTTTCAATCAAAGATACCAGCCCTGGGGAATGTGAGCGGCAATGGAACTCATTGGAAGTGTGTGAGTTTGCTCAATTCTGACATCCCTGAAGTCCAAGGTCAGAGGCTGATCTGCAGCTTCCCAAGGCACTGCTGTTGGAAGAGGCAGCACTAATCCTCTCTCCTCAATCACTGAGGCACTGTACCCCAGATTTGGAGCTCCCCAAGGCAATCAGAGACTTTTTTGTAATGCCTACTTGAGGCCTGACTTCTGATTGGACAAGCGTTGTTGTCCAGAACCAATCGCTGTGACTGAGAAAAGTTGGAGCTGAGACCCATGCTCCAGCCCTCGGGGTGGTGGGAGGAGTAGAGTCTTACCAAACCACAAGGACAGAATGTGGGAAGAAATAGCTCCCCAAAGGAGATCTGGGTGGGTACGGTTTCTGGGAGAAGACAGAATGAATACTGCTGGACAAGCAGAAATAATCAACGTCCGCCATAGTATCCTTCCAGATAGACAGATGCTAGATGGATGGTAGGTAGAGCTGAAACTGGAGCTGGAATCAGATGCAAATGTATAGAGATAAATACATCTGTATATATACACAGAGATCTTTATTTTGCAACCATATACCATCCATAATAAAGCTGGAAAACTGAGCGGTATTGGAGGACCACTAATTGTGAGGCGTCTCAGGACAGAAAGCATATAGAATAGATTTGCTGGAGGAACCACAGCTCAAAACATGTGCAGAAGGGGAAGGCTATGTATGATGGGGGTTTGGGGGGAGTTTTCTGAATCCGAGGCAATGGACCTGAAGGTCTTGGGGTCATCATCAGGGTGGTTGGTTGACTGGCATCTAGAACAACAAGCAGGCTGTCCCTTTCCTTCGCCTGCTTTGTCCAGCAGCAGGCAGCAAAGGCCCTGGGCCCCAGACCAGAGCCAAGTGTCTGGGACTTGGGTGGGAAAAGCAAGAGACAGGACAGCACCCCCGGCAGCTGGTAGAACCCAGGCATAATCTGGGGCCCCCTGCTCCCGTAAGACAACTTCTAGCACATACTCCCTCAGCTTTTTACTTCCCCATCATTGACCCTAGTCATGGGGCAAATTTCCCTCAAATCAATAAAAGCAAAAGCACGGAAGAGAAGCACCCAGCTCTACAGAAGACGGACCACATTAGGAAAGAGAAGGAAGTCTAATAAAAGTTGTTCACTGTCCTCAGAGGGATATGAGACAAATAACGCGACCACGAAACAAGACACAGTAGATGTTTGGCTCATGTCCCCTCACCCTTCACACTTTGGCTCATGGGGAACTGGTCACAGCTGCATTTCTTTGCCTAACATTTGGTTTGTTTTTGTTCCTGGCTTCCAGCATCTTCTTTGTCAACTGTGTGGCCTGCTTGACGTGCTGAGGGATTATACTGGAAGAGCCCTCAACCAATGACCAACAGGAATTGTTGGTGTAAACGCCGCAGGTCCCTCACCCCTCAGGGCACACAGCTCTGAGACGTGTTTGGCACTGGCTTCCAGGGCCCACAACACGATGACCTGTGGCAACTGGCTGATGATGCGCCCTTCGCTGGCTGCCCCCCTCCCCCCTCCCTTCCCCAAATAAGCGCCTGGCATCATGTTCCAAATAAGTCACTTGAACTCAAATTGCTTTTTAAGGATTTGCTTATTAGAAAACCCAAACTAAGCCTGAGAAACAGGCAGTTGTGAAAAAGAAAATGGGTAGATGGACTGGGCAACGTCATGAGCATAGATGGACAAAGAATTAGGAGAATATAGAAAATGCGAAGGAAAAGTTAAGTGACGTGAATGATAGATTCAGAGATCCCCGTACCTGTTGAATAGAAGTAATCCAAAGGAAGAAATAACCCAAGAAATAGTAGAAGAAAATCTGCCCTGCCTGAAACCCCCCCTCCCCCCACAAATCTTCAGGGCGAACCAGCTACGAAGGAAGAACAACTCATCCTGGTGGAATCTGTGACCACCGAGGGTAGGAGGAGGCCCGAAAAGCGTCTAAAAATTAAAAAGCAGGTTCCTAGCAACCTGCACGAATGTCTATCCTCTGTGCTGTACACCTGAAACTAGTACAGAGCAGGGCTGAATGCAAACTACAATCCACAACTAAAACAATGGTTTAAAAGAACAGGTTACCTACGAAGACGTGAGTTTTGATGGGACCAGAAATTGCACTGGACCCCTATGTGGAGCCAAAAGCCATTTATAAGACAGGGGAAATGAAGACATTTCTAAACATGCCAGAGCCGTGATCCGCCATCATTTTCTACAAAATGGACATGAACCCAAGAGCAAAATGTGTGGTATATAAAGCAGAAACCCGAGTCCTGACTGTTCCCCAGACTCTGTAGTTCCCTGTTCAGGTGGCTACGGCTGTGCCCACAGAGGGCTCGCCCTCCTCTGAGTTCTTTTTCTACTTCCCGTATCCCCGATCTGACCTTCAGTCACGGCTACCTTGAGAGATGGCGTCATGTCACAGCAGCTATTTCCTGCTAGCATTGTGGCTTCGCTATTCATGCGTTGGCTTTGCCTTCTTGCCCAGATTATAAACTTTTCCATAACAAGGACCATGCCCCATACATAATCAATAAATATTCGCTGAGCTTTAACAAAATCAGTCTCTCACTTCACATAGTCTAGCATCCCGTGGCTCCCAGACCCTTCCTCTAAATCGCTCTACATCCCCTCCCAAAAGGCAGTCAGCTGGTTTTTCTCCTCCCTTCTCGCCACAGTACTCTCCCTTTCTAGCCCCATTGTTTCCTCTCCACCCCCCCCCCCACCCCTGCCTCCAGCCCTTTTCCCAGGCCCTTGTGCGTCATCTCTGTGCTTAGCCCGGTGTTCTGTACTCATTCTCCCGATAAAAACAATCAAAGTCAAGAGCCTCCCCTCACCCCTCCATGTTCAGGTGCTGTTCTCAGCCCTTTGTGTGGATTGGTGAATGAGTTTCTCGAAGCTGTGCTACGGGGTAAGCACTATTGCTGGTCCATTTCTCAGATGGGAAAACCAAGCCACAGAAAGGGGAAGTAACCTGCCCAAGGAGTGAGAGCAGTTGATTGGCAGAGCTGGGATTCTCTCTCTGGCAGTCCTGCACCTGCTCTTAACTGTAATGAACTTCTGAGGCATTGCTACCGCCCACCCCTTGTCAACCAGTCAAGGCCCAGGGCCTGGAAACCCAGTAGGACGCATCTCGGGCGGGGTGGGGGTGGGGGGAACAACAGCGCAGAATTAGAGAACAGGGACCGGAGTTCATGGGAGACAACAAGTGCAGATTAGTTTGGAGGGTGGGTGACGCGCCAGAGTGGCGGGGTGAGCTGAGTATAAAGTCATAGGCTCTACAAAGCCCATTCCTTGCTCTTTTCACGGGTCACTCGATCCGGATGGCAATGCTTAGAGACAGGACTGAAAGAAGTCGTTGCTCCTGACATTTTACAGGTGAGGAGTCTGATGCTCAGAGAGGTTAAGTGACTTGCTCAGGGCCACACAACCAGGAAGTGGCAGAGCAGTGGCCCTTGAACACCAGAGCCACCTGGCCCCGGGCATGAAGGACGAGCGCACGGGCGCTGAGTGAAGGCCCAGAAGGCCAGGCACTGCTGAGGCTCGATCTGCTGCCGCAGAGCGTGACGTTTCTATTAATACACCCACTCTTCGTCTTCTGGAGACAGACCAGCAGTAGTTTTGGTTAGGGTTCCCAGGGAGAGAGCTCCCTCCTCCACCCATTTAAGTCAAGTCGCTGCTGCCCATGCAGCCGCCCTCCTTCCTGCACACAGCCCCCATCAGGGGCAGAGACCGGGCGGGAGGGGCGTGGCGATGGACAGGAAAACAGGGGCAGTCTTCGGGGAACTTGTATTTTCCATGACACAGGAGTGACTTCCACCCCACTTCATTGGATATTTTTACGATGCTCTGCATCTTTTTCCGGGGGTGAGGAGAGGGCGCCGGCGGGGTGGGGATGAAGGCAAGGGCCCACCTCGACATGGCTAACTAAACATGCTGCTGGAGGCGTATATGTTTCACAGAAACCTCGCTGGGGACGGACCCTGTCCTTTCATTGCCCTCTGGGTCCACAGGGCGGGCTTGGGCCTCAGTGCTTCCTGAGACAGCCCCCCAGGGTGCCAAGCAGTGTTCCTGCCCCGTGTCCCTTCAGATAGCGTTTTCTGAGTGCCCAGGCCTTGCCTGGCCCCGGGGAGGGGAGGATGGGTAATGCCTGGCCCTCTTCTCGAGGACTTTCCCACTGACAAGGGAGCTACACGTGTGCCTCCTGCGTCTAATCTGGCCACACTCGTGCAGCAGGGCCTCCCAGGGGCCCTCGGGGCGCAGGGAGCTAGGGCCCTGCTTCAGGACAGAGACTTCCGCTGTTGGCCGGGGCTGGGCTCTTGGCTCGACAGCTTCCTAGCCCTGTGGCCCCAGACAAGTGACTTCTTTAGATCACGGTTCCCTCAGTCGTGAAGTGGGAAACGCAGTAACACTCACCTTGCAGGGCTGTTGAGAGGGGAAGCGGCACCACAGGGACAGGGCAGCTGTTCACTGACAGGTCCAGACCATCATTGTCACTACTCAGAGCGGAATGCTGGAGCTTGTGGGGAGGCCAGTGCAGAGAGGTGGGCTGCCCTCCGGAAGAGGCGGGAGGGAAGGGTTAAGCCAACAGGAGCACCCCGCCCCCTAGTGGTCAGGAGCTATGAAAAGGTTTGGAAGGGGGATAGGGAGGTGGGACTAGCCCACAGGGAGGGGGATCGGGTCAGGGCCCATCGTGTGTTGGAAAGACTGTGGATCTATCTCTGGGCTCCAACTGCCTTCCATCTCTGCCCGGGAGGCAGCTTCCTGCCAAGCTGGGAAATTGCTTTGGCCTGGAATTTTTCTGCTTGGCGTGTTGTTGGAGCCAGGTTCAATGTTAAGAATTGTCCAGTTAGCAACGTTCTTGAAACAGATGCAGAGGAGGCAGACACAGACTGCACAGGGTCCAGTGGGAAAGCAGGGGGTGTTGCAGAGGAGATGGAGATGCCAAACACCCCTGCCCAGCTTGGAGCCACCCCTGGAGGCCTGCTCTGGGGGCTGCTGCCTCCCCTCTCACTGGGCGTGCTGGTGAGGAGAACGCTGGGGCAGAGAGGAGTTGCTCCCATGTGAAGACTCAGCTGAGAAGGGCCCTGAATCCTGGTTGGGAGGGACCCGAGAGCACCCTGCGCAGCCATGCACTGTACTGATTGGGAAGAGGGAAAGGACTGTCTTAGGCCACGCATTCACCAGTCCCCATGAAGAGCTGACCTCCCCATTGTGCCCTGCAGTGGAACGGAGAGAGCCAGCCACCAGCCAACCCCCTCAGCAAGCTGGCTGCAGATCCCAAGCGCTTCCTGCAATCTGACACCTCTGGGGGGTTTGCTAGACTCACTGCTGACCCATAGGTTAGGGAATATTAGCTTCCCCATTTTCCCCGAGGAAGGAGTCAAGGCTCAGAGACGCTGAGTGACCTCTTCAAGGTCTCGGCCGGCCGGCCGTAGTTTACAGGGACCTAGATCCTTTTGCCCCAGGGACTGAGCTCCTCCCACTAGCTCAGGGTGTCTCTGTGAGGTGTGTCACCGTGCTCCAGCCTCAGAGGCCTTGCTGCCTTTGGAAAGCAGCTCAACTCTCAGCAGGCCCCGCAGCCTGTCCTTTCCGAGACGCTGCAGGCGCCGGCGTCTGTGCCCTCCCTTGGATTTAAGCCACTTTTTTACGTCCCAGCAGCGCGCAAGGGGATCGATTTAGGTTAAAATGGTGGATTTATGTAACCTCTTCGAGCTCAGGCTCATGGTTGCGGATCTGGATTTGAGCCCTGTCTCTGCCTCCTGGTCCCGAGAGACCTTGGTTAGGCCAACTCTAATCTATATATTGTTGAGCAGGTAGTCAAAATCCATGCATAAAACATTGAATAAATGTCTCTCCCAACCTTGCTCACTAGCCCCCCCAATTTCCCTTTCCAGAGGCAATGCCTCACCCAATTCTTGTGTCTTTCAACAGATTCTCAATGAATATGCAGGTTTTGTGTGGCTCACCTGTACGATGAGAGACAAAGCTGGTTTAAGGTGAAAGGACCCAGTGAGCATCCAGTTTCCATGTGTAATGGGAAGGAGGGAACCTCGCAACCCCTTGGGTCTGTGTCCTGGTTCCCTTCCTTGCCTTTTGCTTCCTGAGATGTCTGGGCGGGAAGGTCTGGTGAGGTCTCCAAAGATGCCTGCCAATGATTCGCCCCTCCCCGTATGTAAAGTGGCTCCTCCCATCACAGTCTATTTCCGGGTCTGGCTTAAGAGCGACCCAAGACCTAAACACAATCCTGGACTGGAGAAAGTTGCTTGAATGTCATTATTTGGGTCGAATAGCAAAACTCAGACATGGACTGTGCACTAGATAATAATACAGGGCTGTCAGATAAAATACAGGATGCTCAGTTAAATGTGGATCTTAGACAAGTAACAAATAATTTTTTAATATAATACATCCAATGTAATATTTGGGACTTACACTAAAAATTTATTTGTTGTTTATCTGAAATCTACATTGAACTGGTTGTCCTGTATTTTAATTTACTAAGTCAAGCAACCTTATCATATTATCGCATTGAAGTAAAATCTTTAATAATCGTACTGAAATTATCCAAGGGAAGGACCGTCACCCTAGGAGACCCACATAGAAGCACTCATGCGTATAGGGTCAAAATGCCTATGATTTACTCTTAAATAGTTCAGCAAAAATGTCCATGGCAATAATAAAATTAATAATAAGGAGCAGCAAAGCCAATGTGGCAAAACGGTGACCGATGACAATTGTAGAGAAAATGAGGCGAACAGTTGGTACTCAATCCGTTAACAAAAGGCGTCATTTGCAGGAAGCTGCACAGCTGAGAATGAAGCCCATGACAATTGTCCATCAACTGGTTTTTGTGGCCCGACTTTCTATCACTCCACCCATTTCAGCCACGTGGAAGCACTCCCCTGGGCTGAGACCATCTGCTCAGGGGGTCTGGTTAAGTACATTATAGCCCACCCACAGGACCAAATCCCAGATAGCGATTAAAAAGAAGGAGGAGGCCCTGACTGGTGTGGCTCAATGGATTGAGTGCTGGCCTGCAAACTGAGAGGTCACCAGTTCAATTCCCAATCACAACACATGCCTGAGTTTTGGGCCAGGTTCCTGGTTGGGGGGTGTGTGAGAGGCAACCAATTGATGTATCTTTCGCACATTGCTGTTTCTCTCCCTCTTTTTCTCCCTCTCTTCCCGTCTCCCTCTCTAAAAGTAAATAAAGATAATCTTAAAAAGAAGGTGGTGCATTTGAACCAACCGACTAAGAAAGACACCCAGAGCGTTATGAATAGGTTGACACAGGTGCGGAGCCTGTGCAAGTGCTCTGAGGTCATATTGTAAGGACATTGCCCACCACACACAAGGGCACACACACGCACACACACACGTGCTGCTGTCTGCATGGGCGGTCTCCTGTGAGGGTCCGCGGGGACCTGCCCACACAGATTCCCTTGGGGGAGAGGGCCCAGTGGGGCAGGTAGGCTTTTGCTTTTTTTACCTTCCCTGTGCAGTTTACTGACATTCCCAGCTAACACTGATTCAGTGCAGTGCTGCGGGGCCTGGGTCACAGTGCTGTCCGTGGATGAGCTCCACCTTCCCCCATCACCGTGTGGCAGGCTCCAGTGCTATCCCCATGTTACAGGTGAGGCAAGTGAGGCACAGAGAGGTTAAGTAACTTGTTTAAAGACACACAGCAAGTCAGCAGCGGAGCTGGGATTCAAACTCAGGCAGTAGAGCTCCACAGTCCCCACTTATGCTTACTAACTGACCCTGTCTCTTAATGTATTATTTTTTATCTATTTAAAAAGTTCATAGTTTTCTGCTACAGACCATTTTTTACTTTTTTATATGCTTTAAAAAAAGAAAAGGAACAACAAATGGCTTACAATGAATTGTTCCATTGCCTGTGTGATTCTTATTGTCCACTGGTTGCTTCTATCCCTCCCGGACCACAGCCTGAGGGCAGTCACAGGTGAGGGAAGAACATGACTTTGGGAGTCAAGTGATCCTCATTCGTATCTCGGCTCTGCATGAATTGCAGCACGACCTTGGCCAGGCCCCTTCCCCGCCTGGCCTCAGCCTCCATCTGTAGAGCTGGAACAGCCCTGGAGCCAATGACCTCCACGGCCTCTTGTTCAAGGAGTCTTTAGCTCTTTCCGGTCTATTTTTGCCTGACACCTCTCCCAGGGGCCTGTGGGCCTGAGCTAATTTCCCTGGCTGGCCCCAATCCAGGCAGCTCAGGTGGAGAGCACCAAGCTAATGAGGCCAAGGTCATGGGCCAGTTAGCGGCTCTTAGAGGAAATGCGGCTCTGCAGCCGGACTGCAGCTGCCCCGCCAATCGCTGGGCTTAGCACTGGCGGACCCCAGGGAGATGAGGATAGCAAGGCAGCCTCCTGCGAGTCATCACTTCCAGCAGGTGCCGCTCGGGAGCCAGGGCCCCAGTTACCCTTTGTGGCTGCACTGTGTTCCTGCGTCTTGTCAACCAGCAGGGGGACTCCAGGAGTATGTGGGTTGGGAGGGGGGAGAGGACCAGATGGTTTATCAGGTGCATCCCCCTGCCTGCAAGCTGACCCACGCCTGGTCAAGCCAGGGAGACAGGAACCAATTCTATTTCTCTAAAGCTGAAGCAGAGGGCCTGTCCACACTCCCTGGGGTGCCCGCTGCCTAGCTTCCTCCCTCTTTCTGTGTCCGTCACGTGCATGCCCCTACTCAGGGGTGACGTAGAGAAGAGCTTATTTTTCACCGAATTTATCAGCTGTGAGGACGGGGGTTATTTGTTTTGTTCACTGCTGCATCCCTGGCACCTGGATTAGTCCCTGGCATGCACACAGTCGGGGCTCAAATAATACTGTTTGAGTGAATCGATTCACCTTTGTCCCAGAGAGAGACCGTGGACTGAGGTCGAAAGGACATAGCATCGCTGACAGGTTCTACTTGGTTGTTTTCAAACAGTCCAAGGTGAAAAATAAATAAATTAAATAAATGCATTCAGATATTTAAAACCAAACCAAAACGAGGGGTCCAGGGACACTCAACACTGTGTGAAGGCTCCAGGAGGAAAGAATGGCTCCTTTTACAGTGCGTCACCACCCCTACTTTCCGCGTCTTGCAAATTTTAATTTTTTTTGGAGAATTTTTAGAAGATTTTATTTGAGCTAAACTGATGATGTCATGGGAAGCAAGATCTCAACTGCTCTGGAGGACAAATTTCAATGTTCTTACTCTAGAATTTTCAGTTCAGTCAATGTTCACGATGAATTACCATGTCGTCGGTTTTTAACTCAGTTCTTACCCTCAGCCGGGCTTTGAGCTGAGCACATGCCAAGTACTGACTCATTTCGTCTTCATAACAACCATATAAGATGGGCACTAGCATTGCACCCATTGGACAGATGAGGCAACTGAGGCAGGCAGAGGTCACGCGGTTTGCCCACCCGCACATGGATGGAGAGCTCAGAGCTAGGGGTCCACCTCCGGAGCCCACACTCCTCATCACGACTACGGTTGTTCTTCTGGACTGACTCTGTCCTCGAACATCTATCTATAAGGTGCTGGAGAGTGAAAAACGAGTGAGGCCATCCACGGGTACATGGTGATACCCTTGACGGTCCACCCACACCATAGGGAACTGCTCCAGAGCAATGGAAAGGGACAGATGCTCCAGGGAATGATGCCGAGGGCCAAAAGGCCAATGCTCTCGGATTCCATTTGTGGCACACTCTTGAAAAGACAATCATAGAAATCAAGAATAGATGCGTAATGCCTTAGGCTAGGGAGGGGTGGAAGTGGGAGGGAAGGTGTGGCTACGAATGGGCCACCAGAGGGTCCCTGTGGTGACAGCATGCTGTGCCTTGACTAACTACCTCAGAGTTCTGGTTGTGACGTTGAAGAGGAGGCAAAGGAAGCAGCATTTGGTTCAGTAGAACACAGTTGGCAGCCTTGTACCCCCAAAGAAGAAAGCTGGCTGGCTGTGTGCTGAGTCTGTGCGTGTGTGTTTGTATATACAGCATCTGAATGATTCATTTATCGGCCGACACTCAGCTTTTTGCAAAATATTACCATCGAGGGAAACTGGGGAAGAGCAACATGGGATTTCCCTGTATTATTCTGTACAACTGCAAAATAAAAGGTTTAATTAAAAAAAAAAAAAAGAAGAAGATGGAAGTACGTTCCCGTCTTCAACAAGTTCCTGTTTAGGGGATGAAACCCCATCATACATCACAGTGTGGTGACAGAGGACAGACCAGTCTGGTAGGACAGGAAGGTTTCCAACGCAGCGACATCGGAGCTGAGCCACCCCCTCTCCGCGCCCCCATGAGCAGGTCAGAGGTGAGGGGAGGGCGGAGTCCCAGGCAGGCAGGGCAGCCTGTGGGGCGAGTGGGGCAGGCCGTAAGTGAGATCTCAGACCGCTGCACTGTAAAAGCACGTGACGCAGGAAAAAGCTACTGCCCAACTTGCACATAAACATTTCAAGTGATGGATAAAAGTATCCTGTTTTATTTTTTTCCCACCCTTTGATGCCTGCTGTAGCTTCTCCGTAGAGAGCCCAGTCGAAGGGGTAAAAGCACGAAGCATGATGCTCTTGCGAGACATCACGCGGCGGAGAGGGCGCCTGTGCTCAGCCTGCCAAATCATCTTTCACGTTCCGTTTAGTAAAAAGGCAGCTGTTAATGTTTTTCCTGTTGAGATCATTTCTTTTTAAAATTCATGGGTTTCTTTTTCTTCATAGGCGCAGTCCTGCTTTATATATATCAGCAGTCGAGTGGTGGAAAGAGTGAGGATTTGGGGCTCAGAGGACCCTTGCATTTGAATCTCAGTTTTATCACTTAACGAGCTACGGTCTTGACCTTCAGTCTCCCTTAGGCTCGGTCCCTTCATCTCTACTGATGATCCTAATTATACTAAACCGGTCAGTAATACGGAATACACAGCCCTGTGGTGAGGATTAATGAGAAAACATTAGCCAAACAAGCCTGATATGCCTGACGCATGATAAGCACTCAAAAATGATATTCATTATTATAAGTAATAATTCTGGCTTATGTAAGAAAATAAAGATACGCCCCTTTCATAGTGCTCTACAAATAGTGCCAGGTTTCCAGGGGCTTTCCTTGTGTCAGCCAGGATAGTCTAGGTTTTGCTGCAGTAACAAACACCCCCTCCCAAATCTCGGTGGTTCACAGCAACAGAGGTTACCTTCTGGTCACCATGCATGCCCATCAGGGATCAGATGCAGTCTGCTCCTGCAGTCCTCTGTCCAGGACCCAGGACAATGGAGCAGCCAGTCCCTGGTATGTTGTTGGCAGAGGAAAGGGGTTTTATATCAGCATTAAATGTTGTAGCTTAGAATTGACATGTATTATTTCCATTCAACAGTCAGTGGTCAGAGCTCTGGTTACACATTCCCACCCAACCATAAGGACAGAAAGAAGAATCTTACCATGTAGGGTGGGGGAAGAAAAATGTAGCCAACAGCCCTAGTAACTACCACAATGCTTCTGAGAATCACTGACCAGCCCAGGGGGCTGGGGGTAGACGACAGGAGGGAGGCCTGAGGCAGAGGGGCACCTGGAGGCCATGGAGGGGCCACATGGAAATCCTAGGCGTACTTGCAGGGCTGAGGCTGGAGGAGCACTGGGCTCCTTTCTCACGCGGACCTGACACCAAGCTCATCCTGGCCCACTGTGTTCTGCAGGCAAACGGCCAGTCCTGCTAGGAGGTGGGAGTCCCGCTCTCAACATAGACGGCAGAGGTGGATGTGACCTGCTGCCCTGGCCCTCCAGCTGATGGGCAAAGCAGGAACACGCGGAGGCGTCTCTCTGGTTTCACCCCTCCTGCTCTGCTGGTTTCTGGGACCTGCTGGATTCTCAGACTGTTTCAGGAGCCGCCAGAGCAGCGTGCAGCTTGCTGAAGCCCCGGGGCCGTTTCCCGGAGGGAGGTGCAGCCGCAGGCCCCTCCCTCCCTGCTCTGGTCCAGTGGTCTCCTGTTACTGCTGACGTCAACAGCAGCCACAGCAGGGCTGTGGCTTTGTCCTCAAGGTTCCCAGGCTGCCAAGACTCCAACAGCAGCATTGTCTGTGCCCACAGTGCCACCTAGTGTCCCTGCAGAGGCTGCAGGCAAGGTCCAGGGCTCCAAGCCCCAGGTTTCTGACCCACAGTCCTAGCTAGCGGACTCAGCATGAGTCCCAGCAGGGAAGCCTGAGCGGCCCCACCAGGGCGCCATCAGTGTCCCGTCCACCCCTCACCGGCCTCCTTTCAGATCCTGACCTCAGGTCTCCTTGTGTCCCGCCCGGCCCCAGCCTGTGCAGATGCAGGTCCTCTGTCTCTAGAACACTTACCACCACCTGGCTCCCTGTCCTCCTCAACTTTCAGGTGTGACCTCAAATGCCACTTCTTCAGGGAAGCCTTCCTGGACTCCTCAAACTAAGCCAAGCGCCCCAACATATAAGATCTCTCTGCTCAATGTCCTGCTAGAATGGTCTGGGAACCCATGCAGAGCCTAGAAGCTTCAATCTCCCACCCCACCCCCCCATTCCCTGGGGGCATGGCGACACAGCAAGAGAAGTCAGAGGACATTTAAATCCAGGCTCTGCTGCCTTAACTGAGTCACAACTTCTGGTGCCTCAGTGTCTCCATTTGTCAAACGGGGACAACACTCCTGTTTCCAAAGGGCTATTCTGAGCCTGAGGTGAGAGGAAGGCCAGGCTCCTCCTCCCCGTCCCCACACCCCCAGGATCTCTGCTCAGTGAGGCCCGGCTGCTGTCACCTCTGCTGACGCCTGTGGCCACCCCAAGGACCCGTGTTACTGAGTTACAACCACCCCCAACTCCACCAGCTACCATGCACCCCAGAGGGAAATGAAACCACACAGAAGGAAGTTGGCCGGCACCACCCTCCCCCTCCCCCCCCACTCCTTTGCTGGCCCAGCCCAGATGGGCTGGAGTCCCCTGGGGTCATAAGCCTGGCACCAGCAGGCTGTGTGGGCCTGGTCACTCCTCCACTCTGGGCTCTCTTCCTGCCACTCTGTCCAGGCCACCCCACACCCCCAGCTCTGAGCTCCGGCTTGCCATGGGGTAGGTACGCTCTGAGTCCAGCACGTGACTTTTGTTGTTTTCTCTCTGCTTCCCTCGAATACCGCTCCAATAGTGGTGTTGTGTGATGTATGGGTTTCTGTTTGAAACAGACCTGGGGAAAGTTCCCACACAAACAGAACCCCTAATATACGAAGACTCAGCAGAAGCTGACCCTCTGCAGGACCGGCCGGCCCACCTCATTCGCCTTTCATCACTCACAGCCCCGAGCAGCTGCCAGCAGTGGCTTGAGAACCCGTGAGTTCTCCATGCACGTAACCTCTTCCATGGGGCTGTGAGTGCTGATGAGGAAGCTGTGAAGTCATTTCCCGCTGTATTAGAATGATGGGGTTCATTAAGGCCACCCCTCCATCTGCTTTAAGCTTGGATGAAAATAGTCTCTGGGAAAAGCAAAAGCTCGCCAGGACTTACATCTCGAAGGAAGGACCATGGCCCCCTGGGCCTGAGGCTGCAAAGCATTGACTGGCCGAGATGCCAGGTACAAACAGGTGTTGGAAGCAGTTTAAGGGGAGAAGTGTCTGCTAGGAGCACTGGTTTGGGGCAGCACTCTAGCTGTGGGTTACTAGTTGTCTTACTAGTTGTGGTGCCCGGTCCGGAGGAGCGTGAGGCTTCGGGAATATACCTGTGCTGTCAGGTGGGCAACGGCGGGGCTGACTGCCCTTGTTGAATGTCCTGCAGCGACTGTGTGTGCCCAGGTGTTTGTTTATCCTCTTTCCTCTACCCAGGCCGCTAGACTCCACCACCTGGGAAGTTCCAGCACATCCTGCAAAGCCCCATGCAGGGAAAACCTCCTTGGAGAACCCCTCCCCCGAGAGCCCTCCTTGGCAGCGCTGACTGTCCCCAGCTGCCTGCCCTCTTTCGGTCTCTTCCCTCCTACCAGACAACAGTGGCTTGACTGCGGGGTCCCCGAGTGCATCTGTGTCCCCCGTGTCCTGTGCAAGGCCCAGACTCGGTCGAACAGGCAGAGGAGAATGGCTTTTCCAATAAAAGTGGAAGTGCAAAGGCACGAGCTGGTGAGCAGTGATGGACACAGGGGGTTGTGGGAGCCGGTTCACAGAGAACCTGACTCTTCTGCCGCAGCTCATCTCTGCTCGACTGCACATCTCCTGTCTCTCTGTCTCTCTGTCTCTCTCTCTGTCTCTCTGTCTCTCTCGCTCTCTCTCTCTCTCCCTCTTTTACTTATTTATTTTTACAGAGAGGGGAAGGGAGGGAGGAAGAGAGGGAGAAAAACATCAATGTGCGAGAGAAACATTGATCTGTTGCCTCTCCCACACCCCCACCCATCCCCACGGGAGACCTGGCCTGCAACCCAGGCATGTACCCTGACCAGGAATCGAACCAGCAACCTTTTGGTCCATGGAGCAACACCCAAACCACTGAGCCACACCAGTCAGGGCCACATCTTTTCTCTTAAAACAAAGAAGCTGAGGGAGGGGCAGGCATTACTGAAACTCAAAAGCCACTTCGTACTTCTGTGTTCTGTCTGCCGGTGTGGACAGCAGCTGTCAAGGGTTCGAGACTTGTGCGGAGGCTTCACAAGCACTTTCGGGTTCGGTGCTCACAGCCACTCTCAGGGGGAGGCACTCAGTTTACAAACAAAGAAATCAAGTCTCAGAGAGGAAAACAACTCACCTGAAGTCTCAGAGAGACATAGAAACCCAGGTGGGACTCTGAACTTGGTGGTCTTCACGATTCTGATTCAACTACAGAGGGAAGGGGTGGGAGTGGGCCTGGAACACACTGGCCCAGACTCACCCTCCCCGGAAGGGCCTGCTTCACTCGGACAATTGTCACGAAGTTCCCCGGACCTCTGACCCCAGCCCGAGAAGGGGCAAAGATGTGGGTGTTACTGCGTCGGAAGAGCACCCCACAGTTTACGGTTCATTTACTTGCTTATCATGTACTTCTGAGGAGGGACAGAATGCTCGCCTCATGACGTAGGTAGGGAAACGGAGGCCAAGCAGGGACAACAACTCACTCAACATCACACAGCAAGTCGGTGAAGGAACAAAGGCTCAAAAATAATTTCAACGAAGCCCCTAACCCTCGGACTCTCAGATAACAACCACATGCTCTGGACAAAGTTCAGGGCTTGGGATAAGGAGCAAGCAAGAGATTTTGAGGGCAGTCAGAATGTGTATGAAATGATGGGCAAAGAGTGAGGATCTGTTTTTACAGCATGGCCAAAAGTCTGATGAAACGCCACCCCCATCTTTCTGGCCTGAAGAACCAGAGACCAGAGCCCGGGGCAGACTGCTGGGGAGGGCGGGACAGGTAAAGCTCAGGGAGAGAGACAAGTGGGCGGGTCCTGACACATCATTTCAACATTCATCAGAGCTGAGGCCCTGGCCACCTGGACCAACATGAAGAGATTTCAGAAAGGACTCAAGCAACAGACTTGTGAAATTCACTCTTAAGGTGGAGAGAACTTGGCGAGGGTTGTAACTCCGGTTGGGGGACCACAGCTCACCCTTCAGCTGTCTGTTCCCAGGGCCATGTTTCTGTGGCCTCTGAGCTTCCAGGCCCCCGGGCATCTGTGGCTTCCACAGCAGCAGGAATCTTCCTGGTTTCACCTCCTTCCTCGCAGCAATGGGGCAGCCCTCCGATGCCTGATGGCCTCTGTCTCCCCTCGTCTCATTCCATGCCTGCACAGAGGTCGCCTTACCTGTCTTCTCAAGTTGATCCTGCTCCTTCTGAAGCTTGGATCAGGTTCCCCCTGTTCTGTTTGGGCTCCTTCCTTCCTTGTCATTGATTTTTACTTTGGGGTTGAGACCTTGGTTTCCTGAGAGATGCTTCTGGGCTCCATCTTGCTGGCTGACCCTATGGAGAGGGAAGAAACTCTAGGAGACCATTCTGTGTGGCGTGGGCCCAGCTCCCACTCGAGGTGCACAGGACCCACACCCACAGATAGGTTCTCCCATGGGGAATCAGGCCTGCACAGGCCTGCAGTATGCCTAGGCCACTTAGAGTCTTGTTCTTGCTAAAAAACTCCCTCACCCTGAATTGAGGACATTTACTGCAAAGTAACTCCCTAAAATCCGTGTTAAACCTTCCAAGGATGAGTGTAACCAGTTCAACCACTTTTGCCTTTTCATTTGCAAATATCCCTCTTCTGTGATGTGATTAGCAGCATTGGCTCCTTTGTTTTCTGTAAGAGGTAACCACCTAGAGTGAACCTGTGCATAGTAAATGAGGCCCATCATGTAATGTGCTGAGCAACCCAATAAAGGCTGGTCATGGCAAGGGCCAAGGCTTTTGCTCCCCTGGAGACAAAAACCATGCTGTCCCTTTTCCTCCACCAGACTTGGTAGTCCATGTGAATGTCTCATTTCATCCATAATGACTCTGACACTGTGGGCTGGTGCCTGCATCAGAAACCAAGAACTTCGGGATCTGCCAGAGGCTTCCCCTGGGGAAAGAAGTCCAGCCCCACTCACTTCCTAGAGTGGAGTGACTCCATCCAGGAGGTCTTTTCCCACCAACCTGACATTTAACTGACCTGAATGCCACCCCCAGCTCCCATCCCTGTGCCCCTTGGGTGTGTCCCATCAACTTTTACCTCTTTCCCTCCGAGTCCCATCCCACTATCTTCCTGCACATACTTCTCAAAGTCCAGGCTAGTCTTACCTCCTCAGCTGCATCTTTGTCACCATGAACCACACACATTTACTTCTAGAATACTTTATTTTGGTCTCCCTGCTCAGATCTGCTCTGAGCTTAGCCTTCCCTCTGTGGTTCTTATCTACAGCCTTGAGAAAGTGCCTTTTGATCACTTCCTCCATCCCTGCTCTCTTAGTGGAGTTAAATGTCCCCTTCATCCTCTTTGCACTCTGCCCCCTCCAAGATCTGACAGTGAACACCCCGCTGGCAGCAATGGTCAATGGTGGTTGTAGTCTCTACTGCACCTTGTTGTTTCATGTCTACGTGCAAAATATTGGGAAAGGAACCCCCTGGAGCCTGAGAAACACAGACACCAGGCTGAGGCCCTCTGCCACACCACAGAGCTCCCAGATGAAGTGGGTAGAGAGGATGTGAGTGTGTCTCTCGCTGTAGAAGTGGTGAGCACACTTGCTGTTGTAGGTGGAGTCGTTGGATCCGGAACAGGTGACAGAAGGTTGTTTATATTTGTCTGAGAACAGAGCACGTGTGTGTGATAGTCAAGGGGTCACTGTGTGTAGTAAACACAACATCAGGTGGGTTCTTGACCTGAGACTTTCCCCCCAGGGTTTCTGCCCCTACTCCCCATTCTTCTTCCTCATCCCTTTAAGGTGGCTGTGAGTCTGAGAGATGGCTGTCAAATAGCCCACCTTATCACCTGTCCTGATGACCTCTTTGCTGAGATGGCCTGTTACTGGGCTTCAGGTCCTGAGGAGAGGAGAAGCCCAAGTTCCAGCAGCCGGTTCAGTGGTTCCCAGAGTCCCCTGCGGCCCTGGGGGCCTAGGTGTGAGTGTCCTCTCACAGCCCCACGGCATCCAGGTGCAGGGGCCAGGCTGGCTCCCTGGGAGCTGGGCATGGACGCTCCCCTATCACATCCCACCTGCAAAGCCCCTTTGTCTTCCAGATCACCGTGCCTTGGGAACGCTGTGGGATCTCAACTCATCAAACCAAACATCATAATATTGAATATTTTCTAGATATCACTTTTATTAGGTTGCAGTAAAAAGGGTTTTGTAAATTTTGGGCCAAAAATTTATTATAAAGGCTTTTAAAATTCATTTCTTTATTTTAATCGTTGTTCAAGTACAGTTTTCTCTCTTTTACTCCCAATCCAGCCCACCCACCCAACCCTTCCCATTTCCTTCCCTTTCCCACCCTCCTCCTAGTTTTTGTCCATGTGTCCTTTAAGTTTGTTTCTGTAAACCCTTCTCATTCTCCCCTAAAATTCCCTCTTCTCTCCCCTCTGGTCACTGTCAGTCTGTCCCCAGTTTCAGTGTCTTTGACTATATTTTGCTTGTTTCTTTGTTTTCCTGTTTAGGCTCCTGTTAAAGGTGAGATCATATGGTCTTTGTCTTTCACTGCCTGGCTTGTTTCGCTTAGCATAATGCTTTCCAGCTCCATCCAAGCTGTTGCAAAGGGTAGGAGCTCCTTCTTTCTCTCTGCTGCATAGAATTCCATTGTGTAAATGTACCATAGTTTTTTGATCCATTCATTTACTGATGGGCATCGAGGTTGCTTCCAGCACCTAGCTATTGTAAATTGTGCTGCTATGAACATCGGGGTGCAAAGGTTCTTTTGTATTGGTGTAAAATTCATTTTTAAAGAGAGGGGGAGGGAGGGAGAAAGAGAGGGAAAGAAGCATCAGCGTGATTGGTGGCCTCTTGTGCTCACCCTGATCAGGGACCAAACCTGCAACCCAGGCACGAACCCTGGCTTGGAATCTAACCAGTGACCTTACCCTTTGTGGGCTGAACACCAACAAATGGAGCCCCACCAGCCAGCACAAGAACTTTTAAAACATAGTTGCATTCATCTAAGGGTGCATTCTTCCAAAATAAATAAACAGTTTAAACAATTTTTTTTTAAGATTTTATTTATTTATTTTTTTTTTTAGAGAGGGAAGAGAGAGAGATAGAGAGAGAGAGAAAGAAACATCAATATGCGGTTGCTGGGGGTCATGGCCTGCAACCCAGGCATGTGCCCTGACTGGGAATCGAACCTGCGACACTTTGGTTCACAGCCCGCGCTCAATCCACTGAGCTACGCCAGCCAGGGCTTTTTTTTTTTTTTTTTTAAAGATTTTATTTACAGTTTAAACAATTTTTAAAAAGATTTTATTCATTTTTAGAGAGAGGAAAAGGGAGGGAGGACGAGAGGGAGATAAACAGTATGTGGCTACCTCTCACATGCCCCCAAATGGGGTCCTGGCCCACAACTCTAGCATGTGCCCAGACTGGGAATCGAACCTGCAACCCTTTGGTTTGCATGCCCATGCTCAATCCACTGAGCCACACCAGCCAGGGCCAGCTTTTAAAATTGTTTAAACACTTGAAAGAGCCATCTTAGTGCCAACTGGCTTTTATTTTTTGACTTAATCAAGGTAATGTAGGTGATTCATCTTTAAAATTTTAAAAATATTTATCACTAGTCTTGGGACTGTTTAGTCTTTAAGCTGCAGTACTTTTTTTTAGGAAAAGAAAAACAGCATAAAAGGATACCTGTTTTGTAGAGGAAAACGCAGTATTGGAGGGAGGAGACTTAAAAGCTAGAGGGAAAAAGACATTTTAAAATGCTTATTACAAACAGAAACTGCCCTTTTGTGGAAAATTGTTCCTTTTTTAGTTTTTAATGAAAAAGAGTTCTGCCTTTCCATTTCTGAGAAAGTAGGAGTTGAGTTCATAGAAACATCCTGAACTGGGCAGACATTAGCTTTTCCGTGAGCCACAAGCGAGTCTGGGGCGGGTCAGCAGTAAGAACGGCGACTGCATGTATTTCTCCTCTCGGGACAAGGTGGTCTGGCTCTCTCAGGAAGTGAGGTCGTGTTTCTGAGTCTGAGAGTCCCTCTGCTCTCACCTAGAAGAGCGCTGCCATGGGGTGGGGGCTCCGGTTGAGGTGGTTAAAAAAGTAACCTGGTCAATTTTGTGCTTGTCTTCAAGGCTGGCTTAAGTAAAAACTGGTATTTTAAAACACTTTCAGAAGGAAAGGCTTTTTAAAATTGAAAACTGGAAGAAGAAAAAATGGAAAGAAAAAGAAGAGGAAGAAGAAGAAGAAGAAGAAGAAGAAGAAGAAGAAGAAGAACACCCGTCCTGGCAAACTGGGCCAAGACCGAGGAGCAGCTGTGGAGAGCAGCGCCCAGGCCCCAGTGCCTGCACTCTTGCGCTCCCGCCTTGAACTTCACCTGCAGCGCCTGCAGGTGGGCCTCCACTCTCTTCAACCTGTGCTCTGAGTCCACTTTGGCCTGCAGCAGAATTTTCATGTCCTTAGTCAGCTCCCTTCGCTTATGCTCCAGGGTCTGCTTGGCCTTCTGAAGGTTGTCTTTCACCTGGTGGGGAGGAAGCAAAGCTGTGAAGAGGGGCATCTGGGCCCTGCCATGAAGCTGCTCTTGCCAGTGTCCCAGGAGGGACCACAGTGTTTGGATCCAGACACTGCACCCCCCACCCCCCGCCACACTTCTGAGATGAAAGGGATGTTGGGCAAGTTTGGGAGGTGGCCTGCTGGCCAGAGTCCTGCTCTCAGAAGGTGCCCCTCTGATCTGTCCTTATTACTCATCAGGTTGGGACACACAGCGTCTGCCCTCCTCTCTGAGGGTCTCAGAGTCGGTGAGAATGGGCTTGGGTGTCTGGCTAAGTGAGAAGCAGAAGTCAAAGACGTAACTGCACATTGTGGATGACCACCTAGAGCCTGGACACTACTTCCGTACGTGCCTCCTGTGTGACAGGCAAGGGGACACTCAGGGCACAAGCCTCTGGGATGGTGCCCTCCTCTCCAGGCCCCAATGCACAACAGGAGGTGGTGGTGACACAGTCTCCTTCCCCTCCAGGGAGTCCTGCTACTTAATGGAGCCCTACAGGGACTTCTGTCACAGAGAGCCACCCCCACTCCTCCCTGGAGTTCCCCTGGCTTGTTTCCAGTGCTGCCCAAGGCTGGCCCAGGGGAGGCCCTGAGCTGCCCCTGCTGGCCAGAAGACAGAGAACCTGAGTGCCCATTGGCCCCAGACTACCTTCTGCAGCTGAATCATCTTGGCCTCCATGCTCTTCCCCTTCTCCTGGTTCTCCTTGGCTGGCGCCAGCATCGACTCTAGGGAGGTGCACCTGTCCTCCAGCTCGAGCATGTAGTCCTTCACCTGCGGCTGGGGGCCAGAAGGAGACACGTGGCACAATCAGCACAGTGGCCACCCAAGTATCACCTGCCCCACCAGCCACCCCCTCCCACCCCTTCCAGGGACAACCCTGAACAGGAGCTTGTGGCTGCTTTTCACCCTGACACCACCGGTAACCAGCTTAACTAAAGGGGCAAAGTAGTAGCTAAAGCCAAACGTCTCTTTGCTCCCCACCATTTGTGCACTTCGGGGTTGTTAGGATCCACGAGCTCACTCTGGGCGTGGGAGTCTTGGAGAACGTATTGGCCCCAGTTGCGTGGCTTCCACTCCCTGCAGCCCCTGGGCGCGGGGATCCCACACTGGTGCACCTTCCCCAGCGCGCGCCTGCTCCCCTGCCAGGTCGTCCCCACCACAGGGAGGGTGGGACTCCTTTCCTTTATCAGTCTCTTGCTGTGTGTCCTAATTCTAACACCTTTGTCAAGTAGCCTTTGGTTGTTGTAGTTGTTGCTGTTGTTTCACACAAAATCCCACATTGAGACTCCAAGTGTCAAAGGGTGAGATGCTCGTTAGTTTCAGCCAGATGCTAGGAGGAGACTGCCACCAGCCAGCAGGACATCTGTGCCCTGTGCCCTTGCCAAACACGGAGGTTTAAATTTATTCTCATTCCACTGATTAGCTGAGTATGATATGACAACTCACATGTCCTTTAATTTGTCACTCCTTAAGTAAGGGTTAGGGACAACGTCCCAGGTGTGTCCCTGCTCTGGCTGCTCCTCTGAACCTTCAGTCCCAACCTTCCATCATCACCCATTAGGCTGCAGGGTGTCACCAGGGGCCACAGCAGGTTTCTTCTGCACATGTGCCACTAGGTGACCCCTTCCCCTGACCCCACTGCAGCGCCGGGTGTACACACTCCGCTCTCGCACACACTCAAGGCGCAGGCTGTCCTGCAGGTTTGCTCTCAGGCTGTTTTCCCTTCAGCCTCTGGGCCTGAGTCTCCATCTGTGAGATGGGCTAAGGGCACCAAGGCCTTCCCTGGGTGGGGGACAGCAGCACTTCCCTGCATTCACTGGACACCCCACTAGTGTCCCAGCCCCACACTGAGCCCCGGGCCCCTGAGTCCAGCTAGCTCTTGTTTGGGCCAGCCTGAATTTACCTCTAGATTCCGTAGCTGTTTGGTAGCCTTGTAGCAGTTCTTGTCGGCCGACTCGATCTGGGCTTCCAGGTCCTCCAGGTCCATCTCCAGCTTCTTCCAAGTGGCCATTGCCATCAAGCGCTGCTTCCTCTCATCCTCCAGCTCTGCCTCCATCTCCCACACCTGGGGAGACACTAGCAGCTCAAGAGGCCGGACCCACACACACCCCCATCTGCAGCTCTGACCCAGGTGGCTTTGGCTCAGTTCTGGGATCCATGCAGCCTCCAGTGGCCAATTGGAGGACTGAGCAGAAAACCGTGATACAGCCACTGACTCCCCCGCCCTTCCTGAGGAGAGATATGGTCCAGGAGCCCTGGACAATCAGGTGGTAGGACAGAAAAGAAGCCTGCCCAGAACATGGGGGGCAGGCTGGGGGCCATGTCCCTGTCCAGGGGGAGTGGGAGGGACATACAAACCTGTCTGACCAGCTGCTTTCTCTTCTCCTCACTCTGCTCATCCCGGCCCTGCAGGTCCCGCTTGAACCGGGCTTTCATGGCCTGCAGGTTCACTTCCAGACAAAGTTTGGCATCCTCAGTGGCCTGAAGCTGGTCCTCCAGCTCCTCGAGCTGGGTCTTCATTTCTTCCACCAGCTCCTCCAGGGCCTGCTTACAATTTTCCAGCTTGTGTACCTGCACCCAAGGTCCCCAAGGTCCCTGACTCAGTGTCTGCTCACCCTCCTCACTCCTCTGCACCCTCCCATTCAGTCCCCCCCAGTACTCACACTCTACTCACATCATCCTTGCAGCACATGAAATCCTGCAGAATCTTGTGAATCCCCCTGAGTCCCTTCAGCATCCTCTCCAGCCCCTGGGCCTGCTCCCTCAATTGTTCAGCCAGCTCTGCCTTTGGCCCCTCATGCAAGTGCATTGACTCCTTCACAATGGTGTACACATCCACCAGAAGGAAGGCACTTGCAGTGACCAAACCAAACACCCTGGCTCCTTTGGTCATTGCCAGAGCAGTGCCACCAAAAGCTTTCTGTACCTGCCTGCTGCTTCGGATTGACATACTCCCTGCAGTCATGAAATCCTTGGCTTTCACTGCTAAGAGAGGCCTGGCTTTGACCACGTTGAAGGCATGGACGTTCTTCACAATTTTCTGCACGTGCTCGATGCACTTTGATAAGGAAGCAATTCTGGGTGTGCTGTGATGTAAACACTCAATAACCAGCTCATTATTGTCGATGGCATCTGACATTAGGTGACTGGCTGTGGCTTTTGCTGACTTGTTCTTTGAGATTTCCACGATGCTGGTGGATACACCGGTCACAGCAGCTGCTGCCCCCAGTCCTGCCCCAGTTGCTGCAAGCACCAGACTGGCCCCTGCTGTCACAGGTGCCAGGGACAGGCCAGCGATGGTCAGAATGCCAGACACAATGCCAGTGGAACTGGCCACCACGTTAGAGATGGTACAATCCCTGTGCACCTTGTCAACGCTGTCTGCCAGCGCGTGGAGCTTCCTTATGCGCTCCGAGAGCTCCTGTTCCACCTGAGGAAACTCCTTCAGAACCATCTCCCTAAGCAGCTGGTCCTGTGACGGCTTATCTTTGTTCTTCACGGCCATGAGTTCTTTCAGCAGGTTCAAGTCTTCATACAGCGCATCCGCCTCCTCCCTGTAATGACGCAGGTCAAGTGAGTGAGAAAGGCAGTTGACATGTCTGCAAACAGCTCACTAAGATCCATCCTGCACAATTACAGAGCTTTGACTATATACCAATCAGAAAGAATTTTACAAATGTAGAGATTTTTCCTTTCAACATTAAACACATACTTTGTCCCTTGTACATGGCTCCACAGCACTGGTTCCGTCAGGGATAAATAAGGGCAAGTCCTCCTAGAATGCCCCGAAGTGGCCAGTATTTGATGCAGATGGCTTCTCACTCAAGGGCAGGTCGACCCCATTAACACCTAAGTGACTGTGGACCAGGGACTCCGAGGGCGAAGAAGGGAGAGTGTGGCAGGAGCTGAAACACCTTCACTCACAGAATCCTAGACTGGGGTGCAGACGGAACCTGACCACTGAGAGGCCTGCCCTTTGCCTTAGACACTGGGATGTGCTCTCTGGGTCCCTAGAGTGTCCTGACTGATAGGAGCCTGGCACTGTGGCCACTGGGCGGTCTGACAAGGTGACATATGATGGAGGTTTGCGGTCACATAGTATCACTTCTAGCCTAAGAAGGAACTAGGAAAAGAAGGCATTTGTTAGGCCTCCAGAGGCAACTGGACACTACAGGTCAGCCATGCGGGCAGCATGTGATCCACCCCAGGAACCCTCTGTGCACTGAGGCTCGGGGTGAGAAAGACCCTTTTCCACATGCACCTCAGGCTCTTCTGAGCCCTCTTCTCAACTAGGCCTTGACCTTGGCCTTCCATGTTCTATCCTCGACAGCCTGCATCTTCCAGTCCTAGCAAGAATCCTGATGAGTCAGGTCAGGGGAGTCTCCCAACTGTGATGGCAGACGTCCTGTGACATCTGATCAATCCTTCTTCCCCCACTCCGCAGCCTCAGTCCTTGACCTGCCTGTAGCAAGGACCCTGGTAGGTGACCTTAGCAAGAGTCCCCCGACCCTATGACACCCCCTCTCAGTCATGTCCCGCCCACCGTCCCCCCAGTCTGTTCTTTGGCTCTAACCCCCCAGGGGTCTCTGCTGCATTCACAGTGGAGCCCCGTCTCTCCTCTCTGTTGTGGGAGTCGGGACAGGTGCTGCTGTCGGCCTGGGTGAGAGCCTCCTTCCGTCTTAACTAGGGTTGGAAGACATCTGTCTTTTCCAGGGTGAGCTCCCTTGGCTATCAATGCTTCGTGGGCATTGTCACAGCTGAATGCAGGAAAGTGAGGTGTCCTGGGGACAAAGGAGGCTTCACATTTCACACCCTCCCTGACTCTGCCCTAGGCTTCTCTCCTGTGGCTGACTGTGACCTGTGTCCTTCCTTGTCACAAACCTACTGTGGGTGTGATAGTTTTCAGTGGGTGCTCTTGAGTGGGTGTCAAAAGTGAGGGCAGCACTGGGGACTGTGCCCTGACATTTGCATTGTGGCAGTTGTGGACACTTTGACTCAATCAACTTTATGGTCATTCTGGGTGGCATCTGCTGCTCTCTGCCAAGACTGATGCCCTTTGACCTTCCCAACCGTAGGTCACTGGATCCAGGTCCAGCCCCAGTTCACAGGGAAGCAGGGGATCTCCTACAAACCTTGGTTCCATGGACTCTCCAGCCCCCCATCCAGCACCCCCAACTTCTCAGGTGTCAACAGCATAACTCACACATTAGCTGGTGACAGCTTCCCTTGTGTGCACATCAAAGCCATGTCCAAGTTCATGGAACCTTTTAGAGACACGGGCCACTTTGCCAACCATGTGCATGAATTGCTGGGCCTGACACCTGCATCGGGACGAGTGGGGCAGGAAGCACTTTCCTCAGACTCAGAGGGCTGAGGGGGCACATCGGAATCCCCCAAGTCACACAAAAGCCACAGCCACCCATTCTGATGATGGAGTCTGTCATGAGCCATACAACCTGCCTTCTCCCTGGTCAGGGGTTACTCTGCACAGAACAGAAGAGGGACCGAAATGGCAGACAGGACCCCAGCTCCCAGGCAGAGTGTGGAGGACAGGGTCACCCACACCCGCTACTCCCAGCAGTGAGAGGACTGAATCAGGGAAGGAAGAAATGTCCCCTCCCACACACAGGACCACCACTAGGGCCCTGGCCTCTCCAGTTTGTGCCTGACGAGGCTCAGTCCCAGCCCCACTGCCGAGTCTTCCTCCTGGTCCTCCAACCGGGACCCAGCCCTGCTCCATCTTGACCCCTGGCTTTGAGCCTGGTGCGGGCCTGTCTGGGCCTCTGACAAGAAGACTGCATTTTCTCCCTCACCCTTGACCTCACAGTGGACCCTATGCCCTTCACCACCATCCTATCACATGACCTGCTGTTCCCACTGAACAGAGGGATGACAAATCAGAGACTCTGAGACAGAAGCACAGAGCCCCAGAGCTGGGCAGACACAGAGTCAGGATTCAACCAGCTCTGCCCGGCTCCATCCAGCCTCTCTGCCTTCTGGGCCAGCAGGCCCTGCAGGGTGTGTCCGAGTCCTCCCTGAGGGAGGGAGAGGCCCCCAGGCAAGCCCCAGGGACCCCACATGTACCAGGGTGTAGCAGGCTTGTCCCCAAGCAAGTCGTGCTTGCCTCCCATGTCCAGGAGGAAGACCCTTGGCCCCTGTGTTTTCCCAACAATCTTTTGAAAAGTTCATGTAAACTGAGCACCTACTATGTGCCAGTCATTAGGCTAAACAGTTTACATGCATTATCTTCTTTTCCTCCAAATAAAATTGAACAGAGGAATAAGACAGCGAGTCATGAAGAAACCTCCCCCCTGCGGGTTTTGTCTCTTCTCAATCTGAGGTCATTCACTGCCTACGAATGATGAGAAAGGAGTCTTCCTCATGGATTGTTGAGAAGAAACGCATTCAACCCCAACCACAGGGTCCTGCCTGGAGGTGTGCCTGGCAGAGTCAGCTAGATCAGGGGAAGATCTGGCGACAACACAGGTGTCTCCTGGAGGTTACCTGGGCAATTTCGATGCAGCCACAAATCTCTCCCAGGCTTCACCACTCAGCATGTGTTGCAGATTCTCTATGTCCATTGGGTCCTCTAAGAACCCAATGGCAGGAAGAAAGCCTTCACTCTCTGGATGGAAAGAAAAAAGAGTAAGGTAAGAAAAAATTGTGCTGGAATGCGAATGGTATTGAGTATAAATCAGGTGGGTGAATGTTAACTTTTCTGAGCAGCTGTCACTAAGGTCCTTTTGGTGGCTCATGTGGTGTTATGGCCTGAACCAGGTCCCCAAAATCCTTATGTCCATGCCTGGACCTCCCCACCATGTGACTGTGTTTTGAAATTACCTTTGAGGAGACAGTTAAGGTTAAATGAGGTCACATGTGTGGAACCCTAAACCAATGTGACTGGTGAGCTTGCAGGAAGACAGAGAGACACCAGATCCCTCCCTCCCTCTCCCCCTCCGCCCCTGCACCCTGTGCACACAGGGAAGCATGGAGCGTGAGCGGACAGAGCCGAAATGCCGCCATCTGCAAACCAGGAAGAGGGCTCTGCCCAGCAAACAGCCCTGCGAGCCCCGGGATCTGGGACTTCCAGCCTCAGGGATTAAATATCTGATCCTGGGATGTTGGTGTGTTTGGGAATTCAGACTTGTTGGTCTTTCAGAAAGAGAGTGCAGGGCACACGTGCTGTGTGACCTCCCGCCTCCAGCAGGGCCTGGGCAGCACCCAGTAACAACCGCCTTCCTGCTGCGACAGTGAAACAAGTGTATTCACTTTACATGGGGCAGACCCTGTACCATCTGGAAATAGTCTCACGTCAGCACAGAGCAAGATGACTGCCCAGCTGAGCTGCCACAAACGTGTGCCTCTCAGGGAGTTGGAGGCCGTGGAGTGGCCGCTGAGGGGCAGGGGACTAGTGTGTGCATTGTGTGTGCAGAGACGGGAGGGGAAACGTGTTTCCTGCTATATACCCGCTAGACACATTATTCTTGTTCAAGGAAAAGGAAAGTGAAACTCTGACAGGGTAATGACAGCCCAACGCCAGCAGGCAGAGAGCTCAGAGGTTGAGTGGGAGCCCAGTGTCAGACATCATTCTACATTAATTTACTGCCTCCTTATGTTTGAAAATTCATGTGATTTGTTCTTCATTCCATGCTGCAGTCTACCTGTGGGTATTTATTTTTTAATTTAAAAATGTTTTGGACCACACACCACTGATTTCAGTAAAACTGCCCTGCTAACAGGATTCCTCCTGCTGCTCACAGAATCCCCATGATGGGCAGGGGAGGGGGTGTCTTTTTCTTTCTGAGATTTTACTTTTTTATTTTTAGAGAGAATAGAAAGGAGGGAGAAGGAGATTAATGTTTCTCTCAAAAAATAATTGAGAAAAAACGTACCTAACAAATTATTAGATTTTTTAAAATTATAAACTATAGTAACAGCAAAAGCTTTAGGAAGGAACCCTTTATCCCAAACTTCTGAATTTCTTTTTAAAAGAAATTGAACTCCAATATCAGTAAATAACTGTTTGAAATTGGGATCGTTGAGAGTCGATGACTCTATACTCCATCTTTTATTAAATGATTACAAATAAAACATTTATTTGATTAAAAAATAATAATGATTGGATGCCTCTCATTCAAAAGGGTACCATGGACCGATTCCACTACCCACGCATGTGCCCTAACCGGGAATTGAACCTGTGACCTTTCACTTTTGAGATGATTCCCAACCCACTGACCACACGGGTCAGGGCTGGAAGGGTGTCACCAGGGAAGTAGGTGTTTAGACCTCAGCTTTAATGCTGGGATCAATCAATATCACCTCTGTCCCTCCAGGTGGGTCACAGGGGACACACCTCCCCATTGGCACCTGTGACCTCGCCCTTGCTGATTTCTTCAGCAGGAGATCATCTTGTTTATCCTCAGGAATCCACCAGCTCTAGCCCTCCCTCAGGGGTCCCAGAGCTCGCTCAGGAGCTCCTGGCTTCTGATCTGTCCTCCCCTCCCTTGTTCTACACTGTTAACAAGAACATTTTCTCCTGGGACCCTCCTGGGAGGGTGGTTTGGATGCCAAGGCAATGCGGTCCTGATTTGGGTGGGTGGAGGGCTGTTTATTCTTTTGCTTGGTTCATTCGTAGGGAGAAAGGAAACCAGGTCTAGAAGGAGGGAACAAGAACACTCAACTGTGTATGTACTGAGGGGACAGAGGGGACCAGAGACTGCTAACTGCCTGTGAGCTGTGCTGGCCTCTTCTGTGTCATTGCACGGGAGTCGGGGGAAGAGAGACAGTGAGCATCCTGAGGACAGAACCAGGGAGGGGTCTCCCATAGGTTCTGGGTTGAGGGAGCTCCCCTTGGCCCCCACTGGGGGCTCCAGGACCCTCATCAGCCCCCTTGCAGGTTTCTGTTCCTGTGTGGATACACTCAGCCTGGAGGCACCACCCTCAGTTCTGGGTCATGAGTATGAACCATCCAGGGAAGAGGGCGCTGACTACCTGGGTCGACGTTGCCAGCTTCTGAGGCCATGGTGTCAGCAGTGGGATCTCGGGGCTTTTCCCTTCAGCTCGCCCTCCTGTGTCCAGCTAGAAAGAGGTGGCAATTCACCCCTGGGGAAGAGAAAACAAACTGTGGGTGGAATGGGAGCCAGCTGTGGCCACAGAGGGCAGCGAGGGGCCGGGTCTCTGCTGCTGCCCTCTGGGATGGACACAGGGGCCAAGGGGACTGAACCCAACGTGTCTGTCTGTGTGCTGGGCTCTGCCCGCTGCTCTTCCAGAGAAGTCGCTCTCCTCCCTCCAGCGCACTCCTGTTGTCCTGTAGGGTCAGAAGGAGAAGATGACCAGGCAAGGAGACAGACATCTGAGAAGTCAGAAATCCAAATGAGCAATAAAACCAAACACAGAAGAAAAGATGGGAAGGGATGTTTTGGAGATTTCTTGAGGCTGGAACATTTGTGTTACTAATCAATAAAGCCAACACTGACTGTGATCTATGGCAGCATCCCCTCCTAGTTCCCTCACCAAGTGCTCTCACACATTTCGTGGGGTGGGCACCATGGTGGCTCCCATCTGACAGGGGAGGGAACTGGCAGAAAGTCCAGGTTTTCCCCTGAACACGGGCTAGGGCAAGTCTTCACAGCAGTGCAGGGGCCGGCACTGGAACCGCCGTCTCTCTGACCCAGATCCCGTGTCCGTGAGGACCACACTCTACTCTCTCTAACACACTGTGGCGGATACTGGCCAGCAGTATCCATCTCGGCTGTGGATGCTCATCAAAACACAAGAAAAACATACACAGAGACAACCAGGTCCTGTGGGGAAATAGGGACAGAACGGCCACTCTCTCTAGTGGAGAGCACCCCGTATCCATTCCCAAGCAGATTTTTATTGAGATTACAGACTTAGTTTGTGGATTCACAGTCTGGCAGAAAAGATCAAAAGAAGTAGGTGACTTACAAAGGTGCAGACAGAACCCCCACTGTGATTCTGTGCAGAGCTTGGAGTTTTAACATATGGCTCAAAGGGCTAGTTTTGGTTTCCTATTGTGTCTTCATATTCTAATCTAATAACATCCTCCAGCAAACAGATCTCACAGGATCTTGCATATTCTATGTCTCAGGCCTGATTCTCCCGGGGGTCCGCCATTTGTGGTCTGGGCTGCACCACCCCGGTTATTTCCATAGGCCTGAGTTAACAGAGAAGACAAAGGCAGCCAGGAGACTTGGATTTCTCACATCTAAGAACAAGGATTCAGGCTTTGACAAAGCCGAGGGGGCAGGGGTTGATGTCCATCACCCCTTCATTTCTACAGCCCCAATCTCTTCCCAGAGGCCTCCTAATGATCATGCCTGTCTTAAGTGATTCCCTCCATGGGAAATCTTACCAGTCATTGGCTAACTGATCAAGCATAGGAGGTCAGGCACAGAATAGGCAGCGTTCATGCCAGGGAAATAAGTTTTGTCTCCTTAGTGGCTCCTGGTTTGGAGGTCTCTCACTCAGCCTAAGTCACAGGGGGTTACAGCTTCTGAGACCAGGCAGGGTGGTCCCCAACAGCACACCACATGCTCACTAGTGCACATCTGTTCACTTGTCAATGACCCTCCCGTTCCCAAACTGTCTTGTACCGCATGCCCTCTTCTCTGTCTTGATCAATTTCCTGGTGCTGTCGCTTCCCAAAGCCTGTCCCCTCCTTGCTTCTGCAAGATCCTTGTCTCCTAGGGGCCTGGGGTCCTGCTGACCCAGGTCCATCCCTGAGCCCTGCTATCAGGGGCCAGGCCCCCCTGAGGGAACCTGGTCCCCTCAGCTGTCCTCCTACACCTGCTGGGCCTTAGCTTCTTTCCAATTCTTGATGAAAAGAGTGCAAAAAAATTCTTCTTACATAAAGCTTTGCCTGCACTTGAGATTCCGTGCCCTAAGATAATTCTAGAAGTAGAATGACTGGGTCAGAGCATATAAACATTCTTCATACCTCAAGCCACACTTTTATGCAAACAAATTGTACCTATTTACATTTATTCTCGCTGGATGGAGGGCATCTGCCTCTTCTATCTTCTACTTTCCAGTTGTCTTTTTAAAATAAACAGACCTTTTTATTTAAAAGCCTTTCTATATTTTTAATTTTAATTTATTGATTATAGAGAGAGAGAGAAAAAGAGGCAGGAAGCAGGGAGAGGGAGAGAGAAAGGGAGAAAACAATATCATTTGATTGCTCCACTTATTTATGCATTCATTGGTTGTTTCTTGTATTTTGTATGTGCCCTGACCAGGGATCGAACCCACAATCTTGGTGTATCTGGATGATGCTCTAACCAAGTGAGTTAGCCACTCAGGGCTATACATTAGGTGACTAACTCTATAATTTAAGAGATAGTCCTAGGCACTATTACAACTACTTTCCTGTAATTATCATTCATGGGGTAAATCTTACAAACAGATCTGCTGCATCCATAGCTTTTGCTAACACTGGACTTCTTTACATACTAGTATATGTTCTGTTTTGAATGCCAGTGGGGCAGAAATCTGCCTTAAACATGTGATAATGCACTGAGCATCCAAAGTAGTAAAAAGAAATTCTCCTCTTGCAGCCCTATAACATAAAAGCAAACGAAGACGACCAGGTTAAACATATTTGATAAGACTTCTATTCAGAAAAGTCACACTGTTCTTTCCAAACAAGCAAACCGAAGAACTGACTCTATGGTGGAAAGCAGGAAAGGCATAGTCCAGCTTCACCCAATCCAGAGATTTCTTCACAGCATGTCCATCAGCAGCCCTGTGTCCATTCCCGTTACAGTTCCCTGAGACTGGCTGGACCCACTGTTGGCACTCAGCTATTTCCTAGGAGGTCCCCTTCCGTGGCCAACCTCGGACAGAAAAGCCCGACCTTTCCCCAGTACATTGAGACACATCCCCTCCCGATCACGTGCGGTGGGGTGCACTCTTTTCACCAGTGCCCGTGGCCCTAGTAGACACGCAATGTTGGCTTTTGAGACATTAGAACCAATGCTGCCTAAAGAAAGGCAGAGTATGTTTCCTGTGACTTGTTAAGTCAAGGGCTTCCTTTCCTCTCTTCCTTTTGCAGGACTCAAGCACGTCACCCTCTTACTAACCTTCCCCCTCGAGGCTCAGGCACTGCTCCCCTTGGTTTCTCTGCCGCTGCTGAAACAGAAACAGGCAAAGCTCGTTCCCGATCCTTCCTCGTAGCGAATGGTCACACCAGGCTGGAGGTGCCTGGCAGTCATTTCAGGGACTGTGCAGGCCCCCGACCCTCCACTCTGCCAGCCCTTCCCCTTCAGTGTCCCGGGTAATTACCCATCACATGAGGTTCGGAACAGGATTATAGTGAAGTATTATCTAGTTTTTCATGCCCCTTTAAGGCAAGAAGAGCTTCTTTTAGCTTTGATTCTAGCAATAAGATGGAAAATTCCTTCACTCGTCAGTGTGGGTGCGCACACACAAACACACACAGCGCTAGGCTGGGGGTCTCATGGTCAACCTGATGAATAAGGTCTTGTCTCCATGGGCTTCTTAGGACAGAAGGGTACCTAAGCACCCTAGAGAAGGGTTTTCATATGCAAAATAGGAAATAAACAAGGTGATGTCCTTTAACCTTGTCATTCTTCTAACAAGCAATCAGAGCTCTCAAATCAGCATACAAATGGGAAAAACTCTCAAAATCCAAAGCCCCAAAACAGTATATTATAAAGGAAGCCATTCTACCTCTCAATCCACTGTAGGTTTGAGTGAACATCTCACCTAATGAACTTTTCTGTGACCCTTCCAGGGATTGTCCCACTAAAACCATAGAAAAGGTCAGTATTGCTTTGTCCCAGGCTCTCTGGCTGACAGTCTATGGACAGATGATGGGAAGCAGGTCCTAAAGATGTATTTCTCAGGTCCCCACACAATGCCCCAGGCACTGTACCCTCCACATGGCTGCTTGCCTACCTGCCTCTGACTCACCTGGCCACTCTGTGAGTCCCTCCCACTCAGAGGCACAGTCCCTCTGCTGTAGGTCAGCTCCGCCCTTTGCCAGGACCAGGCCTGTGACTTACTGGTCCATTCCCCTCCTACTTGTAAGGTGTAGGAAGCAGCTGGAAGCATGGTGAGCAGAATGAGTTCATTTCTCCCTTTGCCCTGTTTACTTCCTTCATGTTTTTGTTTAATTCTCTCCCAAGGATATGTTTAGAGAGAGGAAGGGAGGAGGGAGAAAGAGAGATAGAGAGAAACATCAATGTGAAAGAGAAACACGGATTGGTTGCTCCCACACACCCTGACTGGGGATCAAACCAGCAACCTGGTTATGTGCCCTACCTGGGAATTGAACCTGAAACCTTTTGGTGTATGGGTAAAAAAATTTCTTATGCTAAAAATGCAGAATATGTAATTTATGTCCTAACATTTATTTGTACTGTTCATAAATGTTAAAAACATTTGCATTGCTGTACACCTGATCACCAGAACTTGTTTCATCTGTCAAACAGAAATTCAGCACCCACTGAACCCTAACTCCTCACTCCCTGCCTCCAAGCCCCTGGAACCTACCACCCTACTTCCTGTTTCCATGAACTGGACCCTTGTAAGTACCTCATGTAAGTGGAATCATAATGTATTTGTCTTTTTGTGATGGCTTGTTTCACTTAGCATAATGTCTTCAAGGTTCATGCATGTTGTAACATGTGCCAGAACTTGTTAAGGCAGTAATATATAGAGAAAGAAAGAAAGAGAGAAAGAAAGAAAGAGAGAGAGAAAGAAAGAAAGAATAAAGAGAGAGAGAAAGAGAGAAAGGAAGGAAGGAGGGAAGGAAGGAAGGAGGGAAGGAAGGAAGGTTGGTTTTGAGAGTACATTTTTTAAAGCTGGGGACTATGAAACAAGGAAGGGCTTAGCATAGAAGAAGCAACAGGAGAGCCCAGGCAACACTGCCTCAGCTCACTGGGACCTCAGAGAAAAGGGAAACTTGGAATGTGGTCAGGGGGTTAACCAGGAGGAGGTGCCATGCCCATTGCTCCCCTGGTAACAAGTCTCACACGGCCCCTTAGGGTTTAGGAGATACTCACCTGTGGGGGAGGAAAGGCATGGGTGGGCTCCCGTAGGGGAGAGCACCAAGGCAGTATTTTTTTTTTAATTTCTAGGAAAGGTTATTTTAGCTAACCTGAGCAAGCTCTCAAATGCTCTGGAGAACAAGCATGCATTTGAAGTTGAGGGGGGACATGAAGAAGGTGGAAGAAAGCAAGGTAGGAACTGGAGTACAGGAGAGTTAACAAGATTATCTGTTCTATCGAGGGTAATTATTTCATAGGTGTGTTAACCTAGATGCACAGAAACAATGCACAGGGCTTGGTTAAGGAAAAGGTAATCCCTTTACTAAAAAGTTACATGTCAGCCCTGGCTGGCATAGTTCAGTGGATTGAGTGCGGGCTGCTAACCAAAGTGTTGCAGGTTCGATTCCCAGTCAGGGTACATGCTGGGTTGCAGGCCATGGCCCCCAGCAATCGCACATTGATGTTTCTCTTTCTCCCTCCCTTCCCTCTTTAAAAATAAATAAATAAAATCTTTAAAAAAAAGCCACATGTCTGTGCTGTGACTATCCACCGTGACATCCCAGAGGAATTTATGATCAGATCATCCTGTGAAGTTACTTTCTGTAGAACCCCGTTTTTACACCCCCAGTTCTTCCTTTTGTCCATGAAGCCATCTGCAGGATACATTGGTGAGTGTGGTCTCAGCTCTAGCAGGCTCATTCTGAGGAAGTGTCAGTGTGGACATGCACTTGACCCTGGGGATGGGGCAATATCATCAGCGTGGGATCTGAGTTGAGGCCAAAATGCCCCCAAACAGGAAGGGGAGGTGAATGGAAGGGCAGTCAGGTCGTAAGGCCTTCACTGCGGAAACCCACACTGGATCATTTCTATTCTATGAACTACCCTGATTGAAACAGAGCTTTGCACAGAGAGGATTTCTCTGAGTTCTGTCTGTGACTATCTTGCTTTGGGAGACAAGGGAAGAAAGCAAAAGTTGATTAAGTTCAGGCATTTACTTAAGAAGGCAAACCGCATTTATCAACCCCTCCTGAGACCTGCCTGACATGCCAGCAAAGGGACTCATAGGTAGAATAATCACTAATGATAAGGGAAACTAACAACATGTATGGTCTTTGCTCCGCTCCCATAATGCTCTAACTTCACAATAATAACTCATATTCGTCCAATACCCTTCGAGGTGTGAGGTGTGCACCATTTGTATCTGTAGACACAGGGGGCCTGTCTACTCCCTGCTGCCCCTCCTGTCCCTGGGCCCACCATCCACCGCCACAGCCGGGCTCAGTCCTCAGGTGGGTCCCATCACCTGGACACACAGCCACCAGATTCACTGGCAATTGAATAATTCCATTTGTTTTTCCTGTTGATATCAATGAAAAGCTCCTTCTGGCAGAAAACAGATAAAACTAGGGCTCAGATTTCACACACATTTCCCCACTGCTTCAATGTACTCTTGACAGTTCCGTCACATTTCTGGGGGTTCCATTTATTTCCCCCGTCTCCTTCCTGCAGCCATGATATTTTTATATGAGGAGGAAGAGGAAGAGAGGAATGTGAATAGACATGGGTCCCCTGTTAAAATGTGACCAAGATGGCCCGGCCTTGGGCAGAATGTTCCAAAGCCTCCCCTCCCCCAGATGGCCAGCCCAGGTCTAGGGCTCTGTCCAGTTCCCTGCAGCCCCTCCCACTGCTGCTCACTGAGGCTTCCAGGTGCCGTGCCTGGGAGGCTCCTGTGAGGGCACATGAAGGGTGCTGCTCCTTTTGACCACTGTGGGCACCTGTTGAGTGTGTCCCACATTAGCCAGAAGATGAAGATGGAGACACAGAAAAGGAGGGGGAGAGGAAGGAGAGGAATCAAAAAGCTCCTACGAAACCAATCCATCAATGGATCCATCAATCCCAAAGGAATCTAAAGGTAACCCAAAAGGTACAAAGTACAGATGTGGGGGAAGAAATGATAAAACCAATGCTGAGTTGCGGAAACATTTCTAATCAAGAAGCAAATCCCAGAAGCCATGAAGGGAGAGTGTGATTGATTGAACCTCTTAAAAATTAAAATGGGAAAGGATACTATAACCCAGCAAAAACCATGGGAGACCACTAGCCACTGAGAGAAACTCATACGAAAACCAAAGGTGACTGTCCCCCATCCCCAAGAGCCTGTAGGTCTATATGAAATGACTCAAAGAAAATTTCTTAAAATGGGTGATAGCCCTGGCCGGTGCCTCAGTTGGTTGGAGTGTCGTCCCACACACCAGAACTGTTGTGGGCATGATCCCTGGTGGGGGGGCGAGGACAGGAGGCAACTAATCTGTGTTTCTCTCTCACATCAATGTTTCCCTCTCTCTCTCCTTCTCTCAAATCAATGAATGTATGCTTGAGTGATAACAAACAAACAAACAAACAAAATGGGTGAGAGATATGAACACATAATTCTTAGGGAAGTGACTTGTCCAGCGTCACGCAGCTCTTGGAGGGCAGGGTAAAGGCCAACACCTTCTCACGCTGGTATTTCGGGAGGAAAAGGTGCTTTTAATAATTCGACAGGTTCCAGGTTAGTCTCTGCCTGTATAAACACAGAGATCTACACTCACACTCCTCTGCTTGTGGTCACTTCTCCAGTTGGTTTGTTAAGATGATAGAGCTGAGGTCGTACAGCATGCCCTCCTCACTCCCTACATCTGAGACCACCTCTTCTTACTTCTTCCTACCATCCCATGGTCCCAAACTTGAGAAAGGATAGGAAGAAACTAGGAAAATTCCTGGACAAGTGGAACGGGACCAGAAAATTAAACAAGGCTGAACAGTTTGAGCAACTTACATCCAGCTAGTTCACAAGACCTTATGTCCCCTTACCAAGGACACTGGAGAGTAAACGGTTTATACCTCTCCTTCCTAAGCAGAGAATACACAGCCTTCCTGGCCATAAACCACAGGTATCAGGGTAAGAGAGGAATGCTAAAGGAAACAGAGAGATTACAAGGGAACAAGGGCAAAGGACACGAGCTTGGGAAGAAGCTGCATGACTCCTCTTTTACTTCCCCTTCCTCCCAAGAGAAGCAGCATATGCACCCTCCCCTCATTCCCCTGTATAAACTAGCTTCTGAAAGCTCAAAGTCAGGTAGACATTAGGGTTTTTCCTCACCACCTTCTCAGACTGCTGGTCTGTCACATTAATAAGGTGCAATTATACTCCAACCTCTGTCTCTGCTTTTTGGCTGAGTGGTGGCAGATAGCATGAGCCTCTAACTTGGTTGCCTGCTCATACAGCTTCAGAACTCTCCAGTCAGGGGGTTTCCAGAGGCTGACTGGACAGGGAAACCCTGACCTGGAGTCCAAAATCTTCACTACCTGCCTAGCCAGTTTGCAAGGGAGATCTTTGGACCTGGGATCCCGGGGTGCTTCCCATCACCTCACCTTTCAGTAAAGGTTGGGTTTGTGCTCAGAAAACCCATCTGGTTTACAGCCTTTGGCCATCTGGTGGTCTCCATATCAAATATGGGTAAGTTGGTGTTGCATTGGGCTTTCGGTAACAAATATCTGATAACCGGGTTCTCTGCGGAGTCAACAGACTCCAAACTGGGCTATTCCCTGGGGCACACAACCAAGAGCCCCTGCTCCATCACTTGGGTTCTTTGAACCACTTGGGATTCTGTAGGAATTCATAGGTGCTGCTCAGTGGTAGGCATGGATGAGTGACAAGAAAAATCCCAGTTATGGGATTTGGTTGGAGCACTCTTCTAGCTTGGTGTATGGATTCTGGGTATTATTTGCTTTTCTCATTGCACACTGCTTTCAAATTGTCTGTTAGTGTAGTCTCTCTGTTCCTCCATGGGAAGAAGTCAGTTTCTGTTTGAGAGCTCCCCTCTGTTTCTCCTGTCTGTCTAAAATGAAAGCTGGTGTGAGATAAGATTCCAAGGCTAGTCCCAGTCCCTCCTTTTATAGGAATACTCATTTGTTTGAACTTTGTCTTTTGCTTAGATTTTGTTTGTTTGTTTGCTTGTTTGTTTCTGAAAAGAGCAGCTTGGTCTCAATCCCATTAGAGTCCATTAGGTCACATTTTAGCTGACTAGTCAAATTACACCTTTAAGTCAATGACTAGTTAGAATTGTTTTGCCAAAAGTCTGGTAAACAGAGTAAGATCTCTTACGTGCAAGCTTTCATGTTGTTTTATGTGGTTACATAATAAGGATTCTACTCAGAAAGGATTTAAATTCATGGTTTAAAGAGGAAGAAGATCTAACTCCCCTCCCAGACTCTGAAACTCAGAAGAGAAATGAGGAGATATGTTTTTTAAAGTCTCTAAATTCTCTCCCGGAGGACTGGGAGCTGCTGAAGTCCTGTAACAATAGGGCAATGGATGTCACTACCCAAACTCTGTGCAGGTTGTGGAAGCAGCAAGGGGGACTCCCTCTCCTCAATGTGGAAAGAAAAAAAAATGGCACTTTTTGCAGATGCTAAACAGGCTGGCCTCTCACCCACATGTGATGGATAAAAGTTTGAGAGGGATATCACAGGAGCAAAGAGTCCTAGCCCCTCATCACAACCCCCAGCCCATGGTTCCAGTGCCTGGAAGATAAGTCCCCACAACTTTTGGGTGCGAAAGCCAGCAGGGATTGAGTCTATGGAAGAAATTTCTGGAGCCCCAACCAGTTCCTCTTAAAGAACCCACACATGGACTCACCTACTCAGACTCACTCTTTCTGAACTCTGGTGCCAGGGTGGCAGCTTGAAGGGCACTAGTGGTATAGTGGGAGAGGCTGAAGTATCTGGCATCAGTGCAAGCAGAGGTCATTGTCCTTTTTCTGAACCCTCTCCCCACGGAGCTGGCAGGTTGGTGCCATATCTGATACTCCATGAACCTGGCTAACACTGTTTGACCTGCCTTGGAGATGCCCAGAGACTCTGCCCCACCCAACTTATGGGCCTTCCTAAGCTGCTTTTCCATGTGAATAACGAGTCTTGGCTCATGCTTCACTGCTTCCTAAACCCTATCACACCCTAAGCAACAGCTGGCCTCAGTGAACCTCAGGCCAGGCACTAGCAGCAGCCAGATTAGTTTCACAGCTTGCCTTCACCTGGCAATCTGCCAGCCCAGCACAAGTAGCAGCCTTCTCAGATTGCGTTATAGCTCCGAAAGGGCAACCCTGGGAAAAATGCAGGTGGGGGCTGATCTTGGCCTGCACCACCTGGAAATCCCAGGGCCAGTGCACCCAGTGGATAGCAACAGACCACCTTGGAGCACTACCACCCTGCCCCTCCACTGCTGATCCTACACAGAGGGCAGAGGTTGGTGGTCAGTGGTCACAGCCAGTCCTTGCAGCTCACTGACCTGGGTCAATCCCTCCAGTTGACCTGCCAACAGCAACCAAGTTTCAACTACAAGAGGAGGCTCAACTACTTAGCCTACATGAAGGACATACCTGGAATACCTAGCTTGGGTGATACCCAGTGGGCTGTCCCACTGGACCCTACAGGACACCTACTGCATTAGGCCACACTACCAAGACATGGAGCCAAAGCAGCTCTACCTAATACATAGAAACAAACATAGGGGGGCTGCCAAAATGAGGAGACAATGAAACAGGGCCCAAATGAAAGAACAGATCAAAACTCCAGAAAAAAAAAAAAGCTAAATGAAATGGAGATAAGCAATCTATCAGATACAGAGTTCAAAACACTGGTTAATAAGGATGTTCAAGGAACTTAGTGAGGACCTCAGCAGGACACAAAAGATCCAGTCAGAAACAAAGAATTCACTACTTGAAATAATGAACAATTTACAGGGAAGCAACAGTAGAGTGGATGAAGCCAAAAATCAAATCAATGATTTGGAACATAAGGAAGCAAAATACAACCAATCAGAACAACAAAAGGAAAAAGAATCCAAAAAATTGAAGGTAGTATAAGCAACCTCTGGAACAACTTCAAGAAATCCAACATTCCCATCACAGGGGTACCGGAAGGAGAAGAGAAAGAGCAAGAAACTGGAAATCTATTTGAAAAAATGAAACAGACTTCTGGCCAAGATGGGGGCATAGGTTGACACTCTGTGCCTCCTCACATAAGCAAAAGAAGGACAATAACAATTTAAAAACAAAAAAACAACCAAAACTGACAGAACATTGAACTGTATGGAAGTCTGACAACCAAGGAGTTAAAGAAGACACATTCATTCAGATTGGTAGGAGGGGTGGAGCCGGGGAGCTGTGTGGAATGGACTCAGAGCAAGGCAGCGGCTGGTGGACCCAGTGAGGCGGCAGCTGCTGGAGCGGGCAGTCCCACATTTGTGTGCAGATAAACTGGGAAGAACAAATGGGGAGTGAGACAGACTGTGCAACACAGGGCTCCAGTGCAGGAAAATAAAGCCTCAAACCACTGACTGAAAACACCTATGGGGGTTAAGGTGGCAGCGGGAGAAACTCCCAGCCTCACAGGAGAGACCCACAGGGTCCTAGAACATACACAAACCTACCAACCCTGGAATCAGCACGATAGGGGCCCACTTTGCTTGTGGGTAGCAGGGGAATTGACTGAAATCCAGCAGAGAGAGGAGCAAGCGTCATTGTTCCCTTCTGGATCCCTGGCCCACACACAGTATCACAACGCAGTGACGTGGGTTGCCCTTCCTAGATGAATACCTGAGTCTCTGCCCCTCACTATGTAACAGGCACACCAAAACAAAAAAAAAAATGGCCCAAATGAAAGAACAGATCAAAGCTGCAGAACAACTACAACTAAGTGATGAAGAGACAGCCAACCTATCAGATGCAAAACACTGATAATCAGGATGCTCACAGAATTGATTGAATTTGGTTGCAAATTAGATGAAAAAGTGAAGGCTATGCTGAGTGAAATAAAGGAAAATATCCAGGGAACCAATAGTGATGGGAAGGGAACTGAGACTCAAATCAATGGTGTGGACCAGAAAGAAGAATGAAACAACCAACCAGAACAGAATGAAGAAACAAGAATTCAGAAAAATGAGGAGAGGCTTAGGAACCTTCAGGACATCTTTAAATGTTACAACATCCAAATTATAGGGGTACCAGAAAGAGAAGAGGAAGAACAACAAATTGAAAACTTATTTAAACAAATAATAAAGGAGAACTTCCCCAATCTGGCCAAGGAAATAGACTCCTAGGAAGTCCAGGAAGCTCAGAGAGTCCTAAAGAAGTTGGATCAAGGCACAAATGTTACAGAACACAACAAGGGGGGTCTGGGACAATATACTATTATTGAAAGAAGGCCCCAGGTCCGTTATGTCCGCCGCCAGAGGAAAGACGTCTCTCAATGCCAGAGATTCGTGAAAAGGAAAGGAAATGTTTATTTAATGCTATACAAACTTAAAGTAGTGACCTAATGTCTTCACCAAAATCCCAAAGTCCCTGAAAACACCCACAAACATAGTCCTTCCTTCCTTTCCCCTTTGCCCAGTCCAGAGTACTGTATCTCAAGAAAGGAAATAGAAGTCCATGGCTTAGGTAGTCTTCTGGTTCTTCTCAGTTAGTACTCCCTCTCGACTGGGAGACCTCCCTGGGTTCCCGGCACCCTCGGCTGAGTCGCCGGGATCTCTACTAAACTCTACTAAAACCAGGTGGTGGTTCCCCCTTCTAAAGCTGTGGGGGTCCCCACTCTGCCAGGCTGCGTGGTTCCCTCTCTCTGGGATGCGCGAGTCTCCACTCTGCTAAAGATGCGTGGTTCTCTCCCTCAGGGCTGCTGCATGGTTCTCCCTCTCTCAGGGCTGCAGGAGTCTACACTCCATCAAGTCCGCATGCTTCCTCTCAATGGCCGCCAAATCTGGGTTTTAAATCCCCGTGGCCAATCCTCCTCTGCAGCCTCATTTCCAACTCCTCCCACACTCGGCTTCACATGCCAGAACTCGTATCCTTCCAGCTTTACTGGGCTGCCATCATGAGTTTGGGCAGGTGTGGCCCCATGTCCTGGAGCCAATCCTCTCTGAGCTCCCACGCAGGCACTATAACTCAGGGGACCCGCCCCCCCCCCCCCCCCAGTTACCTCTGGGTGGGGAAGTTACTTCCATTCCCCTGGCTTAGAGCTGATCACAGCTACTTAACATATCTATGCAACCAGTCAAAGGTTATAGATATGCCAAATGACCACACCAGAGCTTAGCTGCAAGGCTGTTGCTATGCTAAACAGCCCTCAATGGCCTGCTCCATTTGTCCCTTCCCCCAACCCACACCCTGGGGGGGGCGGGATGGAGACATCCCAAAATCTCCTGGACACCTAAAGTTCTGGACCCCATTTCAAATGCCTATTTGGGGTCCCCCCTCTTGGCTGCACCCTGTAACACAAAGGCTCATCATAATTGCATTACCCAAGATTAAAAATAAGAAGAGAATCTTAGAAGCAGCAAGAGAAAAGGAGACAGTTACCTACAAAGGAGTTCTCATAAGACTGATTTCTCAAAAGAAACCTTACAGGTAAGAAGGGGCTGGAAGAAAGTATTCCAAGTCATGAAAGGCAAGGACCTACATCCAAGATGACTCTATCCAGCAAAGCTTTCATTTAGAATGGAAGGTCAGATAAAGTGCTCCTCAGATAAGGTCAAATTAAAGGAGTTCATCATCACCAAGCCCTTATTATATGAAATGTTAAAGGGACTTATCTAAGAAAAAGAAGATAAAAACTATGAACAGTAAAATGACAGCAAACACAGTTATTAACAACCACACCTAAAACAAAAACAAAATCAAACTAAGCAAACAACTAGAGCAGGAACAGAACCACAGAAATGGAGATCACATGGAGGGTTATCAGCAGGGGAGTGGGAAGGGGAGAGAGGGGGAAAAGAGAGGGGAGAGAATAAGTAGCATAGATGGTAGGTTGAAAATAGACAGGGGGAGGGTAAGAATAGTATAGGAAATGTAGAAGCCAAAGAACTTATTAGTATGACCCATGGACATGAACTAAAGGGAGGAATGTGGGTGGCAAGGGGTGTGCAGGGCAGAGGGGAGTGAAGGGGGGAAAATGGGACAACTGTAATAACATAATCAATAAAATATATTTTTAAAAAATGAAAGTAATCTTCCCTAATTGGTGAAGAGAATAGACATGCCAGTTCAGGATGCACAGAGTCTCAAGCTGGGCCCAAAGAGGACCACACCAAGGCATGTCATAATTAAAATACCAAAGGTTAAAGATAAAGGCAGAATCTTAAAAGCAGCCAGAGAAAAGGAGAGAGTTACCTACAAAGCAGTTCCCATAAGACTGGCAGCTGGTTTCTCAAAAAAACTGCAGGCAAGAAGGGGCTTGACAAGAAGTATTCAAAACATGAAAAGCAAGGACCTACACCCTAGATTACTCTATCCAGCAAAGCTCTCATTTAGACAAAGTGCCTCGCTGACAAAGTAAAGCTAAGGAAGTCACCATCATCAAACCATTATTAAATGAAGTGTTAAAGGAATTTATTTAAGAAAAAGATCAAAATATGCACATTAAAATGACAGCAAATTCACAGCTATCAACTACTGAATCTAAAAAATAAAAACAAAGACATGAACAAACTAAGCAAACAACTAGAACAAGAACAAAATTATAGGTATGGGAATCATTTGGAGGGTTATCAGCTGGGAGGGGGAAGAGGGGGAAGGGGGAGAGGGAGAAGGGGTCAAGAACCACAACTGGTAGAAACAAAATAGATGGGGGAGGTTAAGGTAGCATAGGAAAAGGAGGAGCCAAACAACTCACAGGCACAGCCCATGGTTACAAAGTCAGCGGGAGGAGGACTGCTAGAGGGAAATGGCACAATGGACAGAGAGGAGCAAAGGGGAAAAAAAAACAGGGACAACTGTAACAGCATAATTAGTTAAATATACTAAAAAATAATAGCAGGTTAAGCCCTGGTGTAGCTCAGTGGATTGAGTGCGGGCTGCGAACCAAAGTGTCACAGGTTTGATTCCCAGTCAGGGCACATGCCTGGGTTGCAGGCCATGACCCCTAGCCACCACACATTGATCTCTCTCCCTCTCTCTCTCCCTCTCTCTCTCTCCCCCTCTCTTCCCTCTGTAAAAATAAATAAATAAATAAAATCTTTTTTAAAAAGAGTTAAAAAAATAATAGCAGGTTATCCCCTCCCCCCAAATAGTGCAAGAGAAAACTTAAGCTTCCAATATGTTAGGTTTGGTAGATAGTACATGAAAGGGCACAATATATTTTTGTACAATTTCTCAAATGTTTTAAATAAATATTTTCTATATTTTAAAAAGAAAAAATAAAGAACGTTAATTCCTTCTAGCTGTCACTAAAAATCAAGGTTTCTAAGAATTAAGAATTCTGGTTAAGTTGGAAACAAATTGTATGGTTTGGAAACAGAAGGTATAAGGTATAAAAAGGCTTGTTGAAGAAAAAGGAAAAAACAATTTGCCCTAAAGTTAGTTATTTCTGAATGAGTTAAGAAGCAAACTAGAAAAGATTTTAAGTAGCAGTGGGCAGGCCAGGAGCAGGGAGGCAAAGCCTGGCCGTCTTCCTGCTCGGTCTCCCACCATGTCACCCAGGCAAGTCACGCACCCGCCCCTCACACTCAGGGCCGCAGGTTCCCCACACGGCGCAGCACTGAGCCTACAGGGTGTGAGAAATAGCCTCTCAGATTCTGAAATCTCAGAAGAAATCCTTTGTCCGTGTCAGCTCAGCAGCAGCTTAGGGTTGGGTGGGGGTCAGCCAGAACCCCAGGAACAGGATGGGGATCTGACTCACTGGCCCTCCTCCACCTCTGCTTTGTCCAAGTCACCCCAACATCCATCTTCTTTCTGGGGTCCCTGGCCATGTCCCATCTGATCCGTTCCCCCTCCTGCTCCACTGTTTAGGGCCACAGGGGAGGGAGGGAGTGGTGGGACACACCTGGGCTCAGATCCCAGTTCTGCCACTGCTTACATGTGCCCTGGGCCATTTACCTGTCCTCCCTGATCCTTACCTAGCCTTTCCTTTTTCTTTCCCCATCGGTAGAATAGCAACGCAGCCCCTGTCTCAGGGAGTTGTAGGGACGGAGGGTGGGGGGCGGGGCTCCGCCCCTCCCCAGCTTACCAAGGACGCTCCTCTGGCGAAGCTGGAACAAGATCCAGTTGCTCTTAGGCGAGCAGATCCGCTCGCCAGCAGAGTCAGTGCGCAAACCACACACCTCTTCCAAGTCCAGAGGATCTCGGAAACAAAAGTGAAAGTGAAACAGGATAGTACGAAGCCAGAAAATTCCTTTGGCAAGTAGAATAGAAAAACTGAAACAGGTTGCTCAGCAAACCCAGACTGGGCGCTCCTTCTGGGGAGCAGCCCAGGCCATTCCCTTCTTCCTCTCCCACTTCCCTCTTCACAGGCACTTGTCTCCTAAACTGAAGGCAATGGGCAGCTGGCAGCTTGTCCCTGAACTTTTCCCCAGATCCCCCTTTTCTCTGACTTCCCACTGAGCTAAAGCAGCCCAGCCCAGCCTCTCTGATTGTTTCTATGCTGAGCCCTTTCTTGTGTCACTGTCCTTGGCTTTAACAAATGGATCCTCATAGTCACCTAGACTCATGTTGTGAAGTCTTTCCCACATGCTACAGCTGCCCAGGGCAGACCCACTCAGGGCCAGGCCCCTTGTCCAGTGACAAAAGCAAATGTCCCAATTCTGAGAAGCTCAGCACCAAACAACATATCACCCAAAGGGTTCCACCCTACACTGGTCCCACCCTCCTTGCTGACCCCTCTGAGGGGCAACCCCAGACCTGACACCCAAGGCCTTCTTGGCCCAGCCTATTCTGCCCCTGACAGACTGTGGGAACCTGGGCACCTTATGCCCCATCCCCAGGGGCTTGTCCCCAGACCCCTGCCCTCTCATCCTCCCCACAGCCCCCAACATGCCTGCCTTGTTCCCCTCTCTGTCACCAGCTATCAGCACAGTCCCTGACCCTGCAGGTGCTTGTTGCAGACCTGCTGCACTGCATTGTGCTCCTTCCACAATTGAAGGCCACCTGCAGGCAGCGCCAGACCTTTGCTTACATAGGTCCTTCTGCCAGAAGCACCAGCTTCTACCACCCAGGAAATGATGCTCATCTTTCAAAGCCCAAATCTAGCATCACCTCTTGGGTGACCCTAGAGGATGTACTCCACAGGGTCCCCTGTCCCCTGTGGGCTCTGCTTCCATGACACCTGGAGGAGGGGCCTGAGCTCATGGCTTGCACCCTATGGAGGTGTCTCCCCTCCATTTTTGATAAGATCTCTCTCCAGACCTGTCCCTGGGCAGGGACACTGTCCCCTAGCCATGGGGACCTGTCCGAGGAGACCATCCCTGGTGGTCAGTGCTGCCTGGGTGCACACAGAGAATCATGAGAGTGGGCAGATTTCCCTCCTGGTTCACTTCTTTAGGATGACAGATCTTTTCCTCTCCAAACAAAAGGCTTTTACAGGAAGCTCGGTGTCAAGGGGCACAGAAAGGTCTGCAAACAGGAAGCACACCTGGTTTCCTGCTGGCTCTGGAGCAGAGCAATACCAAGCACTGCCATGTCCTCTTCCAACCATGTTGTCTCACAAGGTGCGGTCGTGGAAAGAGGGAATTCAAGGAATCCATCTTCCTGGAAGAGAACGTGGTATACAAAGGTGGGCGGTAATTTTCCTGGGGATTGCTCTTAATAATTTCCTTGCTGATATTAATCATGGTCTTACTTTGTACCCTGATTCGCATAAGAACAGGCTATGAGGGGAAAGAGGCTCAAAGTGAGTCAACAATTAACTTTGAGGGAAATTCTGAAGGGACAACTAGCTCTCCGCAGACTATTGAATCATGCCCAAATTGTTTAAACAAGGTGTTTATAAACCTGAGTAAGAAATTATCCCCAGCTGTTCCCATAAAAGAACTTACTGCGGCTGGATTTCCTGTTTATCTCTCCTTACATGTTTGTTTTGGTGATCAAAAGGTGGTGGGATTGTTAGACCCCTGTATTTCAGGTTTATTGATTTGCATAATTCCAATGAAGTTGTGCAAAATAATTTCTTGACCAGAGAACAAAATCCCCTCTAATGAAATAGCCCCTGAATGTCTAAAAGTTGTTGGAGTAACAGCTCCCCCTTTACCTTGAATAGGAATATATATCAATTAGAATTAGACAGGCAAAGAAATAAGAAAAGCTGGTTAGCTATTATAAATTAAGCATGTAGAAACAATTACCAGGGAGTCAGAGTCCATAGTATATAGAAAAACATTTTCAACAGAAAAGATAGAGAGCTAAGTTAGACATCACAAAGGCCTTATAATACATTTCCTATAAGGGTACGTTACTCAGTCTAGCGTACCCTTATTTTGAGAAAGTTAATAAACAATAAGACATTGAAACTCTGTACATACAGCTATTTCTAAATTGTCTGGTTTAAAAGGTTACTAGATTAATGTGACCTAATATCCAGGGAGAAAATTTCCTGCTTCGCCTAACCGCAAATGTTAATCACTATCAAAAATGAAAATATAAAAACCTGCTTGTGCTTGCAATAAACAGAACAGAGCTTCACCATCCTCTGAGTTGTGTTGTCGTCTGTCTCCCATCGCCGACGCCTTACCCACCTTTCAGGAATCCCTGGACACAGCTGCAGCCAGACCACAGCAATGCAGGAAGGGCCGATGGCACGCTGGGCCCAGTGCAGGTGCACAGCTGGTCAAACTTCTGCTGCTCCTTCTGCTTGTAGACGCTCTGCCGCTGGTGGTCCTAGTCACAAGCAGGCCGACCAGCTCCTGCTGTGGCCATGTCCTCCTGTTCAGCTTGTCGCAGGCGGCCACCTTCTCCTCGTAGAGCTGGCTCAGCCCCTCCAGTCCTTTACAGTATCCTCTGGGTTTCTCAGCAGTCTCCAGGCTTCCCACGCTGCTCACCTGGCCAGAAAGAGGGAATAAGGAGACACCCACCATGGCACCTGCTCAGGGAACACAGCTGAGCCCTTGGCAGCTGGGAGCTGGCCTGTTCCTGGTGAACAGAGACCAGAGAGCAAACCTAGGTGAGGAGGCTTCCCCTCCCACCCAGCAAGAGGGACAGGCTTTGTGCCAAGGGCATCTTCACAGTCCGTGGAGCCGAGTGCAGGCCAGGTCTGGAGGGCCTCTCCACTGTGGCCGGCTCTAGGCTTCTCATTCACGCAGACTAGAGTCTCAGCTGGGAGCGTCCTCTGTTCACCGCGCCCCAGGCAGCAGGGTAGGTGCCCTCCGGGGTATGTTCCTGCTAGGGTCAGGAGGACCTGGGCAGCTGTCCTGCTGCCTCCTCCTTCCATGTGGACAGAAAACCACCACCACACGCACGTGCTGGCTGCTCCTCCCAGACCATGGGGTGGACCGTGAGCCTGTCCTGCATGTAGGGCACATCTGGCCTGGTGCACTTAAGTCCTGACACAGAACCCAGAACGGAGCACTTGGCCCATTTTTGCTGTGGATCCTGTGACAGTGCAGAGCAGACTGCGACTCCTCATCACCCCATGTTGTTACACAAAATACACAGGATGATCAGGAAAGCCAAAGCGGACAAAGGCGGCTGTCAGAGGTTACACTGAACTGGTGAGTGACCCACATACCTCTCCGTGAGCACCACGGAGAGCAGCCTCCTGAAGTACAAGGAGCTCAGTGACTTCCCCAAAGTCCTGTCGGGTCTGGGACAAGGTCACTGGTGGTTTCTAGTGACCAGGACCACAGGCACTGGCACTGCCGTGGTTTGTTATCTACATTCATCAGGAAGAAAATGCTAGGTGTCAGCTGGACAGTGGTGAAAATAAGGATGTTCTGTCACACCTTGGAGAATTGGGTCAGTGTCCTTGAGCCACCCAGCTGCCCAGGGGTCTTCTGGGGCAGCAAGCACCGAACCTGGGTGAGCAGGGTGGCAACCTGCTTCTCCAGGGTGTGCTTGGCCTCCTCCTCCTGCTCTAGCTGCTCCTTCAGGGACTTCTTCTCCTCTTCCACCTGCTGCAGCCTGGTGCTCAGGCTGAGCTCCTGGAGGTCCTGCTCCCACCGCAGCTCCTACTCCGAGGACGAGGGGCCACACCACAAAGTCACGGGGCCCCTTGACCTGAGCCTTTGCCCCAGGGTTTCTGTCCCTGTTCCCCATTCTTCTTCCTAATTCCTTGGCCTGACTGGGTTGGTCTAAGGATCCTGTCACCTGACCCAAGCTATTCTCTCTGCTGACAGCTTGAAACTTGACTCAGAGTCACTAGGGTCTAGGTGTTCAGAACTAAGACACCTAAGAACACTAGGGTCTAGGTGTTTGGACCTAAGACACTTGTCTCAGGGCGCTGACACAAGCTCCTGACGTTGGACCTGCCCGGTCCCGTCCCTCCTGATTTGTAGGTCCTGGGCTCCTCCGCATTCTCTGAGCTGCCCTAGCTCCCTTCCCACGGACACTCTCCTTTGTGTTTGTTAGCCAGACTCAGTCCCTGGGGCTTATAACCAAAGGGATCCCAACTGGCAGGAGGACTGCAGTGGGGCTGCCTCAAATGCACATTTAGCCAAGTGAACTTCCACTGTGAGGGCTAAGGGGGTCAGGGCTGAGGGGCTGCTGAGCGGCACGCTTACCCAGTGCCTGAAACACTCCAGTGAATGCCCAGGTGCATCTTTGCAAACATGTGAGCAGACCAAGAACTGACGAAGAATGGCAGAGGAGGGAAACCCCTTGCTCGCGGCCTGGCCAGTGGGTGGCCAGGACTCCTGACTTCAGGAACAAATGGAAAGATCCACTGAGGGCCTCAGGGCAGCATTGGCTCACAGGGAATCAGAGGGATGAGAGAAGACTCCCATGGGGCGGTACGTCCAGAAGGAAGTTTATGTCACTGCTTGCCCTCTGTGAGTGGCTTAGGAATTCTCGGGGGTCATTGTGCTTGTCCCGTGTCTCTTGCTTCCTCCACCAGACCCCAGTCCTGGAAGCCTGTGTGGCGCTCATGTGCTCCACACGTGGAAATGCAGACTCAGTGCCCATGGGACCAAGTCAGAGGGCGATGGGGGCAGAGGTCAGTTGCTGCCCTTGTTTCTCCCTGCAGAGGGTGCATGTGAGGCCACTCCATGAAGGTTCAGGGAAGGTCTCCAGACTCAGTCACCTACACAGGCGGCCAAAGTAAGGTCATGTCTTATATCAACTTTCCCTCCCTCTCTGCTTCACTTCCCTGGGTCCCTCAGCCCCAAACAAATCCTCTCTCACTGAGCTTTGCCTCCAGCTCCACCCTCAGGGAACCCCAGGCTAACATGGGTTACATTAGGCTGCAAGGAGGCTTCTAGCTGTTGTGCAGAGCAAAGGGAAGCCACTGAGAAGCTGGAAGCAGGTGTTTGCTGAGGTCTGTATTCCTGAGAGCTGTTCTGGCTCAGTGTGGAGAACAGACTCGGGGGTGGGGCCAGGGTGGGCCACCAGGCCCAACACAGAAGACCATTCTGGAAGCTCTTGCAGGAGGTAGCTTGGAGAGGATGTCTGGTGTCTGGCAGTCTCTCTCTGTCCCACTGTTATTCGATGACCCTCCCTCACACTGCAAACAAGCCCTTCCAGTGTCAGTCAGCCTCCTGTGCCACAGTCACTCCTGGGTTCCAGCTGCTGGGGGAGGCACACGCCTGTGCTCAGCCCAAGCCGGATGTCCGCAAGCTTCCTGGAGGTGTCCCAGTGGGGCTTATGGGGCTCCAAGGTCTCAGGAACATGGTGGGATGTGAGTGGGAGCCCAATGAGTGAGCGGGAGGAGCGACGGAAGGTTTGTTGCCTGAGATCGTGGGGGCAGGCTCAGGGGGAGGGAAGTCAGGCCTCCAGAGCCCCGACCAGCCCAGCAGTCAACACAGCAAAGCCTAGGTGTGTCAGTGCACTGGTATGGAACCCAAGTCGACAGGACACAAGACGGGAGATCCAGACTGATCAGAAACATCACCCGGCACAGCCTCCGCACCCCCGCCACTGACGAGAAAGCTGAGGCTCAGAGAGGCCGTGTCTGTGGCCCCATCCCACAGATTCCCCAGACACACTGAGGGGTTCCTTGACCTGCTGCTGGCATTCGGTTTCACTTTTCTTTCTTTTCCTTCCTTTCTTTTTTCTTTTTAAATCAACCACTGGCCCAACACAGCACTTGGAGCTTCATGGGAACTTCACTGGTCTCTCTGAGCACCCTGGCACAAAGAGCGGTGGCAACTTGTTGAATGTTTCACACACTCTGCCGTCATCGCCACCATTGCCATCATCACCATCTTCATCATCTTCATCAACAAGTCACTGCCTACAGTGAACAGTATTGTAATAATGATGTGTGGTGTCCGATGGGTACTAGATTTACCGGGGGATAGTTTTTAAGTTATATAAATGCCTGATCTCTGTCTTGGACTCTTGAAACTAATATAATATTATATTATTGCAGTAATAGAAAAAAATAATAAAACATTATTTAAAAAAGAAGTCACTACCTAGCTAAGATAGACCTGCTGGAAGATAGCAGTGAGTTCATACTGGAAAGCAGGGCTGGAGACCACCCCCAGGGGAAGACCCCATTCCTGCGGGGACCGTAAACCACGGGAGGGTCAAGAGATGATCCTCCATTACTTCCAAATGTCAGCTGTGCACACTCTCCAGCTTTCTTCATTTTAAACCTTCTCATTGCTTGCTCCTCCACTTCTCTCTCTTCACACATGACCCCCTGTCCTTTTTAGTCCAAAATAATGTTTCCCCCCATTCCCTCGCCCTCTTGTCCCTTCTTTCCCCTTATTCCAAGCTCCACATCCCTTTCTTCTCTGTGATCCACCTGCCATCCGCATTAACCCTTCCCTTGGTGTGCTCGGCCATAGCAATACAGAGCTCCTTCACACCCAGTTCCATAAATGTTGTCTCGCCCCCTCCTTCCCTCTAACACGGCACCTCCATGCCTTTGTCCCACACACGTCCTTGCTCCCTACAGTCTGGGCCTCACAGAGTCAGGCCTTCCTGCAGAATCCTGTGAGGCCAGCTGAGTTCCTTCAGCCTCCTCTTCAGGCCCTGGGCCTGTGGCCTCAGCCCCTCAGCTGACTGTGCCTTTGACCCCTCATGCAAGTGCTTCCACTCCTTCACAAGGATGATCACATCCACCAGAAAGGACACACGGGCAGTGATCAATCCAAAGACCCGGTGTCTTTGGTCATTGCTAGGGCAGCGCCCCCAAAGCTTTCTGTAGCTGCTGGCTGCTTTGGGTCGACATCACCCCACTGGTCATGAGAACATGGGCCCGAGCTGCTAGGAGGGGGTTGCTTTGGCCAATTTTCCAGCATGGGCGTTCCCCCCATACCTGGTGGGGATCGGGTGAGCTGGGATGCATTCACCCATGACTTCCCTTTGTTGTTGCCAGTTGACACCACACAGATGGCCCCTGCTTCCACTGATGTGTTCTTTGAGTGTCCCACCATGCTGGTAGACACTCTGGTCATAGCACCTGCTATTCCCAGTCCCCTCCCAGTTGCTATAAGCACCACACAGGCCTCTGCTGTCATGGGTGCCAGGCACAGCACACAATGGCGAGAAAGTCAGACACAGCTCTGGTGGAACTGGCCACCACTTTGGAGATGGGACACTCCCCGTGCACCTTGTCACCCTTGTCTGCCATGGGCAGAGCTTCTCTATGTGCTTCTCGAGCTCCTGTTTCACTGAGGGAACTAACTCCTTCCTAAGCCTCTCCTTATGCAGCTGCTCAGGAAGTGGAGGGTCAGAGCCTCACAGTCCTCACACCACTGTGGGAGGGAGCAGCTGGTCCCTCTGACTCAGGGCACAGCTGGTGAAGACCTGGTTGGAGCCTGGGGGACCCTGAATTCCTGTGGATGCAGGGGAGCACGCGAAATCAGAGGAGCCCTGTTCAGAACTCGCAGAGGTCTGGCAGGGGATGTCACCTGAACATCACATCCTTCCAGGAAAGTCCAGCTGTAGAGCACTGACGCCGCCCTTACCTGCGTGTCCTGCAGCTGGGACCCCAGATTGGAGACGTCCTCGGTGAGCTGGCTGCACTTGCTCTCAGACTGAGTGAGAGACCCATCCCATGTTCTGTTCCACCAGCACAGGGAAGGGAGGGACCAAGGCCCAAGTGTTCCACCATGAAAGCTCCTGCCCCACCTGGGTGCTTATAGGGTAACCTGGGCCTGAGTCACAGGCTGAACCCAGAAGTCTTGCTAAGGAGCCAGTTTGAAGCAAGAAAAATAACAGGAAGTGGACAAGGTCACCGAGGGGGTGGTGGCAGTATGCTCTGGCCATCTAAAGTGCTGGTCAGCTGCCATGGATGGCACCCCGATAAACAGGGGGGCCATACCCTACCATCCCAGCTCCAAGCTGTGTACCGCTCTGGGCCAGGGGAGGGCAGCAATGGTGGTGGCCCTGCGTGAGCCTCCTCCTGAGCAAGGACAAGGTGGGCTGGCTCATCGGCACATGGGTCTGGATGCAGAACATTCTCATTTGAGAAATGACCTTATTAGTCCCTATGCTCTATCCTTTAACCTGTCAGTACACAGTCAGACAAATATCCTGCATGTCACTTGGCATGCCAAGGCCGAGGTTGAGTATAAGCTGGGATTCTGAGCAGACAACGTTGTGGCAATGGATATGCCCCAGGTCAGCACTGCTGGTCAGGCGGAAGGGTTTGGGTAGAGCTGTTCTGGACCAGCTAAGAGTGGATTCTGAGGTTATGATGCCGACACAGTTCAGCGAGACAGGAAATTCTTCAAAAAATTTTACAGTCTTAAATTTTACAATACGGAAAGTACTCTACAAAGAACATGAGGAAGTAAAACAACAGCCTCGGAAAAACATCAGAAGTATTCATGACCCTGTATGTGCAGCTCCAACCTCTTCTAGGCGTGTGGTTTAGCTCAGTCAGCATAGGCACATGCTGAGCAGTGACTTTTCCTACAGAAATAAGAGCAGCTGTTTCACACCCTCCCAGGATGCACAGGGTGACCTGGGAGCCAGCATCTGTGCAGCAGCAGTTCTGGGCGCTGGCTGAGCATGCACCCAGATGACTCACATCTGAGAGCCGACACTCCCAGCAATGCCACCCCAGCTCCCCGTAACCCTTCCTTGTGCACAGAGAACGACCTAAGAAGTTCCGTCTCTGGAGGCCAATGCCTGCAGGACATTGGACATAGCAACTCCCATGTGTTACCAGAGAAACCCTGGTTCTCTCAATGACACAGTGAAGAATGACAGGTCTGTGAGCCTATTAGCATGCAAGCAGAGTTAATTAGTGAGTGGGACAGCAAAAGCAAGGGTGGCTAGAGCTAGGGTGGCAAGAGCAAGGTGGCCAAAGGCCCTGGTAGGCAAATAGGGGTGGCCAGGAGCTCCGTGAACAGAGCCTCCCATGTGGCAAGGAACCTTGAGCCAACAGAAGAGAAGAAGGCCCTTTGTTCTGAGGACTTACATAGTTGGCAGGGTGGGGTAAAGAGGTAACATTTTGATTGCTGGGTACAGGTGGGGCAGCTTTCCCAGAGAGACAGGACTGCCCAAATGTAGGTACGAATCGGGGTCTGTTAGCCCCAAGTCTTATCTTGCTCCAGATTCTATCTGTTCATTTTACACACGTGACAGGGGGCAGGCATTTGACCAAAATTGTTTATGGGCCCCTTTTTAGACACGTCAGACCCCTCCCCTTCTCCCTTCTAGGCCTGGGGTGGGTACACAGCCTTGAGCTTTTCCTTTTCCCACTAGAGGAGATGACACACACAGACTTTCAAGGCCCCCCACACCCACTATCACAGTCTCCTTGTGTTGTTCTGAATGCCTGGCTGCCCAATGGAACCAGGCTCAGGACTGCTAGGTCGGGGGGAGGCATGTCTTCCTCTGCTTCTACCTCCTGTATGAAGTGCTTTTTTAGACTGCAATGGCCAGGGTCCTGACTGTTTCCCTTCTGGCCCCTCATGCCTAGCAGCTACCTAAGTGTTAAAAGGTGTTCCCTGGCAACCAGGACCCTATAGTCCCTGGCTAGGTCTCATGTTCCTTCCAGGGTTACCTCCTGCAACACGAGGAGGGGAGAACTCTAACAACATACTCCAGAAAGGTACTTTGGGGTGTATTTCCAGGGGATTTTGATAGATGAAAAACATCCACATAAAGAAAATCAAAATTTCTAGAAACAGTTAAAGGGTAGCTTCTGGAATTCAGGGGACAATGATACTATCTGAAAGTTGGAAGCTGCGAAGTCTTCTTTTTGTTTTTTTAATATATTTTGATTATGCTATTACAGTAGTCCCATTACCCCCCCTTCATTCCCCTCCACTCTGCACACCCTCTCCCACCCAAATTCTCCCCCTTTAGTTTATGTCCATGTGTCATAAGTTCTTTAGCTTCTACATTTCCCGTACTATTCTTGCGCTCCCCCTGTCTATTTTCTACCTACCATCTCTGCTTGTTCCCTGTACCTTTTCCCCCCCTATGTCCTCCTCCCGCTCCCCTGTTGCTAACCCTCCATGTGATCTTCATTTCTGTGGTTCTGTTCCTGTTCTAGTTGTTTGCTTAGCTTCTTTTTGTTTTTGTTTTAGGTGTGGTTGTTAATAACTGTGAGTTTGCTGTCATTTTACTATACATGTTTTTTATCTTCTTTTTCTTAGATAAGTCCCTTTAACATTTCATAAAATAAGGGCTTGGTGATGATGAACTCCTTTAACTTGACCTTCTCTGGGAAGCACTGTATCTGCCCTTCCATTCTAAATGAAAGCTTCGCTGGATAGAGCAATCTGGGATGTAGGTCCTTGCCTTTCATGACTTGGAATTTTTCTTTCCAGCCCCTTCTTGCCTGTAAGATCTCTTTTGAGAAATCAGCTGACAGTCTGATGGGAACTCCTTTGTAGGTTACTGTCCCCTTATCTCTTGCTGCTTCTAGGATTCTCTCTTTCATTTTTACCTTGGCTAATGTAATGATGATGTGCCTTGGTGTGTTCCTTCTTGGGTCCAACTTCTTTGGGACTCCCTGAGCTTCCTGGACTTCCTGGAAGTCTATGTCCTTTGCCAGATTGGGGAAGTTCTCCTTTCTTATTTGTTCAAATAAGTTTTCCACTTGTTGCTCTTCCTCTTTTTCTTCTGGTACCCCTATAATTCGGATGTTGGAATGTTTAAAGATGTCCTGGAGGTTTCTAAGCCTCTCCTCATTTTCTTGAATTCTTATTTCTTCATTCTTTTCTGATTTTTTTTTATTCCTTCTGGTCCACTCCATTGATGTGAGACCCAGCTTTCATTCCATCACTATTAGTTCCCTGTGCATTTTTCTTTATCTCACTTATGGTAGCCTTCATTTTTTCATCTAATTTGCAACCAAAGTCAACCAATTCTGTGAGCATCCTGATCATCATTGGTTTGAACTGTGCATCTGATAGGTTGGCTATCTCTCAGTCGCCTAAAAATACAGGTTCTGGGGCTTTCACTTCTGTTTGTGCCATCTTTTCTTTTTCGCTTTTGGTCTGGTCATGCCTGTTACATATGAGGGGTGGAGCCTTAGGTGTTCACACAGGGTGGGGCACCCCAGTTGCTGGGTTGTGATGCTGTATGTTGGGGCAGGGCCTGAGAGAAAACAATTGTGCTTGCTCGGCTCTCCATCAGACCTCAGTGCCTTCCACCGCTTCCCCCAAGCAAATCGGGCCCCTCTGGTGCTGATTCCCATCTGGGTGGGCTTGTGCACCCCATGGGACTTTCCAACGACCTCTCCTGTGAGTCTGGGAGTCTCTCCCTGCACCTCAACCCCCACAGGTGTTTTCAATCAGTGTTCCGAGGCTCTATTTCCCAGCGATGGGGTTCTGGGTTGTGCGCAGTGCCTTGCTTCACAATTTCCCCCTTGCTGGGTCTGCCAGCTGCCACCCCTTGGCCGGGGTCTCCCATCTGCCACTTGCGCACTCAGGGTCCACCTGCTGCGGTCTTGCACGCCCTTGATGCCTTACGTGCCTGGTCCCAATGCCCTCTGCTCTCTGTGCCGAGACCCGTGCCTGGCTACCCAACTCCGCCCCTCCTACTGTGCCTCGGCCCGCGAGGCAGTCAACGGGGTCCGCCGATATACCTGTAACGGATGAAAAGGGATGGGACAGGAGGCGCGAAAGAACGGCAGCAAGACAAAGAGTTCTGATCAAGCTGCAAATTTTATTTCAAAATGGAGGGAGTTATATAGAGGAAGGCAGAAAGGGGAAGTAGCTTTGATTGGCGGGCTTGGGGCGTGCTCTTAGCTGGGATTGGTTAAGGGACGAGTGATAGGCGCGTGATCAGGGCGCTGATTGGTCGGGCGTTCGCATGGCTTCTGACCGCAGACATCCTGTCTGTGCAGGTGCAATCCTGCATCAGCCTGTTTCAGGCTTGTCCCGGCCCCCAACATCTCCTCCCTTATTTTTATTTTTAAGGTGAGGAGTGGACATTAACCGACTAGGGGAGGCAGTGGTCTGGCTCCTCCTGAGCTCGTCCCGAGCTCTGAGGCACCCTTTTCGGAGGAGAGGGTTGGGGCACTAACCTCTATGCAAGCCGACTTGCCTCTCAGGAGACTTGGCAGGGCCACCTTCGGGGCAGCTTCTCCTTGCAATGCTTTGCTCTGCACCTAGTGGTATCCATTACAATTTACATGTAAAGTATAATGCCAAGGGTTATACTGTTCTCATAAGAGGTGGGGGTGCACAGGAGAATTTATGCGCGAGGGCATTCTCGGAGAAAATGCTGCGAGTCAGTGCCAGGTTCATTCATTTCTAGCTGATGATAATGTATCTGGATAGGTTTGCCAAGAAGGGAGTTAAGTTGGTCTCGGATGAGGTTTGTGGTGCGCCTGAGAACCCAGGGAGCAAAGGTCAGGAAGAGAATGATAGCTATTAAAGGCCCGAGGAGAGGGAGAAGAAAGGGGAGTAGTCCGTTGAAGGCTGTAAGGAAAGGGCTCTCAGTCAGAGCGTTTCGTCATCTTTCCAGATCTTCTTGAAGGGTTTTAATCTTGTCCCGGATGATGCCTGACTTGTTGGCAAAAAAGCAGCATCGTTCCTGTAAAGCTAAACAAATGCCTCCCTGCTCTGCTGTGAGTAAGTCTAGGCCTCGTCTATTCTGGAGGACTACCTCCGCTAGGGAGTCTAGTTGGTCTTGAATGTCAGTAATAGTACTGGACAAGGCTTGGACATCATCGACAAGTTGTTTGGAAAGTTTTGTATAGGAGTGAACTGCAACTCCTAATCCTGCAGTTCCGGTAGCTACCGCTCCAGAAACTCCTAGACCAACAAGCAGGGGAATAATAACTAAGGCTCTTTTGTGTCGTCCTGTGAAGTGGTCAAAAGCAGGAACGGGGACGGGTTCATCCCCTGGGATAATGTCTATGCCAGGTAGTAAGGCAGCTAGGGCACATAGCCCTGTCCAATTGGTGGGCAGGGCGGTGAAAGCTAGATTATTACCACAAACGAATGCTCGTCCTGGACCAGGGCAGAGGGATGTGCTGTAATTAAGCGTGTGGCTGCAATTGGTAAAGCTAGCGAAACCAACAGAAATATCAAAAGAATTATTTTGTAAGTTCTTATAGATGCAGGGGGAGGAGTAAAAAAGCATAGGCTGAACTCTAAAGGGTATGCTGAGGGTGCAATTTTGTTCGGTGACATTCAGGGCTGATATGTTGGTGGGGACAGCCAGAGGCATGGGGGTGCCTTGGCTTAAGCATAACCAACAATCTTGGGCTAGTGTAGGGTTGGAAATATTTAGTGCCCGATGGGTGGCTGTCAAAATGTCTGTCGTTTGGGTATCTAGATCTATTCCTCGAGACTTGGGAAGAGCCAGAGGGTGATGGGTGAGTTTAGGGAATTGATTTTCAATGAGCTGTTCTATTTGATTCTGGACGGTGAGTTCTCTTATGATATCTTGAGGCCCACCTCCATCAGAAGTGTGAATAGGAGGAGTTTGTTCCCAGCACACTGACTGTCCTACAGTGCCTTGGCAGCCGGCTTGTAAGTATTTGGTGGAACTAAGGCCAATGAGTGATGAGCTATCTCCCCAGTCTCCTACGTTGGCAGCATTTTTTGTTTTCTGGAGTATGGCAGTGAAATATACCTTATTGCCAAGGGTACACTTTTGAACATTATTATAGCAAGAAGAGTGCATTGTTGAATAAAAGGAGGTGCATGGGCATGGTCCTGGTTTCCTTCATTGTCTTCCCATTTAAGGGTTTTAGAGCTTTGTTGTGGATTGGTAGACTGTTCTATGCCACGCAAATGTGTGGCAGCTATGGTTAGGGGCCAATTTCGAGGCCATTGAGACTCAGAAATAACAGTGGCATCGGCTCCTGTGTCAATAATACCTGAAAAGGCTTTACCATTAATTCTGAGTTCGAGTAAGGGATGGCCCTCAGTAACCTGTTGCACCCAATATGCATCTGAAGAGCCGGGGGGGCTCAACCCTCGAAAAGATTTTTGAAAATTGGAATTAAGATGTTGAAGGGGGAGGATGATTATTTGGGCTAACCTAGTTTCTTTGGGGATGGTAATTAAATCTGAAGTGGTGGAAAGGATAATTTGGATTTGTCCTTCAAAATCATTATCTATAATGCCAGGGAGGACTTGTATCCCTAGTAGAGTACAACTGACTCGGCCGAAGATAAACCCAAAAGTATTAGGCGGTAGGGGCCCGAAAACGCCGGTAGGGACTATTAGGGGACTATTGTCTGAAGTTAGTACTGTGTCAGTGGCGGCACAGAGGTCCAATCCTGCGCTGCCTGCTGTGGCCCTCCACAGGTCTGTGACGTAGCAGCGTGATTGATTACTGGGAGGGCAGGGATCTGTGGGTGGAGTGATTGGGGAACGAACTGTGTAGCCCCGGAGTTCACACCCGGTATGGGGCCCTGGGGCTGGGCCCTGTTGGAGTTTCCCTGCTTCGGGGGAATGGGCTGTCCATAAATGTCTGTCTTAGATCTGCATTCTGAAGACCAGTGAAAACCCTTCTTACAGCGAGGGCATTTCATGGCAGGGGCTCCTGGACTATTAGTACTAGGCCTTGTTGGGTTTTGGATCTGAATTTGAGTCTGATTTTGGGTCTTCTGGGGGCAGGCTCAGGAAAAATGTCCAGGTTGGTTACAGTTGTAACAAAGGCTATTGGGGGGGCGCGCCGGCTGTGGGGGCATAAAATTTCGTAAGGCGGCACCAATGGCAAGTCCGAGAGCATGGGCAGAGCTGATGCCGGAGCAGAGGTGAACATAGTCACAGAGCTCTCCTTGGCGATAGGGGCAGATGGCATTTTGGCAAGCGGGGTTGGCATTTTCATAAGCTAGGTGTTTGACGAAAGCGTTTTCACTTTTGCCCGCGCCAAAGAGCCTCTCAGCTAATTCTTGTAAACGACTTATGAAATCACTGTATGGCTCGTCTGGGCCCTGTCTTATTTTTGCAAGAGAGGTGGTTGCGGTGCCCTTTTGTGGAAGGCGCCTCCATGCTTTAAGACCCGCGGACTGGATCTGGGTTAGAAGTCCGGGGGGAAATTGAGCTTGCTTTTCATTGCTATGATAGGGGGTGGAGCCAAGAAACTTAAGAATGGTCCAATTTTTAGAGGAGGATTTTTGCATATTGCGCTGAACAAACTGTTTAGCGGTGTCTTCATATTCGCTTTTCCAAAGAATAAAGTCACCTCCACTTAGCGCTGCCTTCGCTAGAAAGAACCAATCATTGGGCATGAGCCAGCGCTAAGATTTTCAATTAGGGCAAGGGAAAAGGGAGCTGTGGGCCCGTAATGTGTTACAGCAGATTTGACCTTTTCTAATGCTTTAAGGCTAAGTTTCTTGTATGTGTGGGAATAAGTTTGGGGGGCCGCAGTATGTCTTGTACTGGGCTCTGCTTCGTCTATATCAGAAGGGGAGCTGTCCGAGTCCTCGGGGTTGTCGCTATCAGGAAGGGGGGCAGCTGCAGCCGCAGCTGAACTATCTACATTCTCGGTTCTAACTGAGCGAGTCTGGGATCTAGTAACAGGGAATGCTAAAGTCTCGTGGGGAGGGGGACTGATCGTAAGAACAGAGAGCTCATTGGCAATGGTTTTAATATCTCGGATGAAAGTGAGGGTTTCCTGAAGGAAAGGCTTTGGAAACGGAGTGAATACGGCGGTGGCCGCCAGGGGCAAGGTAGTGGGTGCCGTGCACGCCGCGGGTGAAATGGCGGACGCGCCATGCGCTGAAGGCAAAATGGCGGCGGCGGGTGCGTGAGGGGTACTATAAGGAGGCGGTTTGAACGGCGGAAGGACTGCCGCCACGAGTGGTGGCCAGTCAGGGTTCTTGTAGCGAGCGGCCTCATCCTCTAATTCTGCCTGTTCAGAGGGATCTAACTGGTCGCCGGGGTCCTGGGAATTGGGGGGTGGAGCAGAGGAATAGAACTCCTGGAGGGGAGGGTACAGAGAAGGGACTTGAGGGTCTGTATCTATCTGGATGGAGACAGAAGGGCAATTTGAAGGCGCTCGTGAGGGGGGTCGCGAAAGCGAGTCAGCATGAGCGCCGGGGGGTCGTGAACTGAGGGGGCCTTTGAGGGGGCCGGGGAGTGTCTGCGGAGAATTGCTTGCCCTTCTTTACAAAGGCGCTGTGTGTCAGGGGAGTTGTTGTGGTTTTTAAGGATGTCTGTTATGAGGTTATAATAGTTAAAGGCAGTTATAGGGATGGTCTCGGGACCAAAAACTTTATAATAGTCATTTAAACAGTCGCCCACACGGTGCCAGACGCGGGAGTCAATACTACCCTCCTGAGGAAACCATGGGCAGATTTTAAAAACGAAAGTGAAAAAGGAATTTAAGTCTTTTTTACGAACCCTTATCTTACGCACCTTGAGAGATTCTTTCAACTGTCCAGTGAATAAATCACATGTTGTGAGCATGCCTGTCCCATGGTTGGGCCTTACCTCTGAAATGCCGCTGTCGGGGAACGGGGGGACTTGTCTGGAAATGCCGGTGCGCGGGCGGGTAGTCGCGGTGAGCCGGGCGTCTCTCTTCACGGAGCGCTGCGATCAACGGGGACAGCGGTCCGCACAGGCTGTCAGCGAGGCCCCACGTTGGGCGCCACTTGCCTCGGCCCGCGAGGCAGTCAACGGGGTCCGCCGATATACCTGTAACGGATGAAACGGGATGGGACAGGAGGCGCGAAAGAACGGCAGCAAGACAAAGAGTTCTGATCAAGCTGCAAATTTTATTTCAAAATGGAGGGAGTTATATAGAGGAAGGCAGAAAGGGGAAGTAGCTTTGATTGGCGGGCTTGGGGCGTGCTCTTAGCTGGGATTGGTTAAGGGACGCGTGATAGGCGCGTGATCAGGGCGCTGATTGGTCGGGCGCTCGCATGGCTTATGCGTGATAGGCGCGTGATCAGGGCGCTGATTGGTCGGGCGTTCGCATGGCTTCTGACCGCAGACATCCTGTCTGTGCAGGTGCAATCCTGCATCAGCCTGTTTCAGGCTTGTCCCGGCCCCCAACACTACTGGTCTGGATGAACAGGTCTATTTTAACTTCTTCATGTCTAACTTCCATACAGTTCAATTTTCTGTCAGTTCTGGTTCTTATTCTGTTTCTAAATTATTGTTGTCCCTCTCTTGGTTGTGTGAGGAGGCACAGTGTGTCTACCTACACCTCCATCGTGGCTGGAAGTCCACAAGCTGTGAGGTCTTCATCTCAGAAATCTTCTTCCACTTTCTCATGCATGTGTAGAGGGACAAAAGCCCATGGGAATGTTGCCTTACATGCATTGGGGGAATCTACAAGCATTTCTAGAGCCCTGGCTGGTGTAGCTTAGTCACATTCTTTACTCACTACATCCTTGGAGCACATGACATCCTGTAGAATCTTGTGAATCTCTCTGAGTCTCTTCAGCATCCTCTCCAGACTCTGGGCCCGATCCCTCAATTGTTCAGCCAGCTCTGCCTTTGGCCCCTCATACAAGTGCACTGAATCCTTCACAATGCTGTACACATCCACCAGAAGGAAGGCACTTGCAGCGACCAAACGAAGCATCCTGGCTCCTTTGGTCATTGCCAGAGCAGTGCCACCAAAAGCTTTCTGTACCTGACTGCTGCTTCGGGTTGAAATTTTCCCTGTGGTCAAAAGAACCATGGCCTTTGCTGCTAAGACAGGTCTGGCTTTGGCCACTTTAAAGGCACGGACGTTCTTCACAATTTTCTGCACAGATCGGATGCACATTACTAAGGAAAACAATCTGGGCGCTCTGTGACTTAAATCCTCAAAGAGCAGCTTGTCATAGTCGATGGCATCTGACACTAGGTGACTGGCTGCGGCTTTTGCTGACTCATTCTTGATGATTTCCACGATGCTGGTGGACACACCGGTCACGGCAGATGTTACCCCCAGTCCTGCCCCAGTTGCTGTAAACACCAGACTGGCCCCTGCTGTCAGAGGTGCCAGGGACAGGCCAGCAATGGTCAGAATGCCAGACACAATGCCAGTGGAACTAGACACCACGTTAGAGATGGTACAGTCCCTGTGTACCTTGTCAACACTGTCTGCCAGCGCGTGGAGCTTCCCTATGCACTCCTTGAGCTCCTGTTCCACCTGAGGAAACTCCTTCAGAACCATCTCCCTAAACAGCTGGTCCTGTGACGGCTTATCTTTGTCCTTCACGGCCATGAGTTCTTTCAGCAGGTTCAAGTCTTCATACAGCGCATCCGCCTCCTCCCTGTAATGACGGAGGCCAAGTGAGTGAGAAAGGCAGTTGACATGTCTGCAAATGGCTCACTAAGATCCATCCTGCACAATTACAGAGTTTTGACTATATAGCAAACAGAAAGAATTTTACAAATGTAGAGATTTTTCCTTTCAATATTAAACACATACTTTGTCCCTTGTACATGCTCCACAGCACTGGTTCGATGAGGGATAAATAAGGGCAAGTCCTCCTTGGATGCCCTGAAGTGGTCAGTATTTGATGCAGACGGCTTCTCACTCAAGGGCAGGTTGACCCCATCAACACCTAAGTGACTGTGGACCGGGGACTCCGAGGGTAAAGAAGGGAGTGTGGGGCAGGAGCTGAAACATCTTCACTCACAGAATCCTAGACTGGGGTGCAGATGGAACCAGACCACTGAGGGGCCTTCCCTTTGCCTTAGACCCTGGGACATGATCTCTGGGTCCCTAGAGTGTCCTGAGTGATAGGAGCCTGACATTGTGCCCACTAGACAGTCTGACAAGGTGACATATGATGGACGTTTGGGGTCCTGTGGTATCAGGTCTGGTCTAAGAAGGAACTAGAAACTAAAGACATTCATTAGACATCCAGGAAGGGCTGGACACTACAGGTGAGCCATGCGGGCAGCATGTGATGGACCCCAGGAGCCCTCTGTGCACTGAGGCTCAGGGTGAGAAAGACTGTTTGCCAATCAGGTTCTTCTGAGCCCTCTTCTCAACTAGGCCTTGACCTTGGCCTTCCATGTTCTATCCTTGACAGCCTGCATCTTCCAGTCCTAGCAAGAATCCTGATGAGTCAGGTCAGGGAAAGTCTCCCAACTATGATGCCTGATGTCCTGTGATATCTGATCAATTCTTCATTCCCCAACTCTGGTGCCTCAGTCCTTGACCTGCCTGAGTCAAGTACCCTGTTAGGTGAGCTTAGCAACAGTCCCCCAGCCCTGTGACACCCCCTCTCAGTCATGTCCCGCCCACCGTCCCCCCAGTCTGTTCTTTGCCTGTAACCCCCCAGGGGTCTCTGCTTCATTCAGAGTGGAGCCCCGTCTCTCCTCTCTGTTGTGGGAGTCGGGACAGGTGCTTCCGTTGGCCTGGGTGAGAGCCTCCTTCCATCTTAAGGCCGGTGGAGGTTTTTCTTTTCCAGGGTGAGCTCCCCTGGCTGGCAATGCTTCGTGCACATTGTCACAGCTCAAGGTGGGACAGTGAGGTGTTCTGGGGACAATGGAGGCTTCACATTTCACACCCTCCCTGACTCTGCCCCAGGCTTCTCTCCTGTGGCTGACTGTGACCTGTGTCCTTCCCTGTCACAAACTGTAACTGTGGGTGTGGTAGTTTTCAGTGGGTACTCTGAGTGGGTGTCAGAAGTGAGGGCAGCATTGGGGACTGTGCCCTCACATTTGCATTGTGGCAATTGTGGACACTTTCAATTAATGACACTAATGGTCATTTTGGGTGGCATCTGCTCTCTGCCAAAACTGATGCCTTTTGACCTCCCCAAACGAAATTCACTGGATCCAGGCACAGCCCCAGTTCACAGGGAAGCTGGGGATCTCCTACAAACCTTGGTTCCATGGACTCTCCAGCCCCCCATCCAGCACCCCCAACCTCTAAGGTGTCAACAGCTGAACTCATACATTAGCTGGTGACAGCTTCCCTTGTATGCATATCAAGGTCATGTCCAAGTTCATGGAACCTCTTAGAGACACAGGCCACTTTCCCAACCATGTGCATGAATCACTGGGCCTGACACCTGCATTGGGACGAGTGGGGCAGGAAGCACTTTCCTCAGACTCAGAGGGCTGAAGGGGTGCCTGAGAATCCCCCAAGTCACACAAAAGCCACAGCCACCCATTCTGATGTTGGAGTCTGTCATGAGCCACACAACCTGCCTTCTCCCTGGTGAGGGGTTACTCTGCACAAAACAGAAGAGGGACGGAAATGGCAGACAGGACCCCAGCTCCCAGGCAGAGTATGAAGGACAGGGTCACCCATTCTCTCTACTCCCAGCAGTGAGGGGACTGAATCAGGGAAGGAAGAAATGTCCCCACCCCCACACAGGACCACCACTAGGGCCCTGGCCTCTCCAGTTTGTGCCTGACAAGGCTCAGTCCCAGCCCCACTGCCAAGTCTTCCTCCTGGTCCTCCAACTTGGAACCAGCCCTGCTCCATCCTGACCCCTGGCTCTGAGCCTGGTGCAGGCCTGTCTGGGCCCCTGGACAGGATGACCACACTTGCTTCCTCATCCTTCACCCTACAGTGCACCCTATGCCCTTCACCACCACACTATCACATGACCTGCTGTTCCCACTGAACAGAGAGATGACAAATCAGAGACTCTGAGACAGAAGCACAGAGCCCCAGAGCTGGGCAGACACAGAGTCAGGATTCAACCAGCTCGGCCCAGCTCCATCCAGCCTCTCCGCCTTCTGGGCCAGCAGGCCCTGCAGTGTGTGTCTGAGTCCTCCCTGAGGGAGGGAGAGCCCCCCAGGCAAGCCCCAGGGACTCCACATGTACCAGGGTGTAGCAGGCTTGTCCCCAAGCAAGTCCTGCTTGCCTCCCATCTCCAGGAGAAAGACCCTTAGCCCCTGTGTTTTCCCAACAATCTTTTGAAAAGTTCAGGTAAACTGAGCACTTACTATGTACCAGTCATTAGGCTACACAGTTCACATGCATTATCTTCTCCTCAAAATAAAATTGAACAGAGGAATAAGACAGTGAGTCATTAAGAAACCTTCCCCTGTGGGTTTTGTCTCTTCTCATTCTGCGGTCATTCACTGCCTACACATGATGTGAAAGAAGCCTTCCTCATGGATTGTTGAGAAGAAACACATTCAACCCCATCCACAGGGTCCTGCCTGGAGGTGTGTTTGGCAGAGTCAGCTAGATCAGGGGGAGATCTGGTGACAACACAGCTGTCTCCCGGAGGTTACCTGGGCAATTTCGCCGCAGCCACAAATCTCTCCCAGGCTTCATCACTCAGCAGGTGTTGCAGATTCTCTATGTCCATTGGGTCCTCTAAGAACCCAATGGCAGGGAGAAAGCCTTCACTCTCTGGATGGAAAGAAAAAAGAATAAGGTGAGAAGAAATCATTGTTGAATGTAAATGGTATTGAATATAAATCAGGTGGGTGAATGTTAACCTTCCTGAGCAGTTGTCACTAAGCTCCTTTTTGGTGGCTGACGTGGTGTTATGGCCTGAACCAGGTCCCCAAAATCCTAATGTTGAAGCCCGGACCTCCCCACCATGTGACTGTGTTTTGAAATTACCTTTAAGGAGACAGTTAAGGTTAAATGAGGTCACATGTGTGGGACCCTAAACCAATGTGACTGGTGTGCTTACGGGAAGACACCAGATATATCCCTCCCTCTCCCCCTCCGCCCCTGCACCCCGTGCACACAGGGAAGCATGGAGCGTGAGCGGACAGAGCAGGAACGCCGCCATCTGCAAACCAGGAAGAGGGCTCGCCCAGCAAACAGCCCTGCCAGCCCCAGGATCCGGGACTTCCAGCCTCAGGGATTAAATATCTGATCCTGGGATGTCGGTGTGTTTGGGAATTCAGACTTGTTGGTCTTTCAGAAAGAGAGTCCGGGGCACACGTGCTGTGTGACCTCCCGCCTCCAGCAGGGCCTGGGCAGTGTCCAGTAACAACCGCATTCCAGCTGCGACAGTGAAACAAGTGTGTTCACCTGAAATGGGGCAGACCCTGTACCGACTGTAAATAGTCTCACGTCAGCGCAGAGCAAGATGACTGCCCAGCTGAGCTGCCACAAACGTGTGGCTCTCAGGGATTTGGAGGCCGTGGAGTGGCCGCTGAGGGGCGGGGTTCTAGTGTGTGCATTGTGTGTGCAGAGATGGGAGGGGAAACATGTTTCCTGCTATATACCCGCTAGACACATTATTCTTGTTCCAGGAAAAGGAAAGTGAAACTTGGACAGGTTAATGATGGCCCAACGCCAGCAGGCAGAGAGCTCAGAGGCTGAGTGGGAGCCCAGTGTCAGACATCACTCTACATTAATTTACTGCCTCCTTATGTTTGAAAATTCATGTGATTTGTCCTTCATTCCATGCTGTAGCCTACCCCTGGGTGTTTATTTTTTAATTAAAAAATGTTTCAGACCACACACTGCTGATTTCAGTAAAACCGCCCTGCTAACAGGATTCCTCCTGCTGCTCACAGAATCCCCAAGATGGTCAGTGGAGGGGGTGTCTTTTTCTCTCTGAGATTTTATTTTTTTACGTTCAGAGAGAGTAGAAGGGAAGGAGAAGGAGATTAATGTTTCTCTCAGAAAATAATTGGACACCTCTCACTCACAAGGGGACCAAGGACCGATTCCACAACCCACGCAGGTGCCCTGACAGGAAATTCAACCTGTGACCTTTCACTTTTGAGATGACTCTCAACCCACTGACCACACGGGTCAGGGCAGGAAGGGGGTCACCAGGGAAGTAGGTGTTTAGACCTCAGCTGTAATGCTGGGATCAATCAATATCACCTCTGTCCCTCCAGGCGGGTCACAGGGGACACAGCTCCCTGTTGGCAACTCTGACCCCAGGCTCTCCCATTTCCTAAACACGAGGTCTGCTAGTTTATCCTCAGGAGTCTGCCAGCTCTAGCCCTCCCTCAGGGGCCCCAGATCCCGCTCAGGAGCTCCTGGCTTCTAATCTGTGCTCCCCTCCCTTGTCCTGTAGCATCAACCAAATTTTTTTCTCCTGGGACCCTCCAGGGAGGGTGACTCTGTTGCGAAGACAATGCAGCCCTGATTTGGGTGGGTGGAGGGCTGTTTGTTCTTTTCCTTGGTTCATTCATAGGGAGAAAGGAAACCAGGTCTTAGCTATAGGGAGCCCAGTCCACTCCAGCTGTGTATGTATTGATCTGGGGGTGGTGGGAGGAGGATGGCAAAGCTGGCCTCTGGAGGCACATTGAGATCCATATAAACAGTTCCTGCCAGAGACAGTCACACCTGGTGAGTAGGTGTTTATAATTGGGAACGAGGGTCAGCCCTAACACAGCCGTACAGGCTGGGAGTGGTATGGAGGGGTCGGTTTCCACCTACAAATAGCTGATGCCAGGTGGGTAGGACGAGAGACTCCTGTCTCCCCCTGGGCTGTGCTGGCCTCTTCTGAGTCACTGGGTAGGTGGAGGGGAAGGAAGGCAGTGAGCACTGTGAGGAGAGAACCAGAAAGGGGACCCCTCCCATTGACTCTGACATGAGGGAGCTCCCCTTGGCCCCCGTTGGGGGCTCCAGGACCCTCATCAGCCCCCTTGCAGGTTCCTGTTCCTGTGTGGATACACTCAGCCTGGAGGCGCCACCCTCAGTTCTGGGTCATGAGTACAAACCATCCAGGGAAGAGGGCGCTGACTACCTGGGTCAACGGTGCCAGCTTCTGAGGCCATGGTGTCAGCAGTGGGATCTCGGGGCTTTTGCCTTCAGCTCGCCCTCTTGTGTCCAGCTAGAAAGAGGCGGCGCTTCACCCCTGGGGAAGAGAAAACAAACTGTGGGTGGAATGGGAGCCAGCTGTGGCCACAGGAGGCAGCAAGCAGCCGGGTCTGTGCTGCTGCCCTCTGGGATGGACGCAGGGGCCAAGTGGACTGAACCCAACGTGTCTCTCTGTGTGCTGGGCTCTGCCTGCTGCTCTTCCTGAGAAGTTGCTCTCCTCCCTCCAGCGCACTCCTGCTGTCCCGTAGGGTCAGAAGGAGAAGACGACCAGACGAGGAGACAGACATCTGAGAAGTCAGGAATCCAAATGAGCAATAAAACCAAACAGAAGAAAAGACGGGAAGGGATGTTTTGGGGCTGGAACATTTGTGTTACTAATCAATAAAGCCAACACTGACCGTGATCTATGGCAGCGTCCCCTCCTAGTTCCCTCACCAAGTGCTCTCACACATTCCATGGGGTGGGCACCACGGTGGCTCCCGTCTGACAGGGGGGGAGCTGGCAGAAAGTCCAGGTTTTCCCCTGAACACGGGCTAGGGAAAGTCTTCACAGCAGTGCAGGGGCAGCACTGGAACCGCAGTCTCTCTGACCCAGATCCCGTGTCTGTGAGGACCACACTCTACTCTCTCTGACATCCCGCATGTTCACTCATGCCCATCTACTTACTTGTCAGTGACCCTCTCGTTCCCAAACTGTCTTGCACCACATGCCCTCGACTCTGTCTCAAATAATTTCCTGGTGCTGTCACTTCCCAAAGCCTGTCCCCTCCTTGCTTCTGCAAGATCTTTGTCGCCTGGGGGCCTGCGGGCCTGCCACTCTGGCTATATCCCTGCAGTCGCCAAGCTCTCCTGAGGGGGCCCAGTCCTCTCTGCTGTCCTCCCCCACTGCTGGGCAGTAGCTTCTTTCTAATTCTTGATGAAAAGAGTACAAAAACCTTCTTCTTGCATAAAAAGTTGCCTTCATTTACGATCACTTCCTTTAAGATATTTCTAGCAGTAGAATGACTGCATCAGAGCATATCAATATATAAAAATTCTTTCGTACCTAGAGCCTCACATTTATGCAAACAAATCATGTCACTTTACACTTATTCTCACAGGATATGAGGGTGTCTATCTCTACTGTCTTCCTCTTCAATAGTCTTTTCTAAAGAAACAGATCTTCCTCGTTGAAAGATTTCTTATGGTAAACGATGAACAGCAGGAATTTGCCGTCTCCCCCATGGGATAGTGCTGTCCAGGAGCGCTCAGTCCTTTCTGCTCTCGTGAGTCTGGTCTCCAGACCCTGTTCCTTCTGTCCAAAAGAAACTCTGCACCCACTGAACCCTAAGTCCCCACTCCCGCCTCCCGGCCCCTGGAACCTGCCACCCCACTTCCTGTCCCCCTGGACTGGACCCCTGTAGGTACCTCACGCATGAGGGATCCTAAGGTGTTTGTGTTTCTGTGGTGGCTTGTTTCACTTAGCACCGGGCCCTCAAGGTTTGTGAGTGTGGTAGCATGGGCCAGGATTCCCTTCCTTTTTAAGGCAGAGATAGATAGATAGATAGATAGATAGACAGACAAACAGACAGATAGACAGACTTTGAGAGTACATTCATTAAGGCTGGGGACAGTGAAACGAGGAAGGCCTTAGGATAGAAGGAGCAACAGGAGAGCCCAGGCAGGGCTGCTGTCAGCTGACCGGGGCGTCAGAGAACAGATGGCCCTGGAGACAAGGTCAGGGGGTGAGCCCATGAGGAGCGGCCATGCCCATCACTGCCCTGGTCACCAGTCTCAGAGTGACCCTTAGAGTTGAGGAGATGCACGCCTGTTGGGGAAGAATGCGGTGGGTGTGCCCCCTGAGAATATCACCAAGGCAGTGATATTTTTTTGAGAATTTCTAGAGAAGTTTATTTGAGCCCAACTGAGCTCTGGAGAACAACGTTTTGCACTTTCTTTTCTGCTTTGGAAATTCAGGAGGGGACATAGGGGAGATCACATGGAGGTGGGAGAAAGCAAGGTGAGGACTGGATAGCAGGAAGTTAATAACACTTACAATTATTTCAAATGTGTGTTAACCTAGATGCACAGGACAATGGACAGGGCTTGCTTATAGAGAAAATAAATCTTTTACTAAAATGTTAATTGCCAGGGGTCTGCCCATCCACCATGACCTGCCCAGTTAACAATTTATGATGAACTTCTGGCCAAGATGGGGGTGTAGATAGACACACTGCACCTCCTCAAACAACCAAGATAGGGACAACAACAATTTAGAAACAGAATAACAACCAGAACTGACAGAAAATTGAACTGTTTGGAAGTTGGATAACCAAGATGTTAAAGTAGACATGTTCATCCAGACCGGTAGGAGGGGTGGAATCACGCAGCAGGGCACAGGTGGCAGCACAGAGAGCACAAAGTGTTCGGACTGGGTCCTTAAGGCATCTGTGCACGCAAGACCACAGCGGGTGGACCCTGAGCGCACAAGCAGTGGCTGGCAGACCCTGGCCAAGGGGTGGCTACCGGCAGACCCAGCGAGGGGGGACTTGTGAAGCAAGGCTCTGTGCACAACCCAGGATCCCAGAGCTGGGGAAGAGAGCCTCGGGACACTGATTGAAAACACCTGTGGGGGTTGAGGCTCAGGGAGATACTCTTGGACCCACAGGAGAGGTCTTGGAAAGACCCACAGGGTGCACAAGCCCACCCACACAGGAATCAACACCAGAAAGGTCCAGTTTGCTTGGGGGAAGTGGCAGAAAGGATTGAAGTCCACAGAGAGCAGAGCAAGCGCCATTGTTCCCTCTTGGAACCCGCCCCCACATAGAGCATCACAACCCAGCCACTGGGTTGCCTCGCCCTGGTGAACACCTAAGGCTTTGTCCCTCGTATGTAACAGGTGCGACCAGAACACCCCCACCCCCCAAAAAAGATGGCTCAAACAGCAGAAATGAAAGCCCCAGAATCAATCCTTTTAAGCAACCGAGAAATAGGCAACCTATCAGATGCACAGTTCAAAACACTGGTGATCAGCATGCTCACAGATTGGTTGATTTTGGTCGCAAATTAAATGAAAAATGAAGGCTATAATAAGTGAAATGAAGAAAAACGCAGAGGGAACCAATAGTGTTGGAAAGAAAGGTGGGTCTCACATCAATGGAGTGGACCAGAAGGAACAAAAAAATATACAATCAGAAAAGAGTGAAGAAATAAGAATTCAAAAAAATGAGGAGAGGCTTAGGAACCTCCAGGACATCTTTAAATGTTCCAACATCCGAATCATAGTGGAACCAGATGGAGAAGAGGAAGAGCAACAAATAAAAAACTTATTTGAACAAATTATAAAGGAGAACTTCCCCAATCTGGCCAAGGAAATAGACTTCCAGAAAGTCCAGGAAGCTCAGAGTCCCCAAGAAGTTGGACCCAAAGAGGAACACACCAAGGCACATTATAATTACATTAAACAAGGTAAAAATGAAGGAGAGAATCCTAGAAGCAGCAAGAGATAAGGAGACAGTTACCTACAAAAGAGTTCCCATCAGACTGTCAGCTGATTTCTCAAAAGAGACCTTGCAGGCAAGAAGAGGCTGGAAGGAAGTATTCCAAGTCATGAAAGGCAAGGACCTACATCCCAGGTTGCTCTACCCAGCAAAGCTTTCATTTAGAATGGAAGGGCAGATAGAGTGCTTCTCACAGAAGGTCAAGTTAAAGGAGTTCATCATCACCAAGCCCTTATTTTATGAAATGGTAAAGGGACTTATCTAAGAAAAAGAAAATAAAAAACATGTGTAGTAAAATGACAGCAAACTCACAATTATTAAGATCCACGCCTAAAACAAAAACAAACTAAGCAAATAACTAGAACAGGAACAGAACCACAGAAATGGAGATCACATGCAGAGGCAGCAATAGGGGAGTGGGAGGAGGAGAGAGGGGGAACAGGTATGGAGAACAAGTATTATAGATGGTAGGTAGAAAATAGACAGGGGGAGGGTGAGAACAGTATGGGAAATGTAGAAGCTAAAGAGCATATGACACATAGACATGAACTAAAGGCGGGGAATATGTGTGGGAGAGGGTGGGCGGGGTGGAGCTGAATGAAGGGGGGTAATGGGACAACTATAATAGCATAATAAATAAAATATATTTTAAAAAAAGAATTTATGATGAGATCACCCCATGCGGTTATTTTTCCACAGAACCCCCTTTTCACCCACAGACCCCCTTTCAGTCACAAATGCATCGGAAGGAGGCATTGACGCCCAGCCTTTGGGTGGATGCTGTGATCTCAGCACTAGAAGGCTCATCCCTAGGGAGGCTCAGGGTGGACATGGGCTTGACCCCTGGGGATGGGGCCACACTGTCACCATGGGGTCTGAGTTGAGGTTGAATTGACCCCAAACTCGAAGGGGAGGTGAATGGAAGGCAGTCAGGTCGTATGGCCGTCACTGGGGAAAAGAAGTGGATCATTTCCATTCTACGCCCTGTCCACTCCCTGCTGCCCCTCCTGTCCCTCGGCCCTCCGTCCACTGCCACAGCCAGGCTCAGTCCTCAGGTGAGACCCACCACCTGGACACACAGCCACCAGATTCACTGGCAACTGAATAATTCCATTTGTTTTTCCTGTCCATCTCAATGAAAAACTCTTTCTGGCAGAAAACAGATAAAACTAGGGTTCAGATTTCACACACATTTCCCCACTGCTTCAATGTACTCTTGACAGTTCCCTCACATTTCTGGGGGTTCCATCTATTTCCCCCGTCTCCTTCCCGCAGCCATGATGTCTTTATATGAGGAGGGAGAGTAAGTAGAAGGGGAATGTGAATAGACATGGGTCCCCCTGTTAAAATGTGATGACGATGGCAGGGCCTTGAGCAGGACACTCCAAAGCCTCCCCTCCACCAGACGGCCAGCCCAGGTCCGGGGCTCCGCCCAGTTTCCTGCAGCCCCTCCCACTGCTGCTCACTGAGGCTGCCAGGTGCCCTGCTCACTGCCCAGAGGCTTCTGTGAGGGCACATGAAGGGTGCTGCTCCTTCTGACCGCTGTGGGCACCCACTGAGTGAGTTTCTATTAAGAAGAAGATGAAGATGGAGACACAGAAGAGGAGGGGAGAGGAAGGAGAGGAATCAAAAAGCTCCTACAAAACCAATCAATCAATGGATCCATCAATCCCAAGGGAATCTAAAGGTAACCCAGAAGGCACCAAGTACAGATGTGGGGGAAGAAATGATAAAACCAATGCTGAGTTAGAGAAACATTTCCAATCAAGACGCAAACCCCAGAAGCCAGGAGGGGAGAGTGTGAGTGATTAGGCTCTGAAGAGTTAACTCTGCAGCGGCTGCCACCACCCAGTCAGACCCACGGGAGACCACGAGCCGCTGTGAGCAACACGCCCATAGACAAACGGTGATGGTCCCCCTCCCACAGGGGCCTAAGGGTCAATGAGAAATGACTGACACCAAAATTTTATCATGGGTGACAGTGTCATCCCTACACGGAAAATCCTTGCAGGTAGGAATCCAAGTGGGGCACGTACTTATTTTCCGTCCGATACCTGGTGGGGGTGCGGGCAGGAGACAACTGGTCTGTGCTTCCCTCTCACATAGACGTTTGTCTGTCTCCCCCCCACACCACCCTCCCTTTCTCTCTATAATTAATAAGCATATGGTTGGGGGAAGATAATAAATAAGTAAACAAACAAATGAATGAGTGAATAAATAAAATGCGTGAGAGATAGGAACAAATAATTCTTAGGGAAGTGACTTGCCCAGCGTCACGCAGCTCTTGGAGGGCAGGGTCAAGGCCAGCACCTTCTGATGCTGCTATTTCAGGAGGGAAATGTGGTTTGAATAATTCGACAGGTCCCAGGTTAGTCTCTGCCTGTAGAAACACAGAGACCGAAGCTCACACTCCTCCGCTTGTAGTCACTTCTCCAGTTGGTTGGTTAAGATGACAGAGCTGGTGCCTTATGAAGCACCAGCCTTGCTCCCTACTCCTGGGAGCACCTCTCACTTCTCCCCTCACCCCACGGCCACGAACTGAGCTCCAGCCAAAGGCAGGGAAGCAAAGCCAGGCCATCTTCCTGCTCAGTCTGCCGTCACGGTTCCCCAGGCTGGTCACTCCCTGCTCAGGGCCTCCGTGTCCCCACAGGGCACAGGGCCCAACACTGAGCCAACAGGGTGGGAGAAACAACCTCTCAGGTTCCTGAGTTCTCAAAAGCAATCCTTTGCCCCCATCAATCTCAGCAGCAGCCCCGGAGGGCAGCTTCAGGTCGGCCAGAACCCCAGGAAGGGGGGCTCTGACTCATGTGCCCTCATCCTCCTCTGCTTTCCCCCAGTCACCCAAACAGCCACTTAATACCTGGGGTCCCTGGTCATGGCTCAGGGAGCCCAGGACCTGAGCCCAGTTTAGTGAACACACCTCAGCCGTTTCCCCTCCTCTCCAGTGTTCAGGGCCCCAGGGGAGGGAGGAAGCCCTCAGACACAGCTGGGGACAAACCCAGGCTCTGAGCTTCAGTTTCCCTCCTCTGCAGAATAGCGACACAGTCCCTGCCTCAGGGAGTCGTTGTGAGGATGGAAGGTGGGTGGGGGGCTCCTACCCTCCCCAGCTTACCAAGGACCCTGCTCTGGCGGAGCTGGAACAAGACCTGGTTGCTCTTAGCTGTGCAGATCTGCTCGCTAGAAAGTCAGTGCGCAGACCAGAACCTCTGCTCTTCTCGGAAGTTACTGGAACCAAAAACAAAAGCAAAAGCCTCAATTCTGAGAAGCTCACCACCAACCACATCACTCACAGGGCTCCACTCTACACTGATCATGACCTGCTTCCTGAACCCTCTGAGAGGAACCCAGACTTGAAACTCGGGGCCTTCTGGAAGGAAGCCCATCCTGCCTCCTGCTTCTGGAAGGAACACCAGCCACTCACAGACTGGGGGATCCTGAGCACATTACCCTCCTCCCCAGGGGCTTTTTCCCAGACCCCTGCCCTCTCATCCTCCCCACAGCCCCCAAAATGCCTGCCCAGTCCCCCACTCTGTCAGAAGCAGTCGGCAACATCCTGGAACCTGCAGATGCTCCTTGCAGACCAGCTGCACTGCACTGTGCTCCTTCTACTATAGGAGGCCTCCTGCAGGCAGCTTCCAGACTTTTCTACTTGGGCCCTCCTACCAGCAGCAGCAGCTTCCACCACATGGAAAAACATGCTCATCTTTCAAAGCCCAAATCTGGTATCACCTCCTCCAAGCAGCCCTCCAGCATGAACTCCACAGGGTCCCCTGTCCCCTGTTGGCTCTGCTCCAATGGCACCTGCAGGAGGGGCCTGAGCCCTCAGCAGGGCCACTGTGTAGATGTCTCCCCTGACTCCATTTGATCAGGTCCCTCTTTAGGTTGTGCCTGGTGGCAGGGAGAGTGCCTTGGTCTTTGAGCCCGTCCCTGGTGGTAAGTGCAGTTTGGGTGCAGACAGAAGTCTGTGGGAGCGCCCAGAGGGGCTGCTGCTGCGTTCCCTCCTGGCTCGGTTCCTCTCACCCCAGATCCCTTCCTCTCCTGTAAAGGGGACTTGTTTCCTGTCAAACAAGAATTTTACAAGAAGGCCATTGTCAAGGGAGCACAGGAAGGTCTGACAACAGGAAGCAAGCCTGCTTTTCTGTTTGGTCTTACAATGTACTGAGGTGTGGAGGACCTAAGACCCCGCCTGTGCCCGAGCAAAGAAGGGTCCTCACCAGCTGAAGACCTGAAGCAAGTGAGGCACAGCCGCGGGCATCCTGCTGGAAAGGGTTTGCATCCTCACTGCCCCTCCCCTCTCCTGGAGCTTCTCCAAGACTCAAGGCCCATAAATCTCCCAGACTTCCTCTCACTGATGAGCCATCCCTGAGCAGAGGACATTGTCTTGCAAACACCTGTAGCCTGGACACCTGGGGCAGGTGAGCAGGGTGACTTGCCCTCCCCGGGGGTCTGCTACACTCCCTTGAAAACCCTCCCACTTCCCTTGCTGCCGCAGTCGTTTGAGACTCTGCTGCCTGGACCAAAGAGTTCAGCCTCGAATAAAAGCCTGTAATGGGATCTTCTTGGCTTCCATTCCTTTCTTAGCCCCCTGGGCTACCTAGTGCTGGGCTCCTGGTTCCTGAGCAGTGCAGCCACCGTGCCGCAGGACTGAGGGCGAGCCAGGCACCATGCAGGCACCTGCGAGCCTCTCCCACTCAATTCACACCCCAGCCCTGGAGTCATCAACCCCATTTCACAGCTCAGGTGATGGAGGATGATGACCCACAGCATGTACGTCCTGCAGATGCTGGGCTTCTCTGCCTCGCTCCAGGCAGGGCCTGGTGGGGCCTGGAGTGAACCACACAGGCCCACCTGGCCCTTCCATCAGAAACTGTTCATCACGGGGCAAGTGTCCATGGGCCACCACGGCACCCTGTCCCCTGCTCTGTAGGGAGGGGCAGCAGAGGGATGGACAGTGTTGCCTGAGGACACACAGCCCAGTGTTTTTCTCACACTCGCCCCACAGACTGCACCAGGATGTGGCCTGCTTTGCAGAAGAGGAAGCGGGGGTGAGGGGAGAATCCAGGGCTCTCACCAGGCAGCTCAGGGGAGGAGCCAAGTCTCAAACCAAAGGTCCCATTTGACCTTTCACACTTGTTACCAATTACTTTTTGCCATTTTTCCCCCCTGTAACCTCTCTGCTTCCTGGTTCTTCTCCCTTCCTCTAGCATGACGTCAGCTTCACACCAAGACAATCCTGTGTGAGACGCGGAACTCAGCTCAACATCCATCGAAGCTGCGGTCCTGGTACCAAGGATGTCCTCTGGTGACAATGCAGAATGGGCTCCAGAGGGACATCCCTGGCCTCTCGGGGCACAGTCTCCTGGTGGGACGACAAAGGTGGGGGCTCCAAAGCCAAGCTGAGGTGAGAACTAGGCATCTCCTGACTCCAGGGCCATGAGCAGAGATCACCCCACTGAGGGACCAGAAACCCAGTGACGGGGAAATGGGACTCAGCGGGACAACCCACATCACAGAAGGTCACCTGGGATGGCAGAGCCTCAGTGTTGGGGCCTTGGCCAAAAGCTGTGGTTGACAGCTGGCAACGTTCAGCCCACTGTGAACAAAATCCAACTCAGGGAAAAAGTAACCCCAAAGTTGTTTAGAAAGGTGCCTGGCCTGGACCAGCAGCATCGCCTGGTGGAGGCTGGAGGAGGCACCCAGCCAGGGGCACCCAGCATGCACCCTCAGACACCCTGGCCCATCCCAAGCTCTCCCACAGGAGGGGGGGCACTCGTGGCTCAGACACGGTGAGCATGACAAGTGCTGTGCTCCAGAACAGGGGCCCTGTCTCCCGGTCACCCTCCCTGTCATAGGGACGGTGGGGTGGGCAGGAAGCTTCACACTGACATGTGACAAAGGGGTGCCTTCCCCGTGAAGGTCAAACAGGAGCCCAGGGCTCACTGCTTGGGTCCAACCTTCAGTCAAGTGGGTCCACATCCCAACTCTAAGGAGAGACGTTCCTCCCTCCCCCGACCTCTCGCTACTGTGGGGGCATTGGTCCTTCATGGGCCAGGTCTCCTCCTTGTGCCAGCTTGGTGTCAAGCACAGAGTAGGTACGCAGGAAGCAATGAGCCAAGGCTTATGGAGACGCGCTCAGCTTCCCTGATCCTGGCCCCGCCTGCCTTTCTGGCGTCCTCCCCACTCAGGCCTGTGCCCAGCCGCCCCGCACCACCGCAGACTCCCAGGAGGCACAGAGCAGGTGCCCGCTGCCCAGATTAAGTGGCTGCCTTCAGGCCACCCTTTGCAGCACGGACACCACCAGACACGCAGCGCGGGGCACGTGGTACTCTTTATTGTGACGCCCAGTTGGAAACACGGGTAAACCAGCTTCCTGTGGTGGTGACGGCTGCAACACATGCTAAGGCACTTTTATTCCTTGAAACAGGGCGGGGCTGGGAGCGCCATTCGCTCCTTTGTGACAGCAACTGGGACCCAGAGCAGAGCTCTGGAGGCACGTGAACTTGTACGCAGGTTCAGGATTCATTGAGTTTGTGTTCCTTAAAAAGAATGCCTTCTTTGCCATGAGTAAGTCTACATGCAGCATGTACAGAACAGTTGGGAATCCAGGGAAATTCAGCAACCAGCATAGACCAGTGCAGGGCATGCTACTCGCTTCTAAACATCGGTGCAGGTGGCGAGCTCTTCCACGATCCTGAGTTGACGGTGCAGACAAACCACCCGGGCCCCAGTGCTGGAGCAGGTGCGGGTGGTGTGGGCGGGCCTCTGGCCTGTCTGGTGCGCTGGCTGTCGGACTCCGGACAAGTCCCTTAACCATTACGTGTATTTGGTCCCCAAGAGAGTTGGGAGAAGACACTGCTGGCCTTTCCAGCTTGGCCCCTAGGCCCTCCCTGTCTGCTCGGCCCAAGGACCATCTGGTTACAAGACTGGCTGCCCTCGGCAAAGGAGGCACGGGGTCATCATTGCACCTGAGACATCTTAGGATCGGGAAGGGGACAGGGCGCTGCCCAGTGTGATTGGGGAGGAGCTGCCTCCCGGCCCACGCCTGGCATTCTGTGCCCTGCACAGAGGGGGCGCCCCTGGGCCTCCCCTCGTCAGCCACCCAGAGCCCATGTGAGGGGGCTGATGGCGCAGAGGGTGTGAGGTCACTGCGTGTGATTGCCAACAGCAAACACAGGGGTGGGGGAAGGGCCAGTGGTGGAGGCCAGAATGTGACCACACTTCTGGGGTGCTGGGCTCCCAAAACTCCTGAGCGAGAATAAAAATAGACGTGTAGAAAACTCTCTGGCCCGCCATGGTGGCCTTCCTTCTTGCCTCACCAATTGTGCTTTTGGCTAGAGAAGGCCGAAGGTCTGGCAGGCCCCAAGTTCCTGAGCCTAGGAACCAGGACCTTGACTCTTTGGTATCGGATTCTGGGGTGCAGGGAAGAAGGGGAGCAGGAGAGGCTGCAGCAGAGAAGCCAAAGGCCCTCAACAGGGCCTGGTGGGCCGGGGAAGGGAGCGCAGGCCTGAGGTCCCCAGGCCTGGTGGGAGGGCTGAGAGTTTGGTCACAACAGTCCCAAGTAGGTGGGGAGCTGATAGGAAGGGGAGGTGAGGTCATCCCTCGTTGGGTCGTCCTTTGTTGGTTGGTTGGTTGGTCTGTCCTTCTTGGGCAGCAGGTAGAGAGGTTATTTGGCAGCTTTGGCCTCAGGCCCCTTGACTTAGCCATCCACCTCCTCCTCTGAGCTTTCACCAGCCAATGGCAGGTCCCCACGCCTGGGGGCAGAGGTAGAGGTCAGAGGGCTGGCCAGGGTGGCCCACGCACAGCTCACACATTCCACAGCGACCCCTACAGGGAAACTGCTGCCCAGCACCCCATGGGACAAACCACACTGGGCCTCTGGGCCACTGCCTCCAGGCAGGACAGGGCAGCTACCAGAGCAGGCTGGTAAAGCTTTCCCTTCACCCCACGACACAAGCAAACACCTCCAGGAAGTCAGGACAGACGAAAAGGGGGGAAGGAAGAAGAATAGATGGAGTCGCCTCCTACAAAACGCCACCCTTTGTGCAACTAAGTATGAGACGGGGAACCGAGAGCTGCGGACTCAGTGTGCGCACACCGGCGCGTTCTGCCATCACCTGGGGAACATGAACATTAACCACTGCCGAGAACGTCTGCTCGTGCTGACTCGGCTTTGACAGAGGACTGTGGTGAGGAGGAGGCAGAAATGACGGGGGGGGGAGACCCTGCCTCAGCCATTTCCCACCTCCTGGACGTCAACACGCCCTGGAGAAATGAGGCGGCCCCTCTCTGTCCCCAGGCCCAGTGAGGTGACAGCAGCCTCTGCCAGCGAGCGCTCTCCCGGCACCAGGGACGGGCGGGCAGGGGCTGCCTCTGCACAGCAGGGTGGGAGCAGCCCCACCAGCAGACTTCCCAGCAGGATGGGCTGAAAGACCCAAGGTTCATGGTTTATGCCACAGGCTGGGCCAAAGCATAGGAGGCAAGAAGATCCCCAAGGGGCAGTGGCCCCTGAACCCACTTCATGTCCAGTTGAGAAAGAGAACCGCCTTCACGGGGGCTTTACAGTGTGCAAAACAAACCAGAATTTGGAGGGAGAAAGATGTGCCGGGTGGAGGCAGGCTCACCTGAGCTTGTTCTTCAGGAAGGTGATCTCGCGGTCTCGATGGCGTCCTCCAGCTCTCCCTGCAGCTTCCTGCGGGAGGCGTTAGCCCTCTGGGCCTCCTCCTCAGCCTTCTGCAGCTGCCGATTGAGCTACTTCAGGTGGGTGGATGCCTTGTCAGCCTGTGGAGAGCAGTGGCCCAAGCTAGGAGGTCCTGGAGAGTGGGGCCCACCCAGCCCTGCCAGCCCAGGGCCCCACTGCTCTGCCCACAAGCACACCTGGTCCTTGAACTGCTCCGCGTTCCTGTGCTCGTCGTCTACCTGCAGCAAAACATCCTTCAGCTTCTTCTCGGCAGAATGAACCTGCTTGCTCGCCACCTGGCGCTCCCTGCCAGGTACAGAGTGGCTCAGAGAGGCACTGTCCTTCAGAGGCTGTGGCCCACAAACCACAAGCTGGACCGCCCATCCCGGGGCCTCACTGGGATTTGCCGTCTAGGGAAGCCTTGATGCCCAGGCAGCCCCTCCTGACTGAACACCCTCTGTCAGCTTGCTTCTCCCAGAAGAAGGGTAATCGGCCCCATTTCTCAGATGGGGAAGCTGGGGCTCCGGGAAGGGAAGTGACACCTCATAGCACATGTGCAGTTAGGAAAAGGGACAGTGAGACTGGGTTCCTGTGTGGCCTCTGTTACCTACAAACAAGTCTATCTTGCTCAGCACAGTTATCCCCCAGGGGGCTGGGAGCCCCCTACCTCTCTCTCAGAGAGGGTCCCCAAAACCCATCGCTTGGCCATGGGCAGCTACTTCAACTCCAAAGGCCCCAGGGAAACAGAGGACGGCCCCGTCAGGTGGGGGATACAGCCCCTGGGACTTGGGGACAGAGAGCTGCTTCCTGACTGGACTCAGGGACAGGACTGCAGATGGGCTTGGACTCTACCCCAGGCCACAGGACAGGGACACCTACTTGGTCTCCTTGTCCAGCTTGTGCAATCTTGGCCTCCAGGGCAGTGATGGAGGCCTTGTACTTGGACTTGACAGTGCCCTCCATCTCCTGCAGCTTGACCTTGAGCTCCTTGTTCTGGCGCTCCAGCTGCTGCCTGGCCTCGTTCTTCTGAGCATGGCTGTGCTCCAGGTTCAGGTCAGTGTTGATCTGGTCAATCTGTGGGAAGAAGGGCCAATGACTTTGAGGAAAGCTGGGGATCCTGCTGGGGACAGAGGGGACAGCTGGGTCCTGCAGAGCTCCTGATAATAGTGGGTCCCCAAAACCTAATAGCAGCTATGACCTCCTCCCCTAAGCAATCCAGAAGCTGCTGCCTTTGCCCAGGTGGTGTTCAAAATCTGTGGCCCTGAGCCAGGTGCAGAGGAATTGCCCAGGAGGCCCCCGCCCATCCCACCTGCAGGTTGGCCTTCTTCAGCCTGTGGTTCACCAACTCCATGTTGCCCTGCTCCTCCTCCAGCTTCTCCTCCAGCTGGGCGATGCGGGCCTCCAGGCGCCTCTTCTCCTCCAATGTCAGGGCCCTGGGGGAGGCCAGAGGAGTCAGCAGGGCATGTCCCTGAGGAGGGCTCCCCCACAACACTGGCCTCTGCTCACCCTTTGCCACTGCTGTTGGCAATCTCGTCAGCCAGCTTGTCCCACTCCTACCAGGTCTGACACTTGGCACGCTCGGCAGCTGCCAGTTCCTGCCATGAGAACCCGGAGTGTGACCTACAGGGCAGCCCAAACCCTGAAAGGCCACCTCTTCCACACCGGGCCCTCTGCACTGCCATCCTCTTCAAGCCCCTGGCCCTCTCCTCCATGCCTTCCTGGGCCTGCCTCCTCCATGAATGAAGTCCTTTCAAAGGAGCCCTCCTGGCTCACAGGGTTGTTCCTTTCTCTGAGGTCAAACCTGGGGCCCAACGTGTTTACAAAGCCCACTCATCTGAGTGCTAGGAACCAGGCCTGGGGCCAGGGATGTAGAGATAAGTCAGAAACCGTCCTGGCCCAATGGGGCATGCTGGACCCTCTCCACCCCTGTCAGACCAGGCACTGGGAGTGACAAGAAGGAGATGTGGGCCAGGACCTGGCACTGAGGACCCTAACACCCAAGGGAAGGAAAGGGGCCTCACCCCCAGGGCGAGGCCCCATGGACAAACACCCAAATGTGACCAAAGGAGAGCACAGCCAATATGGCAAGGGCAGAAAGGGTCATGCCTGGATGAGGGGACCAGCGAGAAGCAGAATGCTTCCATATGTGCCTCATGTGTGACAGGCAAGGGGGCACTCAGGGCACAGGAGTCTGGGAGGGACCCCTCCTCTCCAGGCCCCATTTCACAGCAGAGGTGGTGATCATACAGTCTCCTTCCCCTCCAGGGAGGCCTGCTACTTAGTGGAGCCCTGCAGGGACTTCTGTCACAGGGAGCCACCCCCACTTGTCCCTGGAACTCCACTACTGTGTTTCCATCCCCACCCAACACTGGCCCAGGGGAGGCCCTGAGCTGTCCCTCCCACCAGAGGGCAGCAACCCAAGGTCTTCCACACTTTGTCCCAAGACCACCTCCTGCGCTGATTCATCTCAGCCTCCATGCTCTTCAGCTTCTTTTCATTCTCCTTGGCCTGCACCAGGTTCCCTTGCGGGACGCATGCATGTCGTCCAGCTCATGCATGTGGCCCTTCCTTTGGGCCTGGGGCGGGGAGAAGACACTTCACACCCCTACCCCGGGGGCCACCGTCCAGCCCCTGCCCCACCATCTGCCCTCCCACCCCCTCCAGGGACAACATGGAGCAGGACCTTCTGGCTGCTTTTCACCCTGACAGAGCCATTAAAAAGGGTGAAGCAGTAGCTAAAGCAAAACATCCCTTTGCCCGCTACCATTTGTGCACTTCGTGGCCATTAGCATCCACCAGCTCACTCTGGGCGTGGGGGTCTCGGCGCACATATTGGCCCCAGTTGCGTGGCTTCCACTCCCTGCAGCCCCTGGGCAAGGGGAACCCTCGATGCTGCACCTTCCCCAGCTCACGCCTGCTCCCCTGCCAGCTTGTCCTGACAGCAGGGAGGATGTGACTCCTTTTTTCTGTCTCATGCTGCTGCTTTCACTCCAAAGATTTTGTGAAGCACCCTTTTTCCTCTTGGGCAGAAAATCTCAAATTGACATTCCCCATGTCAAAGGTTACGTCTCTTAGTAGCATCACCCAGGTGCCAGGAAGAAAATGCCAGCAGCCTGCAGGCACCTGTGTCCTGTGCCCTCACCAGCCATGGATGTTTAAATGTGTTCTGATTGCTGCCAGGGCCTGGGTGTGACGGGGCATCTCAGAACTCTTTTAAATTTGTTGTTTCTTAGCTGGGAGTCAATTGAGAATGTCCCGGTGTGTCCCTGCTCTGGCTGCTCCTGTGAACCTTCAGCCCCAACCTTCCATCATCGCCCATTAGGCTGCAGGGCATCACCCGGGGCCACAGCAGGTTTCTTCTGAACAGGTGCCACTAGGTGACCCCTTCCCCTGACCCCGCTGCAGAGCCGGGTGTACACACTCCGCTTTCTCACACACTCACAGGCGCAGGCCGTCCTGCAGGTTTGCTCTCAGGCTGGTTTCCCTTCAGCCTCTGAGCCTGAGTGTCCATCTGTGAGATGGGCTAAGGGCCTCAAGGCCTTCCCTCCTGGGGGACAGCAGCACTTCCCAACATTCGCTGATCTCCCCACTAGTGCCCAGCCACACGCTGAGCCCAGGGCCACTGAGTCTAGCCAGCTCAGGTTTGGTCCAGCCTGACCTCACCTGCAGCTTCTGTAGCTGTTTGGTGCGGTTCTTGTTGGGAGAGTCGATCTTGGCCTCCAGGTCCTTCAGGTCCATCTCCAGCTGCTTCCGAGCCGCCATGGCCATAGAACTCTGCTTCCTCTCATCTTCCAGCTATGCCTCCATCTCCCGCACCCGGGGAGACACTGGCAGCTATAGAGGACAAACCCACACACACCTCCATCTGCAGCTCTGAGCCCAGGTGGCTTTGGCCCAGTTCTGGGACCCATGCAGCCTCCAGTGGGCAATTGGAGGACTGAGCAGAAAACCCTGATACAGCCACTGACTCCCCCGCCATTTCTCAGGACAGACAAATGGTCCTGAAGCCCTGGACAATCCAGGTGGCAAGACAGAAAAGAAGCCTGCCCGGAACATGGGGGCCAGGCTAGGGGCATGTCCCTGTCCAGGGGAGCAGGAGGGACATACACACCTGTCTGGCCAGCTGCTGCTTCTGCTCCTCACTCTGCTCATCCTGGCCTTCACATCCGACTCGAACTGGGCTCTCATGGCCTGCAGGTTCACTTCCAGCCCAAGCTTGGCATCCTCGGTGGCCTGAAGCTTATCCTCCAGCTCCTCAAGCTGGGTCTTCATCTCTTCGACTTGCTGATCCAGGGCCTACTTCAACTTCTCCAGCTCATGAACCTGTCCCACAAAGGAATCACAGTCATGAGCAGAGGGACAAGAGGCCCCCGAGATCCCTGCCTCAGTGTTTGCTCACCGGGTCACCCTCTGCACTACCCCCTTGGCCCCTCCTGGGACTCACATTCTTTTCCAGGTCATCCTTGGAGCTCCTGAGGTCCTCTACCTCTGTGCGGAACTGTTTCTTGAGCTGCTCCAGCTCTGCCTTCTGCTCCACGGCCTCCTCCAGGGCCTGGGCCAATGACAGCAACTTGGTCTCCCTCTCACGGGCTTCTGCCTTCGCCCGGTCCCGCTCCTCCACATACTGGGCTGAGATGGTCTTCTCCTTGGCCAGGAGCTGGGACACATATGGGCACCATGAGCTCAGGCTACACCCTCCTAGAAAATGCTCAGAACCTACAGACCATCCAGACCCAACTCCTTGAGGAAGGAAGAACGAGGTGCTGGCTCTGAGGGGTAGGGAACAGGGACAATAAGCACCAGGCGGCTCTGACACCTAGCTTTAAAGTCTGTCCTTGTTATCACTTACTAAGGGTTGTTCATGTGACACAGCGCACCTCCCACGAGAACCCATAGGAAACTTTGCAAGTACCCAATATGGAAAGGCTTTGGAAGTTCTTCTGAATAAATGGATGGCATTTACTTTGAAGCCTCTGACTCTGCCTGCTTAGAAGCCTGAAGCCCAAGTGCAGCCACCTCTAAGGATGCAAGATTAAATGACCCTTGTCCACTCTCCGTGCGGCCGCACCTTGTTTGCCCTTGTATGCCAACCTTCCCATTCCCAATGCCCGAAAGTCTTCCTTAAAGGCCCATGGATGAAATGCTGTAGCCCTTGCAGGCCATGTCTGCACAGCAGGCACGTGACTCTGCCCTGATGGCACAACAACAGCCTGAGACGACAAGGGAAGAGCCACCGGGGCCCACCCCAAGACACCTCCTTCCAAAATGATGGGCATCGGGTGCCTGAGGTGGGATCCCAAGCCCCGACTTGTTCTATTTTGCAATCCCAGCCCTGTGTCAGCACATCTGAGCTGCCTAAGATCCTTCAGAGCAGGGGTGTCAAACTCATTCTCCCTAGGGACCTCATCAGACTTGCCATTGCCTTAAAAGGGCTCAAATAATTTCAGGACTATATAACTGTAACTACTCCTTAACTTCTAAGGAAGTGAAATGATATTCAGCCCTTTGAAGGCAACTGCAAGGCTGATGTGGCCTCCAGGGAAGATGAGTTGGACTCCCCTGCTTTAGAGTGAGGATGAGGTATTCACACATGAACCAAAATTCAAAGTATTTAAAATCAGATCATTTAAGAAATATGACAAATATAAAAAGCAGAGAGCAGAAAACTCATTCCTAAATCTGCGGTGTGCAGATGCCCAGTTCCTATCTGTACCTGAGCAGGCCCTACAGCAAGGGGGATGCCCAGCCAGACCTCTGAGGACATGCTGCTGGTGATGGGTTCCCAGTGCCTGAGTCCTGTCCATGGCCTTGGCCTGAGGCCATGGTCTTTGAGGAAGAGAGGAAATGAGGAGCAGTGTGCCCACGACTGCACACCTGGTCAAACTTAACTTGCTTCTTCTCCAGGTCAGAGAGTCTCTGCCACTGGTGGTGCAGCTCCTGCTGCAGCCGCGTCCTGTCCTTCTCCAGCCTGTCGTAGGTGGTCACCTTCTCCTCGCAGCGCTGCCTCAGCCCTTACAGGTCCTTCTCCAGTGTGCCCTTGCCCTCCTTGGCAATCTCGAGGCACCTCACACCATGCTCCATCTTCTTCTTCAAGTCACTCACCTGGCCAGGAGCAAGGAATGAGTACACACCCAGAATGGCACCTGCTCAGGGAACACACCTGTGCCTGAGGCAGCCAGGAGCTGGGCTGCTCCTCAGGAACAGACACCAGAGCCAAACCAGGTGTGGAGGACCCCCTTCCACCAGGCAAAAGAGACAAACTTTGTGGGAAGAGCAGGGAAGCTCTGGAGGGTCTCTCCTGGGTGCCCTGCTCCCAGCTGCTCCCTGACAAACACCAAGGCCAGAGAGGAACATCCTCCAGTTCACTCACAAAGTGAGCCAGGCCAGTGCCCTCTGGGGAATATGTCTGTTGGGGGCACGAGAACCCTGGACTCCTTCCCTGCAACCTCTCCTCTTTGCATGTGAACAGAAAGCTGCCACCGGGACCATGTGCAGGTCGCTCCTACCCAGACCATGGAGCAGACCATGGCCCCATCCTTTGCATAGGGCACATCTGGCCTGGCTCACTACCTCCCAGGACAGGATCTAGAATGGGGGCTCTTGGTCCACTTTAGGCCCTAGATCATGTGACAGCACAGAGCAGACTGGCACTCCTCCTCCTCATCCTGATTCACACAAAATTTATGGGACGATCAGGAAAGCCATTTCAGACAAAGGCAGCTGTCAGAGGTTACACTGAACTGGTGGGTGCCCCACGTGCTTCTCTGTGAGCACCACAGAGAGCAGCCCCCTGAAGTGCAGGGACCACAGTGACACCTCCAAAACCCTGCCATGTCTGGACAGGGTGATTGCTGTTTTCTAGTGATCAGGACAGCAGGCACTGGGACTGCCATGGCTTGTGGTCTACATTCACCCGGGAGGAAATCCTAGGTGTCATCAGACACTGGTGAAAGCAAGGATGTTCAGTCTTGTCTCCCTAGTTCACGGATCCGGGAATTCCACCCTCAGACCCAGGGCTAGGAGCCCATAGCTGGAAAGGAAGGGTGCCCAGCTCAGGTGGACCAGGTCAGACCCAGCCTGCAGAAGTTCCAGCACATCCTGCAAAGCCCCACACAGGGAAAACCTCCTTGGAGAACCCCTCCCCCCAGACCTCCTTGGTAGCGCTAACTGTCCCCAGCTGCCTGCCCTCTTTCGGTCTCTTCCCTCCTACCACACAACAGTGACTTGACTGCGGGGTCCCCGAGTGCATCTGTGTCCCCCGTGTCCCGTGCAAGGCCCAGACTCGGTCAAGCAGGCAGAGGAGAATGGCTTTTCCAATAAAAGTGGAAATGCAAAGGCATGAGCTGGTGAACAGTGATGGACACAGGGGGATGTGGAAGCCGGTTCACAGAGAACCTGACTTTTCTGCCGCAGCTCATCTCTGCTCGACTGCACATCTCCTGTCTCTCTGTCTCTCTGTCTCTCTCTCTGTCTCTCTGTCTCTCTTGCTCTCTCTCTCTCTCCCTCTTTTACTTATTTATTTTTACAGAGAGGGGAACGGAGGGAGGAAGAGAGGGAGAAAAACATCAATGTGTGAGAGAAACATTGATCTGTTGCCTCTCCCACACCCCCACCCACCCCCACGGGAGACCTGACCTGCAACCCAGGCATGTACCCTGACTGGGAATCGAACCAGCACCCTTTTTGTCTGTGGAGCAACACCTAAATCGCTGAACCACACCAGTCAGGACCACACCTTTTCTCTTAAAACAAAGAAGCTGAAAGAAGGGCAGGCACTACAGAAACTCAACAACCACCTGGTACTCCTGTGTTCTGTCTGCCGGTGTGGACAGCAGCTGTCAAGGGTTTGAGACTTGTGCAGAGGGCTTCAAAAGCACCTTCGGGTTCAGTGCTCACAGCCACTCTCAGGGGGAGGCACTCACTTTACAAACAAAGAAATCAAGGCTCGGAGAGGAAAACAACTCACCTGAAGTCTCAGAGAGACATAGAAACCCAGGTGGGACTCCGAACTTGGTGGTCTTCACGATTCTGATTCACCTACAGAGGGAAGGGGTGGGAGTGGGCCTGGAACACACTGGCCCAGACTCACCCTCCCCGGAAGGGCCTGCTTCACTCGGACAATTGTCACGAGCTCCCCGGACCTCTGACCCCAGCCCGAGAAGGGACAAAGACGTGGGTGTTACTGCGTCGGGAGAGCACCCCACAGTTTGCGGTTCATTTACTTGCTTATCATGTACTTCTGAGGAGTGACAGAATGCTCGCCTCATGACGTAGGTAGGGAAACGGAGGCCAAGCAGGGACAACGACTCGCTCAACATCACACAGCAAGTCAGTGAAGGAACAAAGGCTCAAAAATAATTTCAACAAAGCTCCTAACCCTCGGACTCTCAGATAACAACCACATGCTCTGGACAAAGTTCAGGGCTCGGGATAAGGAGCGAGCAAGAGATTTTGAGGGGAGTCAGAATGTGTATGAAATGATGGGCAAAGAGTGAGGCTCCGTTTTTACAGCATGACCAAAAGTCTGATGAAACGCCACCCCCATCTTTCTGGCCTGAAGAACGGAGACGAGAGCCCGGGGCAGACTGCTGGGGAGGACGGGACAGGTAAAGCTCAGGGAGAGAGACAAGGGGGCGGGTCCCGACGCATCATTTCAATATTCATCAGAGCTGAGGCCCTGGCCACCTGGACCAACATGAAGAGAATTCAGAAAGGACTCAAGCAATAGACTTGTGAATTTCACTCTTAAGGTGGAGAGAACTTGGCGAGAGGTGCTACTCCGGTTTGGGGACCACGGCTCTCCTGTCAGCCCATCAGCTGTCTGCTCCTGGGGCCATGTTTCTGTGGCCTCCGAACCTCCAGGCCCCCGGGCATCTGTGGCTTCCACAGCAGCAGGAATCTTCCTGGTTTCACCTCCCTCCTCACAACAATGGGGCAGCCCTCCAATGCCTGATGGCCTCCGTCTCCCCTCATCTCATTCCATGCCTGCACGGAGGTCGCCTTGCCTGTGTCCTCAAGTTGATCCTGCTCCTTCTCAAGCTTGGGTCAGGTTCCCCCTGTACTGTTTGGGCTCCTTCCTTCCTTGTCATTGATTTTTACTTTGGGGTTGAGACCTCGGTTTCCAGAGATATGCTTCTGGGCTCATCTTGCTGGGTGACCCTATGGAGAGAGAAGAAACTCTAGGAGACCATTCTGTGTGGCGTGGGCCCAGCTCCCACTCGAGGTGCACAGGACCCACACCCAGAGATAGGTTCTCCCCTGGGGAATCAGGCCTGCACAGGCCTGCAGTATGCCTAGGCCACTTTGAGTCTTGCTCTTGCTAAAAAACTCCCTCACCCTGAATTGAGGACATTTACTGCAAAGTAACTCCCTAAAATCCATGCTAAACCTTCCAAGGATGAGTGTAACCAGTTCAACCACTTCTGCCTTTTCATTTGCAAATATGCCTCCTCTGTGATGTGATTAGCAGCACTGGCTCCTTTGTTTTCTGTAAGAGGCAACCACCTAGAGCGAACCTGTGCATAGTAAATGAGGCCCATCATGTAATGTGCTGAGAAACCCAATAAAGGCTTGTCATGGCAAGGGCCAAGGCTTTTGCTTCCCTGGAGAGAAAAGCCATGCTGCCCCTTTTCATCCACTGGACTTGGTAGTCCATGTGAATGTCTCATTTCATCTATAATGACATGGACACTGTGGGCTGGTGCCTGCATCAAAAACCAAGAACTTCAGGATCTGCCAGAGGCTTCCCCTGGGGAAAGAAGTCCAGTCCCACTCACTTCCTAGAGTGGAATGATTCCATCCAGGAGGTCTTTTCCCACCAACCTGACATTTAACTGACCTGAACGCCACCCCGGATCCCATTCCTGTGCTTCTTGGGTGTGTCCCATGAACTTTTACCTCTTTCCCTCCGAGTCCCATCCCACTATCCTCCTGCACACACTTTTCAAGGTCCAGGCTAGTCTTACCTCCCCAGCTGCATCTTTGTCACCATGAACCACACACACTTACTTCTAGAATACTTTGTTCTAATCTCCCTACTCAGGTCTTCTCTGAGCTTAACCGTCTCTCTGTGGTTCTCATTAAGCCTCTGTCTACAGCCTTGAGAAAGTGCCTTTTGAACACTTCCTCCATCCCTGCTCCCTTAGTGGAGTTAAATGTCCCCTTCATCCTCTCTGTGTCCTGCCCCCTCCAAGATCTGACAGTGAACACCCCGCTGCCAGCAATGGTCAATGGTGGTTGTAGTCTCTACTGCACCTCCTTGTTTCATGCCCACGAGTGCAAAATATTGGGAAAGGAACCCACTGGAGCATGAGAAAGATAGACACCAGGCTGAGGCCCTCTGCCACACCACAGAGCTCCCAGATGATTGGGTAGAGAGGATGCGAGTGTGTCTCCAGCTGCAGAAGTGGTGAGTGCACTTGCCATTGTAGGTGGGGTCATTGGATCTGGAACAGGTGAAGGAAGGTCGTTTATATTTGTCTGAGAACAGTGCATGTGTGTGTGATAGTCAAGGGGTCACTGTGTGTAGTAAACACAACATCAGGTGGGTTCTTGACCTGAGACTTTCCCCCCAGGGTTTCTGTCCCTACTCCCCATTCTTCTTCCTCATCCCTTTAAGATGGCCGTGAGTCTGAGAGATGGCTGTCAAATAGCCCACCTTATCACCTGGCCTGATGACCTCTTTGCCAAGATGGCCTGTTGCTGGGCTTCAGATCCTGAGGAGAGGAGAGGCCCAAGTTCCAGCAGCCAGTTTCAGTGGCTCCCAGAGTCCCCTGCAGCCCTGGGGGCCTAGGTGTGAGTGTCCTCTCACAGCCCCACAGCAACCAGAGGCAGGGGCTTGCTTGGGTCCCTGGGAGCTGGGCATGGACGCTCCCCCATCATGTCCCACCTGCAAAGTCCATTTGTCCTCCAGATCACCGTGCCTTGGGAATGCTGTAGGATCTGAACTCACCAAACCAAACATGATAATATTGAATATTTTCTAGATATCACTTTTATTAAGTTGAAGTGAAATTATTTTTGAAAATTTTGGGTCAAAAATTTATTATAAAGATTTTTAAAATTCATTTTTAAATAGGGGGAAGGGAGGGAGAATGAGAGGGAAAGAAGCATCAGCTTGATCAGTGGCCTCTTGTGCTCACCCTGATCAGGGACCAAACCTGTAACCCAGTCATGAACCCTGGCTTGGAATCTAACCAGTGACCTTACCCTTTGTGGGATGATGCCCAACAAATGGAGACCCACTGGTCAGCACGAAAACTTTTAAAAACATACTTGCTTTGGTCTAGGGGTGCATTCTTACAAAATAAATAAACAGTTAAAAATTTTTAAAGAGTTTATTTATTTATTTTTAGAGAGAGGAGAAGAGAGGGAGAGAAACATCAATGTGTGGCTGCCTCTTGCATGCCCCCAAATGGGGTCCTGGCCCAACTATGTACCTAGACTGGAAATCGAACCTGTGACCCTTTGGTTTCCATGCCCATGCTCAATGCACTGAGCCACACCAGCCAGGGCCAGCTTTTAAAATTGTTTAAACACTTGAAAGAGCCATCTTAGTGCCATCTGGTTTTTATTTTTGACTTAATCAAGGTAATGTAGGTGATTCATTTTTAAAATTTTAAAATATTTATCACTAGTCTTGGGAATGTTTAGTCTTCAAGCTGCAGTACTTTTTTTTTTTTTAGGAAAAGAAAAAACAGCATGAAAAGATACCTGTTTTGTACAGGAAAAGGCAGTATTGGAGGGAGGAGACTTAAAAGCTAGAGGGAAAAAAAGAAATTTTAAAAATGCTTATTAAAAACAGAAACTGCCCTTTTGTGAAAAATTGTTCCTTTTTTAGTTTTTAATGAAAAAGAGTTCTGCCTTTTCATTTCTGAGAAAATAGGAGTTGAGTTCATGGAAACATCTTGGATTGGGCAGACATTTGTTGGGAACCGCCCTGCCTGGTATCAGAAGCTGTAACCCCCGCCTAGGCTAAGCCTAAGGGAACGCCCTTGGAACCGTAAGCCAGCAAGGAGACAAGCTTATCTCCCTGACTGGAGCACTGCTTCTGCTCCTTCATACCTCACCCTGCCTGGACCCCAATGCTTGGTCGGTTAGCCAATGACGGGTAAGATTCCCCCAGGGGGGAAGGACCTAAGACAGGCATGATCACGTGGGGGGGGGGGGCCCAAAAGAAGGACTCTGGGGGCTACGGCAAAAGCGGGTGATGGACTCTTGCCCTTTGGCTTTGACAAAGCCCGAGTCCTCCTGCTCTGCAAGAAAATCTCTTAATCTCTTGGCTGCATTACTTCCCTTGCTCCACCTAAGCCTGAAACAATGACAGGGTGGTGCTGCCCTGTGCTGGAAAGGGTGGATTCCCCGGGTGATCAGGCCTAAGAAAGAACATGTAAGTTCCTGTGAAACCCTCTTTGTTTAGAATGCTCTCAGTTGAATGAGAAGGGTCCAAGGAAGAAGTTAGTTTGTTCCTTAAAGTCTTACAGCTCTTTGACCCTGACTCAAAATAGACCCTCAGAGTTCCTTGTTACCTATCATTTGATCCTTACTTCCTCGCAATGAGTAATGTGCTTTACCTGAATTCTTATGCAAAATGAACCCAATAAAAGCCAGTTTGGATGGTAAATCGGCATGTTCCCCACTAGAGGGGGTGGCTGTTCCATCCCTACTTCTCCACAGAAACTGGTGTGTCTCTGTGCATGTTTTTTCTCGTGTTTTGATGAGCCATCCACAGCGTTCCATGATCACTGCTGGCCGGTGACCCACACATCAGATATTAGCTTTTCCTTGAGCCAGAAGCAAGTCTGGGGCAGGTCAGCAGTAACAACGGCGACTGCGTGTATTTCTCCTCTCAGGACAAGGTGGCCTGGCTCTCTCAGGAAGTGAAGTCGTGTTTCTGAGTCTGAGAACCCTCCGCTCTCACCTAGAACAGCGCTGCCATGGGGTGGGGGCTCCAGTTGTTGTGGTTAAAAAAGTAACCTGGTCAATTTTGTGCTTGTCTTTAAGGCTGGCTTAAGTAAAAACTGGTATTTTAAAACACTTTCAGAAGGAAGGGCTTTTTAAAATTGAAAACTGGAAGAAGAAGAAAAAATGGAAAGAAGACGAAGAAAAAAAAGAACACCCGTCCTGGCAAACTGGGCCAAGACCGAGGGGCAACTGCGGAGAGCAGCACCCAGGCCCCAGTGCCTGCACTCTCGCTCTCCCTCCTCAAACTTCACCTGCAGCGCCTGCAGCTGGGCCTCCACTCTCTTCCACTTGTGCTCTGAGTCCACTTTAGCCTGCTGCAGAACTTTCATGTCCTTAGTCAGCTCCCCTAGGTCATGCTCCAGGGCCTGCTTGTCCTTCTCAAGGTTGGCTTTCACCTGGTGGGGGTGGAAGCAAAGGAGTGATGAGGGGCATCCAGGCCCTGCCACGAAGCTGCTGTTTCCAGTATCTCAGGAAGGACTGCAGGGTTCATATCCAACACTGCCGCCTCTGTGGTGCAAGTGATGTTGGGCAAGTTTGGGAGGCGGCCTGCTGGTCAGAGTCCTGGACTCAGAAGATTCCCCTCTGATCTGTCCTTATCACTCAACGGATTGGGACACACAGTATCTGCCCTTCTCTCAGAGGGTCTCAGAGTGGATGAGAATGGGCTTGGGTGTGTCTGGCCAAGTGAGAAGCAGAAGTCAAAGACGTAACTGCACATTGCAGACAACCGCCTAGAACCTGGAGACTGTTTCCGTACGTGCCTCCTGTGTGACAGGCAAGGGGACACCCAGGGCACAAGCCTCTGGGATGGTGCCCACCTGTCCAGGCCCCCATTGCATAGCAGGAGGTGGTGGTGACAAACAGTCTCCTTCACCCCAGGGAGCCCTGCTACTCAGTGAAGCCCTCAGGGGACTTCTGTCACAGAGACCACCCCCACTCCTCCCTGGAGTTGCCCGGGTTTGTTTCCAGCCCTGCCCAAGGCTGGCCCAGGGGAGGCCCTGAGCTGACTCTGCTGGCCAGTGGGCCGCAACCCTGAGTGCCCCTTGGCCCCGGACTACCTCCTGCAGCTGAATCATCTTGGCCTCCATGCTCTTCCGCTTCTCCTGGTTCTCTTTGGTCTGTGCCAACATCTCCTCAAGGGAGGCGTGCATCACCTCCAGCTCCCTCGTGCAGTCCTTCATCTTGGCCTGGGAATGTGGAGGAGACCTTGGAACCAGCAGGCCTCCAACCACCCACCTGCCCCTGCCCCACATTCCTCCCGCTCAGCCCCTCCTGGAAAAGCGCCCACTGGAGCTTGGGGTTGCTTTGCACCCTGACGCCACTGGTAACCAGCTTATCTGAAAGGGCTACCTAGTAGCTAGAGCCAAACATCCCTTTGCCCTCTACCATTTGTGCACTTCGGGGCTGTTAGGATCCCCCAGCTCACTCTGGGCGTGGGACTCTCGGTGCACGTATTGGCCCCAGTTGCGTGGCTTCCACTCTCTGCAGCCCCCTGGGCACCAGGACCCCAAGCTACTGCACCTTCCCCAGCACATGCCTGCTCCCCTGCCAGGTCCTCCCGACCACAGGGAGGACGTGACTCCTTCCTTTGTCAGTACCCTGGAACATGTTTTAATTGGAAAGATCCTGGTCAAATAGTGTTTTTTCTCCTGTGGCAGGAAATCCCAAAGAAGGGCTCCCCCTGTCACAGCTTGAGACTTGTTAGGTTCAGCCCGATGCTTCGAGGAGACTGCCACCAGCCAGCGGGACTTCTGCGCCCTGTGACCTCACCAACCTCAGGCATTGAAATGCCTCTTCATTTCCACCGGTTTTCTGGGTATGAGGTGGCAGCGCAGAGATCCTTTAACTTGTCGTATTTTAAGTGCAGCTCAGGGGAGAAGGTCCCAGGCCGTCCCTGCTCTGGCTGCTCCTCTGACCCTTCAGCCCCAACCCTCCATCATGGCTGATGACGTTGAACAGGGTCAACCAGGGCCACATCCCGTTTCTTGTGAAAACGTGCCACTCAGTGACTGTCGTCACCAGGGGCGTTGCACCGCCAGGGTAGGCACTCCACTCGCTAATGCACTCAGAGGCGCACGTTGTCCTGCAGGTTTGCTTTCCCACTGTTTCTCGCACGCGGCCTCTGGGCCTGAGTCTCCCTCTGTGAGACGGGATAGGGGCACCAAAGCCTTGTCCGGCTACGGGAGGGTGGAAATTGACAGCGTTCCCTGGCTGCCCTGCTGGTGCCCCAGCCCCACACTGAGCCCAGAGCCACTGTGTGTGGCCAGCACTGGTCTGGTCTGGCCTGACCTCACCTGCAGCTTCCGGAGCTCTTCCAGGGCCTCGTCGTGGTTCTTGTTGGCCCAGTCGGTCTGGGCCTCCAGGTCCATTGGGTCCATCTCCAGCTTCTTCCCAGCGGCCATGGCCATTGAGCACTGCATCCTGTCCTCCTCCAGCTCTGCCTCCCTCTCCTGCACATGGGGGAGACACCGGCAACTTGGAGGTCATGAGCCACACACAGACCCAACCCTTGCTCTGAGCCCAGGTGGCTTTGGCCCCCTTCTCTAGGACCCACGGGGCCCCAGTTCCCAGTGAGGACTGAACAGAAAACCACTGATAGAGCCACTGGCTCCACTACCCTTCCGGGGACCGAGGACCGGAAGACCTGGTCCAGGAGCTCTCGGCAGTCCAGGTGAAGGAAGGACAGAAAGGAAGTCTGTGGAAATGTGGGACAGGGCTCCCTGTCCAGGGGGAGAGGGAGGGGGAATACGCACATTTGGGACAAGCTGCTTCTTCTTCTCCTCGCTCTGCTCCTGTCGGACCCATCTAAGCTTGGCCTTTACAGCCGGCAATTTCACCTCCAAGCATAGCCTGGTATCCATGGTGGTCCAAAGTTCATCCTCCAGCTCCTTGAGCAGGGTCTTCACCTCTTTCACCTGATGATCCAAAGCTGCTTTGATTCCTGCAGGTCATGGACCTACCACTCAAGGGAACCCGAGTCAGGACTAGACAGACAAGAGATCCCTGTGGTCCCTGCCTTGGTGTCCCCTCACCCACTACTAATCCGTACTGGACCCCTTAGCCCCTCCTGGGACTTACACTCTTGCCAATGTCAACCTTGGAGCTCATGAGGTCCTCCACCAGTGTGCAGAACTTCCTGTTGAGCTGCTCTAGCTCTGCCTTCTGCTCCATGGCCTCCTCCAGGTCCCAGACCAGTGACAGCGCCTTGGCCTCTTTCTCACGGGCTTCTGCCTCAGCCTGGTCCCGCTCCTCTGCATACTTGGCCGAGATGGTCTTCTCCTCAGCCAAGAGCTGTGAGAGATTGGGGTCCCAGGAGTCTCAGGCAATGCACTCCTACAAGGAGCTCCCAAGGTGCAGACCATCCAGACCCAGCTCCTTGAGGAACGAAGGGCCCCATGCCAGGTCTGAGGTGTGGGGACCAGGAAGAGCCGGCAAGCACCAGGTGGCTGCCGGGGAAACCCAGCTGGCTCCCAGGGTGACCTGCACTGCTCACTATGTCCCTGTAACCAGATGAGGGTAGAGATTGTCTCTGCCGCCTTGCTTTAAAGTCTGTGCTTTTTATCCTTTATTAAGGGTTCTTTATGTCACACAGCACCCCTTCCACGAGAACCCACAGTAAACATTGCACGGACCCAACCTGGAAAGGCTTTGGAAGTTCTCCTGAATGAATGGATGGCATTCACCTTGAAGCTTATGACTCTGGCTACCCAGAAGCCTGTAGCCCAAGTGCGGCCGCCTCTAAGGGTGCGAGCTCAAATGTCCCTGGTCCACTGTTTGTGCGGGCCATCCCTCGTTCGGCCTTGTATGCCAACCTTCCTGTTCCCAATGCCTGGAACTCTCCCTTAAAGGCCCAGGGAGGAAACACTGTAGCCCTTACAGGCTGTGTCTGCACAGCAAGCACGTGACTCTGCCCTGACGGCACGACAACAACCAGAGACGACAGGAGATGGCCCACCCCAAGACACCTCCTTCCAAAATGATGGGTGCCGGGTGGTGAGAGCCTGGGTCCTGAGCCCCGACTTGTTCTATTTTGCTATCCCAGCCCTGTGTCAGTGTGACTGCAAGCTTCCTCAGATCCTTTAGTGTGAGGAGGAGGAGGTATTGACACATGAACCACCATTCAAAGTAATTAAAATCAGATCATTATAAAACAATGTGAAAATTGTAAAAAACAGAAAGTCAAACACTCGGTGCTAAACCTGAGGTGTGCAGACAGCCTGTTCCAAGCACTCCTTTGCCAGGCTCCTCGACAAGTGGGACACCCAGCAGGAACTCCAAGCACCTGCAGGTGGTGATGGGATCCCAGGGCCCACTCCCCGTCAGTGGCCTTGACCTGAGGCCATGGTGCTAGAGGAAGATAGGAAATGAGGAGCTTTTTGGTGGCACGCACCTGGTCAAACTTCTTCTGCTTCTTCTCCAGGTTGGAGACGCTCTGCCGCTGGTGGTCCAGGTCCACAAGCAGGTCATCTAGCTCCTGCTGCAGCCGCGTCTTGGTCTTCTCCAGCTTGTCGTAGGCAGCCACCTTCTCCTCGTAGCACTGCCTCAGCCCCTCCAGGTCCTTCTGGAGCTTCCTCTTGGCTTCCTCGGCGCTCTCCAGGTACCCCAGGCCATCCTCCATCTTCTTCATGTCGCTCACCTGGCCAGGGACAAGGAAGAAGGAAACACCCACAAGGGCACCTGTTCAAACAACACAGGTGATCCCCAGGCGGCTTGAAGCTGGAGTGCTTGTCATGCACAGAGACCTGGGAGCCAACCTGGGAGAGGCCGCTTCCCCTTCCATCTCTCTCGAGAGACAAACATTCTGCTGAGAGCAACTGTGCACTCCATGGAGCCAAGGGCAGGCCAGCCTTGGAGGGCCTCTCTGCCGTGACCTGCTCCAGGCTGCTGGTTTAGAAGGACCGAGGCCCAGGCAGAAGTGTCCTCCACTCACTGCGCTCCCACAGCAGGGCTGGTGCCCTCTGGGGAATTTGTCTGCTGGGGGCACGAGGACCCCAGGCACCTGCCCTGCAGCCTCTCCTCTTTGCACATGGACAAAAAACTGCCACCCACTGGCTGCTCCTACCCAGACCATGGAGCGGACTGTGGGCCAGTCCTGTGCATAGGGCACATCTGACCTGGCCTAGGGCACTTAAGTCCCAGGACAGGATCTAGAATGGGGGCTGATGGTCCACTTTAGGCCATGGACACTGTGGCAGCACAGAGCAGACTGGGACTCCTCCTCCTCATCCCAATGTGACACACAAAATACAAGGATGATGAGGAAAGTCAATGTGGACAAAGGCGGCTGTCAGAGGTTCCACTGAACTGGTGCAGTGACCCACGTGCCTCTATGTGAGCACCACGGAGAGGAGCCCCTGAAATGCAGGGAGCACAGTGACACCCCCAAAGCCCTGCTGTGTCTGGACATGGTGACTGCTGGTTTCTAGTGACCAGGATGACAGGCACTGGGACTGGCATGGTTTGTGGTCTGCATTCATCAGAGAGGAAATGCTATGTATCAGCTGGAGACTGGTGAAAGCAAGGATGTTCAGTCTCATCTCCCAAGTTCACAGATTCTGGAACTCTACCTGGGGACCCGGGGCTAGGAGCCTAAGGCTGGAGAGGATGGGGACTTCCTGGAGAAGAAGGGTGCCCAGTTCAGGCCGATGAGGGCTAACCCAGCCTGCAGAATCCAACCAGTGTTCCTGAGCCACCCAGCAACCCAGGGGTTTCAAGGGGGAGCTAGCACCAAATCTGGGCAAGCAGGGTGGCAACCTGATTCTCCAGGTTGTGCTTGGCCTCCTCCTCCTGCTCCAGCTGCTTCTTCAGAGAGCTCTTCTCTTCTACCTGCTGCAGCTGGGTGCACAGGCCCTGCTTCTGCTGGTCCTGCTGCTGCAGCATCTCCTACTCCAAGGACAAGAGGGACACAGGGCTCAGGGGGGGGCAGTGCCAGAGCCTTGCTGTTCCCACTATCTTGGTGGGAGGGGGTGGCTGGGACCTGGAGTCAGGGCCTAGGTGGTAAAGACCCAGTGGGGAGCCAGGGGGACCCAGAGACCCTGTGGATGCAGGGCAGGATGAGGAACGAGAGAAGCCCTGGGACTGGACACCCAGAGGTCTGGCAGGGGCTGCCATGTGGGCACCACATCCTCCCGGGGAAGGTCCAGCTGTAGAATGCTGTTGCCCCTCCTCACCTGTGTATCCTGCAGCTGGGACTTCACAGTGGAGAAGTCCTTGGTGAGCTGGCTACACTTGCTGTCAGACTGCCTCAGAAGGCCTGTCACTCTGTCCAGCTCTGCCTGCTCAGGGTTGGTGGGGGAGACAGACAAAGGCCCAGGGTCTGGAGCATGACTGCTCTGGCCCCACCTGGGTGCCTCTAGGCTAAGGTGGACCTGAGTCCCAGGCCAAACCCAGAAGCCTCGCTGAGGGGCCAGTAGTGTGAAGCATGACACAGGGCAGGAGTCCCAGAGAACTGGAGGCACTCCATGCCCAGGAGCCCCTGAAGGCACCACCGCCCAGCCCCGGGTCCCAGCAGAGGCCTCACCTGCAGCTGTGTGCGCACTCGCTCTTCCTCCTTGAACTTCACCTGCAGCTCCTGCAGCTGGGCCTCTGATTTCTGCCACCTGTGCTCTGAGTCCCATTTTTCCTGCAGCAGGACCTTCACCTCCTTAGCCAGCTCCCCTCTCTCATGCTCCAGGGTCTCCTTGGCCTTCTCAAGGTTGCCTTTCTCCTGGGAGGGGGGAGAAGCAAAGCCGTGAAGAGGGGCATCTGGGCCCTGCCATGAAGCTGCTCTTGCCCATGTCCCAGGAAGGGCTGCAGCATTTGGATCCAGACACTGCACCTCTGTGTCAGAAAGAGATGTTGGGCAAATTTGGGAGGTGGCCTGCTAGCATGTGTCCCAGTCTCAGAAGTCCCAGAACTGGCCTGTCCTTACTCAACTGGAAGATGACACCCAGCCTGCGTCCTCCTCTCTGAGGGTCTCAGAGCAGACGACAATGTGCCTGGGTGTTGGGCGAAGTGATAGGGACATCAGGAGCCCTGACCGCACACTGCGGAAGACTTCCTGGAACCTGGGCACCTCTTCCATGTGTGCCTCACCTGTGCCAGGCAAAGGGGACTCCCAGGCCACAAGCACCTGGGAGACATGCCCACCTGCCCAGGCCCCAATGTACACCAGCAGGTGGTGGTGACACACCGTCTCCTTCACCCCAGGGAGCCCTGCTACTCAGTGAAGCCCTCAGGGGACTTCTGTCACAGAGAGCCACCCCCACTCCTCCCTGGAGGTGCCCTGGTTTGTTTCCAGCCCTGCCCAAGGCTGGCCCAGGGGAGGCCCTGAGCTGCCCCTGCTGGCCAGTGGGCAGCGACCCTGAGTGCCCCCTGACCCCGGACTACCTCCTGCAGCTGAATGATCTTGGCCTCCAAGCTCTTCCTCTTCTTTTCGATCTCCTTGGCCTTTGCCAGGATCTCTTTGGGGGAAGCACGTGTATCCTCTATCTCCCACATGTAGTCCTTCATCTGGGCCTGGGGGAGGGGAGGAGACACTTGACATCCCCACCCCAGAAACCTCCCAATAACCCACCCCTAACACCGTCCCTCACACAACCTCTGGTTACAAACACCAACAGGAGCTTGTGGCTGCTTTTTGCCCTGACACCACCATTAATCAGCTAAACTGAAAGGGCAAAATAGTAGCTAAAGCCAAACGTCCCTTTGCCCCCCACCATTTGTGCACTTCTGTGCGGTTAGGATCCACTAGCTCACTCTGGGCGTGGGAGTCACGGTGCATGTATTGGCCCCAGTTGAGTGGCTTCTACTCCCTGCAGCCCCCCAGGCATGGGGACCCCACGCTGCTGCACCTTCCCCAGCGCGCACCTGCTCCCCTGCCAGGTCATCCCCACCACAGGGAGGGCGCGACTCCTTCCTTTTTCAGTCTCCTCTATGCATCCTAACTCTAAAGATCTTTGTCAAGTACATTTTTTTTTGTCATTTTTGGTGATTTACATAAACTACCAGATTGGGACTCCCCATGTAAAAGCATGACACTCCTATTGGGTTCAGCAGATGGTTCTAGAAGAATACAGCCAACCATCCAGGCTTCTGTACAGTGTACCTCACTAATGACAGACGCTTAATTTTATTTTTGTTGCTGCTGATTTGCTACTTATGTTGTTGCAACATAGATATCTTTTGATTTTTATTCTTTAATTACATCAGGTAAAAATTTCCCATGTTTTCATTCCCGCTCCGGATGCACTTCTGAACCATAAGCCCCAACTTTCCATAATCACGGAGAACCATGATGTCCAAGTTCATCTCTAGTTGCAGGCTGGCATCTTTGGTGGCCTGAAGCCCAGACTCCAGCTTTTCAAGCTGTGTCTTCATCTCTTCCCTCTGGTCCTCCAGGGCTTTTTTATACTTTTCGAGATTCTGGACCTGACAGCCGAGGGGACCCGAGTCAGGAACAGAAGGACAAGAGGTCCCCGAGGTGTGCCTCAGTGTGGGATCACCCTCTGACCCTCTGTGCTATCTGCCTCGGACCCCTCCTGGTACTCACACTCTCATTCATCTCATACTTGGAGCTCAGGAGACCCTTCGTCTTTCTGAATAGTTGCTTTTTGTAGTTCTCCAGCTCTGCCTCCTGCAGAATCTCATGAATCCAGATGAGTTCCTCCAGCTTCCCCTCCAGCTCCTGGGCCTGTTGCCTCAACTCTGCAGCTGAGTCTGACTTTGATCCTTCATTCAAGTGTTTTGTCTCCTTCACAAGGCTGATCGCATCTTCCAGAAGGAATACACCTGCAGTGGCCAAAGCAAAGATCCAGGCTCCTTTGGCCACTTCTCGAGCACTGATCCCAAAAGCTGCCTGTAGTTCCCTGCTGCTTCGCATTGAGATCTTCACTGTGGTCACCAAAAACCGGACCTCCGCTTCTATGAGAGGCTTAGCTTTGGCCACATTGGAGGCACGGACGTTCTTCACAATCTTGTACAGGGATAGGATGCCCTTCGCTAAGGAAGCAATTCCAGGTACGATTTCACTTAGAACCTGCATGGCCACCTCATAGTCGATGGCATCAGACACCAGACGACAGGCTTCAGCTTTTGCTGACGTGTTCCCTACACGTTCTGTGACGCTGGCAGACACACTGGTCACAGTCGCCATTGCTCCCAGTCCGGTTGCTGCAAGCACCAGACTGGCCCTGGCTGTCATGGGTCCCAGGGACAGGCCAACGATGAATAGAGTGCCAGACACAGCACCGGTGGAACTGGCCACCACGTGGGAGATGATACAGCCCCTGTGCATTCTGTCAACAGTGTCAGCCAGTGCATGGAGATGCGCTATGCGCCACTTGAGGTCCTGTTTCAGCCAAGTAAACTGCTTCATAAACATCTCCCTATGCCGCTGCTCATCTGACAGGTTTTGTTTGTCCTCCGTGGCCATGAGTCTTTTCAGCTGGTTCAGTTCTTCATACAGCGTATCTGCCTCCTCCCTGTAATGATGAAGGTCAAGTGAATAAGAAACACAGTTCACATATCTGTAAAATGTCTCAACCAGACCCATCCTGCATAATTACAGAGCTTGGACTATAAATTAAATGGAAAAAATTTCACAAGTGCACAAAATTGTCTTTCAATGTTAAACCCATACTTTGTCCCTTGTACATGCTCCCCAGCACTACTTTGATCAGGGATGAATATGGGAAAGTCCTCCTAGGATGCCCGAAAGTGGTCAGTATTTCATGAACATCGCTCCTCACTCAAGCGCAGGCCACTCTATCACCAGGGAAGTGACTGTGGACTGGGGACTCTGAGGGTGAAGAAGGGAGAGTGGGAAGGAACTGAAACACCTTCCTTCAGAGGGTCCAGGAGAGTGGTGCAAACAGAACCTGACCACCGAGAGACCTGCCCTTTGCCTTAGACACTGGGATGTGCTCTCTGGGTCCCTAGTGTCCTGACTCATAGGAGCCTAGCATAAGGCCACTAGACAGTCTGACAAGGTGACATATGATGGAGATTTGGGGTCACATTGTATCAGTTATGGTCTAAGAAGGAACTAGAAAAAAAAAGGCATTCGTTAGGCCTCCAGAGGCGACTGGACACTATAGGTCAGCCATGCGGACACCATGTGATTCACACCAGGAACCCTCTGCACACTGAGGCTTGGGGTGGGGAAGACTGCCAAATGCACATCAGGCTCTTCTGAGCCCTATTCTCAACTAGGCCTTGACTTTGGCCTTCCATGTTCTATCATTGACAGCCTGTATCTTCCAGTCCTAGCAAGAATCCTGATGAGTCAGGTCAGAAAGAGTCTCCCAACTGTGATGACAGACATCCTGTGATATCTGATCATCCCTCTACCCCCAACTCTGCAGCCTCAGTCCTTGACCTGCCTGTAGCAAGGACCCTGTTAGGGGAGCTTAGCAAGAGTCCCCTGGACCCGTGACACCCCCTCTCAGTCATGTCCCGCCCACCGTCCCCTCAGTCTGTTCTTTGATTCTAAACCCCACAGGTCTCTGCTGCATTCAGAGTGGAGCCCCATCTCTCCTCTCAGTTGTGGGAGTCGGGACAGGTGCTGTGGTCCGCCTGGGTGAGAGCCTCCTTCTGTCTTAACAAGGGTCGGAAGAGTTTTCTTTTCCAGGATGAGCTCCCCTGGATGGCAATGTTTCAAGTGCATTGTCACAGCTGAATGGGGACAGTGAGGTGTCCTGGGGACAATGGAGGCTTCACATTTCACACCCTCCCTGACTCTGCCCCAGGCTTCTCTCCTGTGGCTGACTGTGACCTGTGTCCTTCCCTGTCACAAACTAACTGTGGGTGTGATAGTTTTCAGTGGGTGCTCTGAGTCCTTCTAGGAAACTATCAAACCTGAGGGTGGTGTCAGAGGAAGGGCAGCAATGGGGACTTTACCCTCACATTTACATTGTGGACACTTTCAATTAATGACACTAATGGTCATTTTGGGTGGCATCTGCTCTCTGCCAAGACTGATGCCCTTTGACCTCCCCAAACGAAGGTCACTGGATCCAGGCACAGCCCCAGTTCACAGGGAAGCTGGGGATCTCCTACAAACCTTGGTTCACCTCTGACACTCTAGCCCACCATCCTGTACCTCCAACCTCTCAGGTGTCACCAGCCAAACTCACACCTTGGCTGGTGACAGCTTCCCTTGTGTGCACATCAAGGCTGTGTCCAAGTTCCTGGACCTCTTAGAGACATGGGCCACTTTGCCAACCATGTGCATGAATCGCTGGGCCTGACACATGCATCGGGACAAGTGGGGCAGGAAGCACTTTCCTCAGACTCAGAGGGCTGAGGGGGTGCATCGGAATCCCCCAAGTCACACAAAAGCCACAGCCACCCATTCTGTGTTGGAATCTGTCATGAGCCACACAACCTGCCTTCTCCCTGGTCAGGGGTTACTCTGCACAGAACAGAAGAGGGACCAAAATGGCAGACAGGACCCCAGCTCCCAGGCAGAGTATAGAGGACATTGTCACCGACACCTGCTACTCCCAGCAATGAGGGACCAAATGAGGGAGGAAGGAAATATCCCCTCCCCCACACAGGACCACACTAGGCTCTGGCCTCTCCAGTTTATGCCCTACGTGCCCCAGCTGCCTCCCTCTACTCCCAGCCCAGCTGCCTTGCCGAGTCTTCCTCCTGGTCCTCCAACCGTGACCCAGCCTCACTCCACCCTGACACCTGGCTCTGAGGTTGGTGCAGGCCTGTCTGGTCTCCTGAACAGGATGACCACACTTGCTCCCTCACCCTTGACCTCACAGTGCACCCTATGCCCTTCACCACCATCCTATCACATGACCTGCTGTTCCCACTGAACAGAGAGATGACAAATCAGAGACTATGGAACAGAAGCACAGAGCCCCAGAGCTGGGCAGACACAGTCAGGATTCAACCATCTCAGCACAGCTCCATCCAGCCTCTCCGCCTTCTGGGCCAGCAGGCCCTGCAGTGTGGGTATCTGAGTCCTCCCTGAGGGAGGGAGAGCCCCCCAGCCAAGCCCCAGGGACCCCACATGTACCAGGGTGCAGCAGGCTTGTCCCCAAGCAAGTCCTGCTTGCCTCCCATCTCCAGGAGGAAGACCCTTAGCCCCTGTGTTTTCCCAACAATCTTTTGAAAAGTTCATGTAAACTGAGCGCCTACTATGTGCCAGTCATTAGGCTACACAGTTCACATGCATTATCTTCTTCTCCTCAAAATAAAATTGGCCCTGGCTGGCGTAGCTCAGTGGATTGAGCGTGGGCTGGGAACCAAAGTGTCCCAGGTTCAATTCCCAGCCAGGGTACATTCTTGGGTTGCAGGCCATAACCCCCAGCAACCGCACATTGATATTTCTCTCTCTCTCTCTGTCTCCCTCCCTTCCCTCTCTAAAAATAAATAAATAAAATCTTAAAAAAAAATAAATAAATAAATAAATAAATAAAATTGAACAGGTGAATAAAACACTATGTCATTAAACAACAGTCACCCTGCAGGTTTCATCTCCTCCACCTGAGACTGTTCACTGGCAATGAATGATAGGAAGTCTTTCTCATGGATTTTTGAGAAGAAACACATTCAATCCCAATCACAGGATCCTGCCTGGAGGAGGTGTGGCTGGCAGGGTCCGTTAGATCAGTGGAGTTCTGCGACAACACTGGCATCTCCTGAAGGTTACCTGGGCACACTGGCTGCTGCCACAAATCTCTGCCAGGCTTCGGCACTCAGCAGGCGCCGCAGTTTCTCTATGTTCCGTAGGTCCAGTAAAAACTCAATGGCAGGAACAATGTCTTCACTCTCTAGAAGGAAAGAAAAAAGAATAAGATGAGAAGAAATTGTAGTAGAGGGTAAATGGTATTGACTATAAATCAGGTAGTTGAGATCTAACTGAGGTCATGAGTGTGGGACTCAAATCCAGTGTGACCGGTGTCCTTATGAGAAGAGGGAGAGGCACTGGATCCCTCCCTCCCTCTCCCCCTCTGCCCCTGAACCCTGTGCACACAGGGGAAGCATGGAGTGTGAGCGGACAGAGCAGGAACGCTGCCATCTGCAAACCAGGAAGAAGGGTCTCCGCAGCAAACAGCCCTGCCAGCCCTGGGATCCAGGACATCCAGCTTCAGAAATCAAGTATCTGATCCTGGGATGTCGGTGTGTTTGGGAATTCAGACTTGTTGGTCTTTCAGAAAGAGAGTCCAGGGCTCGCGTGCTGTATGACCTCCTGCCTCCAGCAGGGCCTTGGCAGCGCCCAGTAACAACCGCATTCCTGCTACGACTGTGAAACAAGTGTATTCACTTTAAATGGGGCAAATCCTGTCCCGACTGTAAAGAGTCTCAAGTCAGTGCAGAGCAAGATGAATGCCCAGCTGAGCTGCCACAAACGTGTGGCTCTCAGGGATTTGGAGGCACTCAGGCTGTGGAGTTGCCGCTGAGGGGTGGGGGACTAATGTGTGCATTGTGTGTGCAGAGACGGGAGGGGAAACGTGTTTCCTGCTACACTCACACAAGAGACATTGTCTCACTCCACAGAGACAGAAAGAGAAAGTCAGGATACGTGATGGCCCAACGCCAGCTGGCAGAAAGCTCAGAGGTCGAATCCAAGGTCAATGTCTGACATTCCTTTGAAGCCTCTTATGTTCAAAATTTCATGTAATTTCTACTACTACAAAGAACTGCATGCCATGAAATTTGAAAACCTAGGTGAAATGGACAAATTTCTAGAAAAATATAACCTTCCAAAACTCAATGGAAAAGAAGCAGAAAGCCTGAACAGACCAATAACAACAAAAGAAATTGAAGCAGTAATCAAAAAACTCCCAACACACAAAAGCCCTGGACCAGATGGTTTCACAGGAGAATTCTACAAAGTATTTAAGGAAGAGCTAACCCCTATTCTTCACAGACTATTCCAAAAAATCCAAAAATATGAGAGTCTCCCAAACTCTTTTTATGAGGCCAACATCATCCTAATTCCAAGACCAGATAAAGACACAACAAAGAAAGAAAACTTCAGGCCAATATCGCTGATGAACATTGATGCTAAAATTCTCAACAAAATACTGGCAAACCGCATCCAACAATACATTAAAAAGATCATACACCATGACCAAGTGGGATTCATTCCAGGGATGCAAGGATGGTTCAATATTAGGAAATCAGTAAATGTAATACATCACATAAACAAAAGCAAAGACAAAAACCACATGATCATATCAATTGATGCAGGAAAAGCATTTGATAAGGTACAGCACCCATTCATGATAAAAAACAGTCAGCAAAGTGGGAATAGAGGGAGCATTCCTCAACATAATAAAGGCCATATATGAGAGACCTACAGCCAACATCACACTCAATGGGCAAAAATTAAACTCTTGTCCAGTAAGATCAGGATCAAGACAAGGCTGTCCACTTTCACCACTTCTATTCAATATACTACTGGAAGTTTTAGCCACAGCAATCAGACAAGAAAAGAAATAAAAGGCATCCAAATTGGAAAGGAGGAAACAAAACTGTCACTGTTTGCATATGACATCATAGTATACATAGAAAATCCTATAGACCCCACCAAAAAACTGCTTGACCTAATAAATGAATTTGGCAAAACAGTGGGATACAAAGTCAATAGCCAGAAATCAAAGGCATTTCCATACACCAACAATGAAACAGCAGAAGCAGAGATCAAGGAAAAAGTCCCATTTGAAATAGCAAAAAGAAAAATAAAATATCTAGGAATAAACCTAACCAAAGAGGTAAACGACCTGTATTCAGAAAACTACATAACACTGAGGAAAGAAATCAAGGAAGATACAAATAAATGGAAACATATACCATGTTCATGGACCGGAAGAATTAATATCATCAAAATGTCCATACTACCAAAAGCGATTTACTACCAAAAGCGATTTACACATTCAAGCGATTTACACATTGGTATTAAAGTACCAATGGCTTATTTCACAGACATAGAACAAACACTTCAAAAATTTATATGGAACCATAAACGACCCCCAATAGCTGCTGCAATTTTGAGAAAAAAGAGTAAAGTAGGAGGGATCACAACACCCGACACTAAACTATACCTACAAGGCCACTGTAATCCAAACAGCCTGGTACTGGCATAAAAACAGGTACATAGACCAATGGAACAGAACAGAGAGCCCAGAAATAAACCCAAGTCTCTATGGTCAATTAATATTTGACAAAGGAGGCAGCAACATAAAACAGAATAAAAATAGCCTCTTCAACAAATGGTGTTGGGAGAAGTGGACAGTCACGTGCAAAAAAATGAAACTTGAATACCAACTTACACCTTATACAAAAATAAATTCAAGGTGGATAAAAGACTTAAATATAAACCGTGACACCATTAAAGTCCTAGAAGAGAACGTAGGTAGGAAAATCTCAGATATTTCACGCAGAAACTCTTTTACTGACTTGTCCCCTAGAGCAAGGGACATAAGAAAAGAACAAACAAATGGGACCTCATCAAAATTAAAAGCTTTTGCACAGCTAAAAAAAACACTATCAAAATCAAAAGAGAACCAACTGTATGGAAAAACATATTTGCCAATGATACCTCAGACAAGGGTTTAATCTCCAAAGTATATAAAGAACTTACACGACTGCACTCTAAGAAGACAATGAATCCAATCAAAAAGTGGGCAAAGGACTTGAACAGACACTTCTCCAAGGAGGACATACAGAAGATACAAAGACACATGAAGCAATGTTCAATATCGCTAGCTATCAGAGAGATGCAAATTGAAACCACAGTGAGATACCACGTCACACCAGTCAGAATGACCATCATAAACAAAGCAACAAACAACAAGTGTTGGAGAGGTTGTGGAGAAAAGGGGACCCTAGTGCCCTGTTGGTGGGACTGCAGACTGGTACAACCACTATGGAAAGCAGTATGGAACTTCCTCAGTAAACTAAAAATGGATCTGCCTTTTGACCCTGTGATTCCACTGCTGGGACTATATCCTAAGAACACTAAAACACCAATCCAAAAGAACCTTTACACCCTGATGTTCATAGCAGCACAATTTACAATAGCTAGGTGCTGGAAGCAACCTCGATGCCCATCAGTAAATGAATGGACCAAAAAACTATGGTACATTTACACAATGGAATTCTATGCAGCAGAAAGAAAGAAGGAGCTCCTACCCTTTGCAACAGCGTGGATGGAGCTGGAAAGCATTATGCTAAGCGAAAAAAGCCAGGCAGTGAAAGACAAAGACCATATGATCTCACCTTTAACAGGAACCTAAATAACAAAACAAAGAAACAAGCAAAATATAACCAAAGACACTGAAATAGAGGACAGGCTGACAGTGACCACAGGGGAGAGAAGAGGGAATTTCAGGGGACATTGGGAAGGGTTCACAGGAACAAACTTAAAGGACACATGGTCAAAAACTAGGGGGAGGGTGGTAATGGGAGGGAAGTTGGAGGGGTGGGGGGGACTGGACTGGGAGTAAAAAGGAGAAAACTGTATTTGAACAATGATTAAAATAAAATTTAAAAATAATTTCATGTAATTTCTACATCCTATTGTAAAGTACTTTTGTGGGTGGCCTTTTAATTTAAAAGTGTTTTGGACCACATACCCCTTATTTCTGTAAAACTACCCTGCAAATGGGGTTCCTGTTGCTACTCACAGATGCCCCAAGATGGGCTGTGAAGGGGTGTCATTTTGTTTTAAGATTTTATTTATTCACTTTTAGAGAGAGGAGAAGGAGGGAGAAAAAAAGGGAGAGAAACATCAACCTGAGAAAGAAACATCAATCCGTTGCCTCTTGTGCGTGTTCCAGTGGGGGACCGAACTCGACCCCACACATGTGCCTTGACAGGGACTTTAACCTGTGACCTTTCAGTTTGTTGAGATGACACCCAGCCCACTGAGCTGCCCTGGTCAGGGCTGAGAGTGTGTGTTCAGGTGGGTGTCATATTGGACCTGCAGATCTAATCCTGTGATCAATCAATGCCACCTCTATCCTCTCCAGGCAGGTCCCAAGGGACGCACCTCCCCATTGGCAACTCTAACCCCAGGCTCACCCGTTTCCTAAACAGAAGATCAACTGGTTTATCCTCACGGATCCACCAGCTCTAGCCCTCCCTCAGGGGTCCCAGAGCCCTCTCAGGAGCTCCTGGCTTCTGATCTGTTCTCCCCTCCCTCATCCTGCAGCATCAACACATTTTTTTTGTCCTGGGACCCTCCGGGGAGGGTGACTCTGTTGCGAAGACAATACAGTCCTCATTTGGGTGAATGGAGGGCTGTTTGTTCTTTTTCTTGGTTCGTTCATAGGGAGGAAGGAAACCAGGTCTTAGCTATAGGGAGCCCAGACCACTCCAGCTGTGTATGTATTGATCCAGGGGCGGTGGGAGGAGGGATGGCAAAGCTGGCCTCTGTAGGCACATTGAGATCCAGATAAACAGTTCCTGCCTGAGACAGTCACACCTGGTGAGTAGGTGTTTATAATTGGGAACGAGGGTCGGCCCTAACACAGCTGTGCAGGCTGGAAGTGGTATGGAGGGGTCGGTTTCCACCTACAAATAGCTGATGCCAGGTAGGTAGGACCAGAGACTCCTGTCTCCCCCTGGGCTGTGCTGGCCTCTTCTGAGTCACTGGGTAGGTGTAGGGGAAGGAAGGCAGTGAGCACTGTGAGCAGAGAACCAGGAAGGGGACCCCTCCCATTGACTCTGACATGAGGGAGCTCCCCTTGGCCCCCGTTGGGGGCTCCAGGACCCTCATCAGCCCCCTTGCAGGTTCCTGTTCCTGTGTGGATACACTCAGCCTGGAGGCACCACCCTCAGTTCTGGGTCATGAGTACGAACCATCCAGGGAAGAGGACGCTGACTACCTGGGTCGACGTTGCCAGCTTCTGAGGCCATGGTGTCAGCAGTGGAATCTCGGGGCTTTTGCCTTCAGCTCGCCCTCCTGTGTCCGGCTAGAAAGAGGCGGCGCTTCACCCCTGGAGAAGAAAAAACAAACTTTGGGGGGAATGGGAGCCAGCTGTGGCCACAGAGGGCAGTGAGAGGCCGGGTTTCTGGTGCTGCCGCCTGGGATGGACACAGGTGGCAAGTGGACTGAGCCCAACGTGTCTCTCTGTGTGCTGGGCTCTGCCCGCTGCTCTTCCAGAGAAGTCGCTCTCCTCCCTCCAGCACACTCCTGCTGTCCTGTAGGGTCAGAAGGAGAAGACGACCAGACAAAGAGACAGACATCTGAGAAGTCAGGAACACAAATGAGCAATAAAACCAAACACAGAAGAAAAGACGGGAAGGGATGTTTTAGAGATTTCTTGGGGCTGGAACATTTGTGTTTACTAATCAATAAAGCCAACATTGACCGTGATCTATGGCAGCATCCCCTCCTAGTTCCCTCACCAAGTGCTCTCACACATTTCATGGAGTGGGCACCACGGTGGCTCCCATCTGAAGAGGGGGAACCAGCAGCAAGTCCAGGTTTCCCCCTGAACTCGGGCTAGGGCAAGTGCAGGGGCTGGCACTGGAACCTCAGTCTCTCTGACCCAGATCCCGTGTCTGTGAGGACCACGCTCTACTCTCTCTAACACCCCTCATGCTCACTCGTGCGCATCTGCTTACTTGTCAGTGACCCTCTCGTTCCCAAACTGTCTTGCACTGCATGCCCCCTTCTCTGTCTTGATCAATTTCCTGGTGCTGTCACTTCCCAAAGCCTGTGCCCTCTGTGCTTCTGCAAGATCTTTGTCCCCTAGGGGCCTGTGGTCCTGCCACCCTGGCTATATCCCTGCAGCGGCCAAGCCCTCCTGAGGGTGCCCCGTCCTCTCTGCTGTCCTTCCCCGCTGCTGGGCAGTAGCTCCTTTCTAATTCTTGGTGAAAAGAGTGCAAAAACCTTCTTGCATAAAAATTTGCCGGCATTTACGATCACTTCCTTTGAGATATTTCTAGCAGTAGAACAACTGCATCAGAGCGTATCAACAATGAAAATTCTTTCGTACCTAAAGCCCCACATTTATGCAAACAAATCGTATCACTTTACATTTATTCTCACGTCCACCCTGAGACTGCCTAGGAATGAGCCAGACGGTGGCATTGGGAACGAGAGGGTGAGCATATCCTCAATAGGATATGAGGGTGTGCATGTCTACTATCTTCCTCTTCAATAGTCTTTCCTAAAGAAACAGGTCTTCCTAGTTGAAAGATTTCTTACGGTAAACAATGCACAGCAGGAATTTTCTGTCTCCCCCATGGGATGAGTGCTCTCCAGGAGTGCACAGTCCTTTCCGCTCTCGTGTGTCTGATCTCCAGACCCCATTCCTTCTGTCCAATGGAAACTCTGCACCCACTGAACCCTAAGTCCCTACCCCCGCCTCCCGGCCCCTGGAACCTGCCACCCCACTTCCTGTCTCCCTGGACTGGACCCCTGTAGGTACCTCACGCACGAGGGATCCTAAGGTATCTGTGTTTCTGTGGTGGCTTGTTTCACTTAGCACCGGGTCCTCAAGGTTTGTGAGTGTGGTAGCATGGGCCAGGATTCCCTTCCTTTTTAAGGCATAGATAGATAGATAGATAGATAGACTTTGAGAGTCCATTCATTAAGGCTGGGGACAGTGAAACGAGGAAGGCCTTAGGGCAGAATAAGCAACAGGAGAGCCCAAGCGGGGCTGCTGTCAGCTGACCGGGACGTCAGACAAGAGATGGCCCTGGAGACAGGGTCAGGGGTGAGCCTGGGAGGAGCGGCCATGACCATCGCTGCCCTGGTGACCAGTCTCAGAGTGACCCTTAGAGTTGAGGAGATGCACGCCCACGGGGGAAGAAAGGCCCAGTGTGTCCCCCGAAAGGGAGGGCACCTACATAGTGATATTTTTTTGAGAATTTCTAGAGAAGTTTATTTGAGCCCAACTGAGCTCTGGAGAACGTTTTGCACTTTCTTTTCTGCTTTTGAAATTCAGGAGGGGACACAGGGGAGATCACATGGAGGTGGGAGAAAGCAAGGTGAGGACTGGATAGCAGGAAGTTAATAAAATTTACAATTATTTCAAATGTGTGTTAACCTAGATGCACAGGACAATGGAAAGAGCTTGCTTATGGACAAAATAAATCTTTAACTAGCATGTTAATTGCCTGGGGTCTGCCGATCCACCATGACCGGCCCAGATAAGAATCAATGATGAGATCACCCCGTGCGGTTATTTTTCCATAGACCTCCCCCTTTTCACCCACAGACCCCCTTTCAGTCACAGATGAATCTGAAGCGGGCATCAATGCCCAACCTTTGGGTAGATGCTCTGGTCTCAGCCCTAGAAGGCTCATCCCTAGGGAGTCTCAGGGTGGACGTGGGCTTGACCCCTGGGGATGGGGCCATACTGTCACCATGGGGTCTCAGTTGAGGCCGAATCATCCCCAAACTCGAAGGGGAGGTGAATGGAAGGCAGTCAGGTCGTATGGCCATCACTGAGGAAAAGCAAAGTGGATCCTTTCCATTCTACGCCCTGTCCACTCCCTGCTGCCCCTCCTGTCCCTGGGCCCTCTGTCCACTGCCACAGCTGGGCTCAGTCCTCAGGTGGGTCCCATCACCCAGACAGACAGCCACCAGATTCACTGGCAACTGAGTAATTCTATTTGTTTTTCCTGTCCATCTCAAAGAAAGGCTCTTTCTGGCAGAAAACAGAGAAAACTAGGGCTCAGATTTCACACACATTTCCCCACTGCTTCAATGTACTCTTGACAGTTCTGTCACATTTCTGGGGGTTCCATCTATTTCCCCCATCTCCTTCCCGCAGCCATGATGTCTTTATATGAGGAGGGAGAGGAACAGTGGAACGTAAAAAAACATGGGTCCCCCCTGTTAAAACGTGATGACGATGGCCAGGCCTTGAGCAGGACACTCCAAAGCCTCCCGTCCCCAGAGTGGCCAGCCCAGGGTGGGGCTCCGCCCAGTTCCCTGCAGCCCCTCCCACTGCTGCTCACTGAGGCTGCCAGGTGCCCTGCTCACTGCCCAGAGGCTCCTGTGACGGCACATGAAGAGTGCTGCTCCTTCTGACCGCTGTGGGCACCCACTGAGTGTGTTTGTATTAAGAAGAAGACAAAGATGAAGACACAGAAGAGGAGGGGGAGAGGAAGGAGAGGAATCAAAAAGCTCCTACAAAACCAATCAATCAATGGATCCATCAATCCCAAGGGAATCTAAAGCTAACCCAGAAGGAACCAAGTACAGATGTGGGGGAAGAAATGATAAAACCAATGCTGAGTTGGGGAAACATTTCCAATCAAGACGCAAACCCCAGAAGCCAGGAGGGGAGAGTGTGAGTGATTCGGGTCTGAAGAGTTAACTCTGCAGCGGCTGCCACCACCCAGTCAGCCCCACGGGGGACCACGAGCCACTGTGAGCAACACACCCGTAGACAAATGGTGACGATCCCCCTCCCACAGGAGCCTGCGGGTCAACGTGAAATGACTGACACTGAAATTTTATCATGGGTGACAGTGTTGTCCCTACACCGAAAAAGGTTGCAGGTTTGATCCCTGGTTGAGGGGCATACAGGAGGCAACTGATCCAAGCCTCTCTCTCACACCGGTGTTCCTCTCTCTCTCTGTCTCTCTGTCTCTCTCTTTCCCTCCTTCCACTCTCTCTAAAATTAACAAACATATCCTCGGCTGAGGATGAAAAAAATAAATAAGTAAAAAATACAATGGGTGAGTGATAAGAACGAAAAATTCGTAGGAAAGTGACGTACCCGGCGTCTCACAGCTCTTGGAAGCCAGTATAAAGGCCAACTCCTCCCGATGCTGCTGGTACTTAGGAGGGAAACGTGGCTTCAATAACTCAGAAGGCTCCAGGTTTCCCTCTCCTGCATAAACACCGAGACGGAAGCTCAGACTCTTCCAGTCGCAGCCACATCTTTGGTCGGTGTGTTAAGGTGACAAAGCGGGGGCCGTACAACATGCCCACCTCACTCCCTTCGTCTGGGACTCATAAGGGTGTGGAAAGAGATTCGGAACCGGGCATAGGCTGAGAAGGCACAACCCCCCCCCACCCCCACACACACACAGAGGCCTAGCAGCACAGTGATGGAGAGTCACTTTTCATTTTGATATCAACAGACTAGCTTCGTAATAATGCTGAACAGTTTGTTAGGGCCCGGGAGATGGGTATGACTCTGACCCACGAAGTAGCTGGGAGGAGGCACCCCCAGTTACAGCACCTGCATGAGAGTTTGGAGATGGTTCTCTCACCTCCACAGGGCCACACCTGCCAGGACTAACAATGGCAGCCAGAAAGGCAGAAAATTCCAGAGTGTTAGCAGGTATAGCTGATTGTGAGAAAAGTCGCAAATGGGGTGATGCACAAGGACCCAGGCTGGGATTGAAAGTAAAATGGGGGCAGCCCTGTGCAGCAGGGGGGTGGGAGGGCTATTGCTGGACAGCCATGGGGAGGTGCTGCATGGTCTGGGGTTCAGAACTGGAGATCACGGCTACGGGGCTGGCGGTGCTGGGAACCTTGAGACGCCTGCCCAGCCGAGCACCAGTTACTGGGAGGAACCGGGAGCAGCGAGCCGCGGACTTCTATTCCTTTTGTTCCGGATGCCGGTGCTTCTCACTGGCCTGCGCTGAGATGCACCTGCCTGGGCAAAGGGCGAGGGCAGGGCTCTGTGTGTGTTTGTGTGTGTTTGTGGTTTTTCAAGTGTTCAAAGGGAATGGGACTTTACAGCAAAAATCAGCCATTACTCTAAACCTGTATAACTTGTAATTAAGTACTTCCCTGTTTACTAAATTCTGGCATTGAGAGCCACAATCTTTATTGGTGGTGAGCACAAGAATCCCAGAGCAAAAGACCCACCATGGGTTTCTGTTTCAGGACCACCTCTCCCTTCTCCCCTCACCCCACGGCCCCAGCTCCAGCCAAGGGCAGGGGGCAGAGGCTGGGCCATATTCCTGCTCAGTCTGCTGTCACAGTTCCCCGGGCTGGTCACTCCCCGCTCAGGGCCTCAGTTTCCCCACTCCTCACGGCCCAGCACTGAGCCGACAGGGTGGGAGAAACAATGTCTCAGATTCCTGAAATCTCAAAAGCAATCCTTTGCCCCCACCAGTCTCAGCAGCAGCCCCAGGGAAGGCAGCCTCAGGACGGCTGGAACCCCACAAACAGGGGCGGGGGGAGGGCTGGGTCTGACCTGCCTGTACTCTACCTCCTCTACTTTGGGTAGGGGACCCAAGAGGGGGGAAATTCTAGTCAACAGTTATGAGCCTGGCAAGTGATGCATATGTTACAGCTGCGGTTTCACCAGCTGCAGAAAAGGCCCATCCTGACTCCCAGGAGACACAGTCGGCCTCCTGGGGCACAGTTGGGGACATCCAAGCCATTGTGTCCCAGGGAGACACAGAAGCCTGCCCACCCGCCCAGGGACAGCTCACTGCCCAGGGGGAGAATGCAGCAGTTGTGTTTTTTTTAATCTAATTTTTCCCTGAATTTTAAAATCCCTCACTGCCCACACCTTCTTCTGATGCGTTGTTTTTCTGGTTTCACTTTCTCCCGTGCCCCAACAGCCACCTTCTACCTGGGATCCCTGCTCATGACTCAGGGACCGCAGGACCGGAGCTCAGCTGGGGGGAGTATTGTGAACCCCCCCCCCCAGCCATTTCCCCTCCTCCCCAGTGTTCAGGGCCCCAGGAGAGGGAGGAAGCCCTCAGACACAGCTGGGGGCAAACCCAGGCTCTGAGCTTCAGTTTCCCTCCTCTGCAGAATAGCAACACAGCCCCTGCCTCAGGGAGTCGTTGTGAGGATGGAAGGTGGGTGGGGGGCTCCTACCCTCCCCAGCTTACCAAGGGCCCTCCTCTGGCCGAGCTGGAAAAAGACCTTGGTTCTCTTAGCCGTGCAGATCCACTCACCAAGTGAGTCTGAGCAAAAAGGAAACACCTCCTCTGGCTCCAGAGGTTTCAGAAAGCAAAAGTGAAAGCAAGTGCCCAATGCTGAGAAACTCGTCACCAAACAAACAAATCACCCAAATGGCTCCCAACTACACTGGTCACAACCTCCTTTCTGACTGCTCTGAGGGGAAATACTGAAGCTGACAGCCAAGGCCTTCTGGGTCCAGCCCTTCCTGCCTCCTGCTTCTGGAAGGAAGACCTGCCTCTGTGGGAACCTGGGCACCTTATGCCCCATCCCCAGGGGCTTGTGCCCAGACCCCTGCCCTCTCATCCTCCCCACAGCCCCCAACATGCCTGCCTTGTTCCCCTCTCTGTCACCAGCTATCAGCACAGTCCCTCACCCTGCAGGTGCTCATTGCAGACCTGCTGCACTGCATTGTGCTCCTTCCACAATTGAAGGCCACCTGCAGGCAGCGCCAGGCCTTTGCTTACATAGAACCTTCTTCTAGAAGCACCAGCTTCTACCACCTGGGAAATGATGCTTATCTTTCAAAGCCCAAGTCTAGCATCATCTCTTGGGTGACCCTAGAGGATGTACTCCACAGGGTCCCCTGTCCCCTGTGGGCTCTGCTTCCATGGCACCTGGAGGAGGGGCCTGAGCTCTTGGCTTGGCCCCTATGGAGGTGTCTCCCCTGACCGCTTTTGATAATATCTCTCCAGACCTGTCCCTGGGCAAGGACACTGTCCCCTAGCCATGGGGACCTGTCCAAGGAGACCATCCCTGGTGGTCAGTGCTGACTGGGTGCACACAGAGAATCATGAGAGTGGGCAGATTTCCCTCCTGGTTCACTTCTTTAGGATGACAGATCTTTTCCTCTCCAAACAAAAGGCTTTTACAGGAAGCTCGGTATCAAGGGGGCACAGAAAGGTCTGCAAACAGGAAGTTTTCTGCTGGCTCTGGAGCAGAGCAGCGCCATGAATGGAGGGCCAAGGGTGTGCCCGGCCCAGTGCAGGTGCACAGCTGGTCAACCTTCTGCTGCTCCTTCTGCTTGCAGACGTTCTGCCGCTGGTGGTCCTAGTCACAAGTAGGCCAACCAGCTACTGCTGTGGCCACGTCCCCCTCTTCAGCTTGTGACAGGTGGCCACCTTCTCCTCGTAGAGCTGGCTCAGCCCCTCCAGGTCCTTCTACAGTATCCTCTGGGTTTCTCAGCCGTCTCCAGGCTTCCCATGCCATCCTACATCTTCTTCATGTTGCTCACCTGGCCAGGAAGAAGAACTAAGGAGACACTCAGGATGGCACCTGCTCAGGGAACACACCTGAGCCCTTGGCAGCTGGGAGCTGGCCTGCTCATGGTGAACAGAGACCAGAGAGCAAACCCAGGTGAGGAGGCTTCCCCTCCCACCCAGCAAGAGGGACAGGCTTTGTGCCGAGGGCATCTGCACAGTCTGTGGAGCCAAGCGCAGGTCAGGTCTGGAGGGCCTCTCCACTGTGGCTGGCTCCAGGTTGCTCATTTACACAAACTAGAGTCTCAGCTGGAGCATCCTCCATTCACTTCGCCTCAGGCAGCAGGGTAGGTGCCCTCCGGGCTATTTTCTGCTAGGATCAGGAGGACCCTGGGCAGCTGCCCTGCTGCCTCCTCCTTCCACGTGGACAGAAAACTGCCACCACATGCACATGCTGGCTGCTCCTTCCAGACCATGGGGACCGTGAACCTGTCCTGCATGTAGGGCACATCTGGCCTGGGGCACTTAAGTCTTGACACAGAACCGAGAACGGAGCACTTGGCCCACTTTTGCTGTGGATCCTGTGACAGTCCAGAGCAGACTATGACTCCTCATCACCCCATGTTGATAAACAAAATACACAGGATGATCAGGAAAGTGGACAAAGGCGGCTGTCAGACGTTACACAAAAGTGGTACACTGACCCATGTACCTCTCTGTGAGCACAACAGAGGGAAGACCCCTGAAGCACAAGGAGCTCAGTGACTTCCCCAAAGCCATGCCGTGTCTGGGACATGGTCACTGGGGGTTACTAGTGACCAGGACCACAGGCACTGCGCCTCCCGTGGTTTATCTACATTCATCAGGAAGAAAATGCTAGGTGTCAGCTGGACAGTGGTGAAAATAAGGATGTTCTGTCACACCTTGGAGAATCTGACCAGTGTCCCTGAGCCACCCAGCTGCCCAGGGGTCTTCTGGGGCAGCCAGCACCGAACCTGGGTGAGCAGGGTGGCAACCTGCTTCTCCAGGGTGTGCTTGGCCTCCTCCTCCTGCTCCAGCTGCTCCTTCAGGGACTTCTTCTCCTCTCCCACCTGCTGCAGCCTGGCGCTCAGGCTGAGCTCCTGGAGGTCCTGCTCCCACCGCAGCTCCTACTCCGAGGACGAGGGGCCACACCTCAAAGTCACGGGGCCCCTTGACCTGAGCCTTTGCCCCAGGGTTTCTGTCCCTGTTCCCCATTCTTCTTCCTAATTCCTTGGCCTGACTGGGTTCGTCTAAGGATCCTGTCACCTGACCCAAGCTATTCTCTCTGCTGACAGCTTGAAACTTGACTCAGAGACAGTAGGGTCTAGGTGTTTGGACCTAAGGCACTTGTCTCAGGGCACTGACACAAGCTCATGACTTTGGACCTGCCCGGTCCCGTCCCTCCTGATTTGTAGGTCCTGGGCTCCTCTGCATTCTCTGAGCTGCCCTAGCTCCCTTCCCACGGACACTCTCCTTTGTGTTTGTTAGCCAGACTCAGTCCCTGGGGCTTATAACCAAAGGGATCCCAACTGGCAGGAGGACTGCAGTGGGGCTGCCTCAAATGCACATTTAGCCAAGTGAACTTCCACTGTGAGGGCTCAGGGGGGCAGGGCTGAGGGGCTGCTGAGTGGCACGCTTACCCAGTGCCTGAAACACTCCAGCAAATGCCCAGGTGCATCTTTGCAAACACGTGAGCAGACCAAGAACTGACGAAGAATGGCAGAGGAGGGAAACCCCTTGCTCTCGGCCTGGCCAGTGGGTGGCCAGGACTCCTGACTTCAGGAACAAATGGAAAGATCCACTGAGGGCCTCAGGGCAGCATTGGCTCACAGGGAGTCAGAGGGATGAGAGAAGACTCCCATGGGGCGGTACATCCAGAAGGAAGTTTATGCCACTGCTTGCCCTCTGTGAGTGGCTTAGGAATTGTCGGGGGTCATTGTGCTTGTCCCGTGTCTCTTTCTTCCTCCACCGAACCCCAGTCCTGGAAGCCCATGTGGCGCTCATGTGCTCCACACATGGAAATGCAGACTCAGTGCCCATGGGACCAAGTCAGAGGGCGATGGGGGCAGAGGTCAGATGCTGCCCTCGTTTCTCCCTGCAGAAGGTGCATCTGAGGCCACTCCATGAAGGTTCAGGGAAGGTCTCCAGACTCAGTCACCCACACAGGCGACCAAAGTAAGGCCATGTCTTATATCAACTTTCCCTCCCTCTCTGCTTCACTTCCCTGGGCCCCTCAGTCCCAAATAAATCCTCTTACTGAGCTTTGCCTCCAGCTCCACCCTCAGGGAACCCCAGGCTAACATGGGTTACATTAGGCTGCAAGGAGGCTTCTAGCTGTTGTGCAGAGCAAAGGGCAGCCACTGGGAAGCTGGAGGCAGGTGTCAGCTGAGGTCTGTATTCCTGAGGCTGTTCTAGCTCAGTGTGGAGAATGGGTTCAGGGGCAGGGCCAGGGCGGGCCACCAGGTCCAACACAGAAGACCGTTCTGGAAGCTCTTGCAGGAGGTAGCTTGGAGAGGATGTCTGGTGTCTGGCAGTCTCTCTCTGTTCCACTGTTATTTGATGACCCTCCCTCACACTGCAAACAAGCCCTTCCAGTGTCAGTCAGCCTCCTGTGCCACAGTCACTCCTGGGTTCCAACTGCTGGGTGAGGCACACACCTGTGCTCAGCCCAAGCCAGATGTGGGCAAGCTTCCTGGAGGTGTCCCAGTGGGACTTATGGGGCTCCAAGATCTCATGGACACATGGTGGGATGTGAGTGGGAGCCCAATGAGTGAGCGGGAGGAGCAATGGAAGGTTTGTTGCCTGAGATCCTGGGGGCAGGCTCAGGGGGAGGGAAGTCAGGCCTTCAGAGCCCTGACTAGCCCACCAGTCAACACAGCAAAGGCTGGGTGTGTCAGTGCACGGGTATGGAAGTGAAGTCGACATGACACAAGACGGGAGAGCCAGACGGATCAGAAATATCACCCGACATGGGCCCCCGCATCCCCGCCACTGACGAGAAAGCTGAGGCTCAGAGAGGCTGTGTCCATGGCCCCATCCCACAGATCCACCAAGGCACACTGAGGGGTTCCTTGACCCGTTGCTGGCATCTGGTTTCACTTTTCTTTCTTTTCCTTTCTTTCTTTTTTCTTTTTAAATCAACCACTGGTCGAACACAGCACTTGGAGCTTCATGGGAACTTCACTGGTCTCTCTGAGCACCCTGGCACAAAGAGCGGTGGCAACTTGTTGAATGTTTCACACACTCTGGTGTCATTGCCAGCATCGCCATCATCACCATCTTCATCATCTTCATCAACAAGTCACTGCCTATAGTGAACAGTATTGTAATAATGATGTGTGGTGTCCGATGGGTACTAGATTAACTGGGGGATGGCTTTTTAAGTTATATAAACACCTAATCTCTGTCCTGGACTCTTGAAACTAATATAATATTATATTATTGCAGTAATAGAAAAAATAATAAAACATTATTTTTAAAAAGTCACTACTTAGCTAAGATAGACATGCTGGAAGATAGCAGTGAGTTCATACTGGAAAGCAGGGCTGGAGACCACCCCCAGGGGAAGACCCCATTCCTGCGGGGACCGCAAACCACGGGAGGGTCAAGAGACAATCCCCCGTTACTTCCAAATGCCAGCTGTGCACACTCTCCAGCTTTCTTCATTTTAAACCTTCTCATTGCTTGCTCCTCCACTTCTCTCTCTTCACACATGACTCCCTGTCTTTTTTAGTCCAAAATAATGTTTCTCCCCATTCCCTCGCCCTCTTGTCCCTTCTTTCCCCTTATTCCAAGCTCCACATCCCTTTCTTCTCTGTGATCCACCTGCCATCCTCATTAACCCTTCCCTTGGTGTGCTCAGCCATAGCAATACAGAGCTCCTTCACACCCAGTTCCATAAATGTTGTCTCACCCCCTCCTTCCCTCTAACACGGCACCTACATGCCTTTGTCCCACACACGTCCCTGCTCCCTACAGTCTGGGGCTCACAGAGTCAGGCCTTCCTGCAGAATCCTGTGAGGCCAGCTGAGTTCCTTCAGCCTCCTCTCCAGGCCCTGGGCCTGTGGCCTCAGCCCCTCAGCTGACTGTGCCTTTGAGCCCTCATGCAAGTGTTTCACAAGGATGAATCCTTCCTTCACAAGGATGATCACATCCACCAGAAAGGACACACGGGCAGTGATCAATCCAAAGACCCGGTGTCTTTGGTCATTGCTAGGGCAGCACCCCCAAAGCTTTCTGTAGCTGCTGGCTGCTTTGGGTCGACATCACCCCACTGGTCATAAGAACATGGCCCCGAGCTGCTAGGAAGGGGTTGCTTTGGCCAATTTGCCAGCATGGGCATTCCCCCCATACCTGGCGGGGATCGGGTGAGCTGGGATGCATTCACCCATGACTTCCCATTGTTGTTGCCAGTTGACACCACACAGATGGCCCCTGCTTCCACTGATGTGTTCTTTGAGTGTCCCACCATGCTGGTAGACACTCTGGTCATAGCACCTGCTATTCCCAGTCCCCTCCCAGTTGCCATAAGCACCACACAGGCCTCTGCTGTCATGGGCGCCAGGCACAGCACACAGTGGTGAGAAAGTCAGACACAGCTCTGGTGGACCTGGCCACCACTTTGGAGATGGGACAGGCTGCACTTTGTCACCCTTGTCTGCCATGGGCAGAGCTTCCCTATGTGCTCCTCAAGCTCCTGTTTCACTGAGGGAACTAACTCCTTCCTAAGCCTCTCCCTACGCAGCTGCTCAGGAGGTGGAGGGTCAGAGCCGCATGGTCCCCACACCATTGTGGGGAGGGAGCAGCTGGTCCCTCTGACTCAGGGCACAGTGTGTGAAGACCTAGTGGGAACCTGGGGGACCCTGAATTCCTGTGGATGCTGGGGAGCACGTGAAATCAGAGGATCCCTGCAATGGAACACTCATAGGTCTGGCAGGGGATGTCACCTAGGCACTGCATCCTCCCAAGGAAATCCACCTGTAGAGCCCTGTTGCCGCCCTTACCTGCATGTCCTGCAGCTGGGACTCCAAAGTGGAGACGTCCTCACTGAGCTTCCTGCACTTGTCCTCAGACTGAGTGAGAGACCCATCACATTGTTGAGCTCCACCAGCCCAGGGAGGGGAGACGGGCAGCCAATGGGAGAGGATTCGCAGCACAGTGCGGATGGAGGACTCAGCAAAGCAGCAGATGGTGGAGTGGGGCAGGGAAGGCTGCAGCTGGCCATCAAGGTGGCGGCTAGTGAAGCAGGCAGTCCCACATTCACATGCAGATAAACTGGAAGGAACACCTGGGGAGTGAGACAGACCTTGCAACCCAGAGTCCCAGAGGGAAAATAAAGCCTCAAATCTCTGACTGAAAATACTTGTGGGGGTTGAGGCGGCAGTGGGAGAAACTCCCAGCCTCACAGGAGAGTTCGTTGGAGAGACCCACAGGGTCCTAAAATGTACACAAGCCCACCCACCTGGGAATCAGACCAGCAGGGCCCAATTTGCTTGTAGGTAGTGTGGGAAGTGACTGAAACCCAGCGGAGCGGAGCAAGTGCCATTTGTTCTCTCTCGGACCCCCCCCCCCCAGGTACAGCATCACAACGAAGCAACATGGGTTGCCCCACCCTGGTGAACACCTAAGGCTCTGCCCCTTACTATATAACAGGCACACCAGAACAACAAAAAAAAATGGTCCAAATGAAAACAGATCAAAGCTGCAGAACAAATACAACTAAGTGACGAAGAGATAGCCGGCCTATCAGATACGCAGTTCCAAACACCGGTAATCAGGATGCTCACAGAATTGGTTGAATTTGGTTGCAAATTACATGAAAAAATGAAGGCAATGCTAAATGAAATGAAGGAAGATGTACAAGGAACCAATAGTGATGGGAAGGAAACTGGGACTCAAATCAATGGTGTGGACCAGAAGGAAGAAAAAAACATTTGACCAGAACAGAATGAAGAAACAAGAATTAAGAAAAATGAGGAGAGGCTTAGGAACCTCCAGGACATTTTTAAGTGTTCCAACATCTGAATTATAGGGGTACCAGAAGGAGAAGAGGAAGAGCAACAAGTGGAAAACTTATTTGAACAAATAATGAAGGAGAACTTCCCCAATCTGTCAAAGGAAATAGATTCCAGGAAGTCCAAGAAGCTCAGACAGTCCCAGAGAAGTTGGACCCGAGGAGGAACACACCAAGGCACATCACAATTACATTAGGCAAGGTAAAAATGAAGGACAGAATCTTAGACGCAGCAGGAGAAAAGGAGACAGTTACCGACAAAGGTGTTCTCATAAGACTGTCAGCTGATTTCTCAAAAGAGACCTTGCAGGCAAGAAGGGGCTGGAAAGAAGTCTTCCAAGTCATGAAAGGCAAGGACCTACATCCAAGATTGCTCTATCCAGCAAAGCTTTCATTTAGAATGGAAGAGCAGATAAAGTGCTTTTCAGATAAGGTCAAGTTAAAGGAGTTCATCATCACCAAGCCCTTATTATATGAAATGTTAAAGGGACTTATCTAAGAAAAAGAGGATAAAAATATGAAGAGTAAAATGACAGCAAACTCAGTTATTCACAACCAACCCAAAACAAAAACAAAAGCAAACTAAGCAAACAACTAGAACAGTAACAGAACCACAAAAATGGAGATCACATGGAGGGTTATCAACAGGGAGATGGGAAGGGGAGAGAGGGGGAAAAGGTACGGAGAATAAGTAGCATAGATGGTAGGTAGAAAATAAACAGGGGGAGGGTAAGAATAGCATAGGAAATATAGAAGCCCAAGAGCTTCTATGTATGACCCATGGACATGAACTAAAGGAGGGGCATGTGGGTGGAAGAGGCTGTGCCCGGTGAAGGGGAGTAAAGGGCGGGGGGAATGGGACTACTGTAATAGCATAATCAATGAAATATATTTTTTAGAAAAAGAATGACAGGTCTGTGAGCCTATTAGCATGCAAGCAGAGTTAATTAATGAGTGGGACAGCAAAAGCAAGGGTGGCTAGAGCTAGGGTGGCAAGAGCAAGGTGGCCAAAGGCCCTGGTAGGCAAATAGGGGTGGCCAGGATCTCCGTGAACAGAGCCTCCCATGTGGCAAGGAACCTTGAGCCAACAAAAGAGAAGAAGGCCCTTTGTTCTGAGGACTTACATAGTTGGCAGGGTGGGGTGAAGAGGTAACATTTTGATTGGTGGGTACAGGTGGGGCAGCTTTCCCAGAGAGACAGGACTGCCCAAATGTAGGTACGTATCAGGGTCTGTTAGCCCCAAATCTCATCTTGCTCCAGACTCTATCTGTTCATTTTGCACACATCACAGGGGGCAGGCATTTGACCAAAATTGTTTATGGGCCGTTTTTTAGACACGTCAGACCCCTCCCCTTCTCCCTTCTAGGCCTGGGGTGGGTACACAGCCTCGAGCTTTTCCTTTTCCCACTAGAGGAGATGACACACACAGACTTTCAAGGCCCCCAACACCCACTATCACAGTCTCCTTGTGTTGTTCCGAATGCCTGGCTGCCCAATGGAACCAGGGTCAGGACTGCTAGGTCAGGGGGAGGCATGTCTTCCTTTGCTTCTACCTCCTGTATGAAGTGCTTTGTTAGACTGCAATGGCCAGGGCCCTGACTTTGTTTCCCTTCTGGCCCCTCATGCCTAGTGGCTACCTAAGTGTTAAAAGGTGTTCCCTGGCAATCAGGACCCTATAGTCCCTGGCCAGGTCTCAGGTTCCTTCCTGTGGTATCTCCTGCAACACAAGGAGGGGAGAACTCTAACAACGTACTCCAGAAAGGTACTTTGGGGTGTATTTCCAGGGGATTTTAATAGCTGAAAAACATCCACAGAAGGAAAATGAAAATTTCTAAAAATAGTTAAAGGCCGAGCTTCAGGAAATCAGGGGACAATGATGCTCTCTGAAAGTTGGAAGCTGGGAGGTCTTCATCTCAGAAATCTTCCAGTTTCCCACGCGTGTGCAGACGGACGAAAGCCCATGGGGATGTTGCCTTACATGCATTGGGGGAATCTACAAGTGTTTCTAGAGGCCTGGCTGGTGTAGCTTAGTCACATTCTTTACTCACTCATCCTTGGAGCACATGACATCCTGTAGAATCTTGTGAAACCCTCTGAGTCCCTTCAGCCTCCTCTCCAGCGCCTGGGCCTGCTCCCTCAATTGTTCAGCCAGCTCTGCCTTTGGCCCCTCATACAAGTGCACTGACTCCTTCACAACGGTGTACACATCCACCAGAAGGAAGGCACTTGCAGTGACCAAACCAAACACCTTGGCTCCTTTGGTCATTGCCAGAGTACTGCCACCAAAAGCTTTCTGTACCCGCCTGCTGCTTCGGATTGACATACTCCCTGCAGTCATGAAATCCTTGGCTTTCACTGCTAAGAGAGGCCTGGCTTTGGCCACTTTGAAGGCACGGACGTTCTTCACAATTTTCTGCACGGATTGGATGCACTTTGATAAGGAAGCAATTCTGGGTGCACTGTGACGTAAACACTCAATGACCATGTCATCATTACCCATGGCATCTGACACTAGGTGACTGGCTGTGGCTTTTGCTGACTCGTTCTTTGAGATTTCCACGATACTGGTGGACACACTGGTCACAGCAGATGCTACCCCCAGTCCTGCCCCAGTTGCTGCAAACACCAGACTGGCCCCTGCTGTCAGAGGTGCCAGGGACAGGCCAGCGATGGTCAGAATGCCAGACACAATGCCAGTGGAACTAGACACCACGTTGGAGATGGTACAGCGCCTGTGTACCTTGTCAACGCTGTCTGCCAGCTCATAGAGCTTCCTTATGCGCTCCTCGAGCTCCTGTTCCACCTGAGGAAACTCCTTCAGAACCATCTCCCTAAACAGCTCGTCCTGTGACGGCTTATCTTTGTCTTTCACGGCCATGAGTCCTTTCAGCAGGTTCAAGTCTTCATACAGCGCATCTGCCTCCCCCCTGTAATGACGGAGGCCAAGTGAGTGAGAAAGGCAGTTGACATGTCTGCAAACAGCTCACTAAGATCCATCCTGCACAATTACAGAGCTTTGACTATATAGCAATCAGAAAGAATTTTACAAATGTAGAGATTTTTCCTTTCAACATTAAACACATATTTTGTCCCTTGTACATGCTCCACAGCACTGGTTCGATGAGGGATAAATAAGGGCAAGTCCTCCTTGGATGCCCTGAAGTGGTCAGTATTTGATGCAGACGGCTTCTCACTCAAGGGCAGGTTGACCCCATCAACACCTAAGTGACTGTGGACCGGGGACTCCGAGGGTAAAGAAGGGATTGTGGGGCAGGAGCTGAAACACCTTCACACAGAATCCTAGACTAGGGTGCAGACGGAACCTGACCACTGAGAGGCCTGCCCTTTGCATTAGACACTGGGATGTGCTCTCTGGGTCCCTAGAGTGTCCTGAGTGATAGGAGCCTGACATTGTGCCCACTAGACAGTCTGACAAGGTGACATATGATGGACGTTTGGGGTCCTGTGGTATCAGGTCTGGTCTAAGAAGGAACTAGAAACTAAAGACATTCATTAGACATCCAGGAAGGGCTGGACACTACAGGTGAGCCATGCGGGCAGCATGTGATGGACCCCAGGAGCCCTCTGTGCACTGAGGCTCAGGGTGAGAAAGACTGTTTGCCAATCAGGTTCTTCTGAGCCCTCTTCTCAACTAGGCCTTGACCTTGGCCTTCCATGTTCTATCCTTGACAGCCTGCATCTTCCAGTCCTAGCAAGAATCCTGATGAATCAGGTCAGGGAAAGTCTCCCAACCATGATGCCTGATGTCCTGTGATATCTGATCAATTCTTCATTCCCCAACTCTGGTGCCTCAGTCCTTGACCTGCCTGAGTCAAGGACCCTGTTAGGTGAGCTTAGCAACAGTCCCCCGGCCCCGTGACACCCCCTCTCAGTCATGTCCCACCCACCGTCCCCCCAGTCTGTTCTTTGGCTGTAACCCCCCAGGGGTCTCTGCTACATTCAGAGTGGAGCCCCGTCTCTTCTCTCTGTTGTGGGAGTCGGGACAGGTGCTGCCGTCGGCCTGGGTGACGGCCTCCTTCCATCTTAACTAGGGTCGGTGGAGGTTTTTCTTTTCCAGGGTGAGCTCCCCTGGCTGGCAATGCTTCGTGCACATTGTCACAGCTCAAGGCAGGACAGTGAGGTGTCCTGGGGACAATGGAGGCTTCACATTTCACACCCTCCCTGACTCTGCCCCAGGCTTCTCTCCTGTGGCTGACTGTGACCTGTGTCCTTCCCTGTCACAAACTGTAACTGTGGGTGTGGCAGTTTTCAGTGGGTGCTCTGAGTGGGTGTTGTCAGAAGTGAAGGCAGCATTGGGGACTGTGCCCTCTCATTTGCATTGTGGCAATTGTGGACACTTTCAATTAATCACACTAACAGTCATTTTGGGTGGCATCTGCTCTCTGCCAAAACTGATGCCTTTTGACCTCCCCAAACGAAGTTCACTGGATCCAGGCACAGCCCCAGTTCACAGGGAAGCTAGGGATCTCCTGCTCACCTTGGTTCCATGGACTCTCCAGCCCCCCATCCAGCACCCTGGACATCTCAGGTGTCAACAGCTGAACTCACACATTAGCTGGTGACAGCTTCCCTTGTGTGCACATCAAGGCCATGTCCAAGTTCATGGAACCTCCTAGAGACACAGGCCACTTTCCCAACCATGTGCATGAATCGCTGGGCCTGACACCTGCATCGGGACGAGTGGGGCAGGAAGCACTTTCCTTAGACTCAGAGGGCTGAAGGGGTGCATGAGAATCCCCCAAGTCACACAAAAGCCACAGCCGCCCATTCTGATGTTGGAGTCTATCATGAGCCACACAACCTGCCTTCTCCCTGGTGAGGGGTTACTCTGCACAAAACAGAAGAGGGACGGAAATGGCAGACAGGACCCCAGCTCCCAGGCAGAGTATGAAGGACAGGGTCACCCATTCTCTCTACTCCCAGCAGTGAGGGGACTGAATCAGGGAAGGAAGAAATGTCCCCACCCCCACACAGGACCACCACTAGGGCCCTGGCCTCTCCAGTTTGTGCCTGACGAGGCTCAGTCCCAGCCCCACTGCCGAGTCTTCCTCCTGGTCCTCCAACTGGGACCCAGCCCTGCTCCATCCTGACCCCTGGCTCTGAGCCTGGTGCAGGCCTGTCTGGGCCCCTGGACAGGATGACCGCACTTGCTCCCTCACCCTTGACCTCACAGTGCACCCTTTGCCCTTCACCACCATCCTATCACATGACCTGCTGTTCCCACTGAACAGAGAGATGACAAATCAGAGACTCTGAGACAGAAGCACAGAGCCCCAGAGCTGGGCAGACACAGAGTCAGGATTCAACCAGCTTGGCCCAGCTCCATCCAGCCTCTCCGCCTTCTGGGCCAGCAGGCCCTGCAGTGTGTGTCCGAGTCCTCCCTGAGGGAGGGGAGAGCCCCCCAGCCAAGCCCCAGGGACTCCACATGTACCAGGGTGTAGCAGGCTTGTCCCCAAGCAAGTCCTGCTTGCCTCCCATCTCCAGGAGAAAGACCCTTAGCCCCTGTGTTTTCCCAACAATCTTTTGAAAAGTTCATGTAAACTGAGCACTTACTATGTGTCAGTCATTAGGCTACACAGTTCACATGCTTTATCTTCTTTTCCTCTAAATAAAATTGAACAGAGGAATAAGACAGCAAGTCATTAAGAAACCTTCCCCTGTGGGTTTTGTCTCTTCTCAGTCTGAGGTCATTCATTGCCTACACATGATGTGAAAGAAGCCTTCCTCATGGATTGTTGAGAAGAAACACATTCAACCCCATCCACAGGGTCCTGCCTGGAGGTGTGTTTGGCAGAGTCAGCTAGATCGGGGGAGATCTGGCGACAACACAGGTGTCTCCCGGAGGTTACCTGGGCATGTTTGCTGCAGCCACAAATCTCTCCCAGGCTTCATCACTCAGCAGGTATTGCAGATTCTCTATGTCCATTGGGTCCTCTAAGAACTCAATGGCAGGGAGAAAGCCGTCACTCTCTGGATGGAAAGAAAAAAGAATAAGGTGAGAAGAAATCGTTGTAGAACATGAATGGTATTGAGTATAAATCAGGTGGGAGAATGTTAACCTCTCTGAGCAGCTGTCACTAAGGTTTTTTTGGTGGCTCACGTGGTGTTATGGCCTGAACCAGGTCCCCAAAATCCTTATGTCCATGCCTGGACCTCCCCACCATGTGACTGTATTTTGAACTTACCTTTGAGGAGACAGTTAAGGTTAAATGAGGTCACATGTGTGGCACCCTAAACCAATGTGACTGGTGTGCTTATGGGAAGACACGGGATCCCTCCCTCCCTCTCCCCCTCCTCCCCTGCCCCCCATGCACACAGGGAAGCATGGAGCATGTGCAGACAGAGCAGGAACGCCACCATCTGCAAACCAGGAAGAGGGCTCTGCCTAGCAAACAGCACTGCCAACCCCGGGATCCGGGACTTCCAGCCTTAGGAATTAAATATCTAATCCTGGGATGTCGGTGTGTTTGGGAATTCAGACTTGTTGGTCTCTCAGAAAGAGAGTGCAGGGCACACGTGCTGTGTGACCTCCCGCCTCCAGCAGGGCCTGGGCAGCACCCAGTAACAACCACCTTCCAGCTGCGACAGTGAAACAAGTGTATTCACCTTAAATGGGGCAGACCCTGTACCGTCTGTAAATAGTCTCACGTCAGCACAGAGCAAGATGACTGCCCAGCTGAGCTGCCACAAACGTGTGCCTCTCAGGGAGTTGGAGGCCGTGGAGTGGCCGCTGAGGGGCGGGGGACTAGTGTGTGCATTCTGTGTGCCGAGACGGGAGGGGAAATGTGTTTCCTGCTATATACCCACGAGACACATTATTCTTGTTCCAGGAAAAGGAAAGTGAAACTCTGACAGGGTAATGATGGACCAACGCAGCAGGCAGAAAGCTCAGAGGTTGAGTGGGAGCCCAGTGTCAGACATCACTCTACATTAATTTACTGCCTCCTTATGTTTGAAAATTCATGTGATTTGTCCTTCATTCTATCCTGCAGTCCTACCTGTGGGTGTTTATTTTTTAATTTAAAAATGTTTCGGACCACACACTGCTGATTTCAGTAAAACTTCCCTGCTAACAGGATTCCTCCTGCTGCTCATAGAATCCCTAAGATGGCCAGTGGAGGGGATGTATTTTTCTCTCTGAGATTTTATTTTTTTACAGTTTAGAGAGAGTAGAGGGAAGGAGAAGAAGATTAATGTTTCTCTCAGAAAATAATTGGATGCCTCTCACTCACAAGGGGACCAAGGACCGATTCCACAACCCACAGCATGTGCCCTGACAGGGAATTCAACCTGTGACCTTTCACTTTTGAGATGACTCCCAACCCACTGACCACACGGGTCAGGGCAGGAAGGGGTCACCAGGGAAGTAGGTGTTTAGACCTCAGCTGTAATGCTGGGATCAATCAATATCACCTCTGTCCCTCCAGGTGGGTCACAGGGGACACAGCTCCCTGTTGGCAACGCTGACCCCAGGCTCTCCCATTTCCTAAGCAGGAGGTCAGCTGGTTTATCCTCAGGGATCTGCCAGCTCTAGCCCTCCCTTTGGGGTCCCAGAGCCTGCTCAGGAGCTCCTGGCTTCTGATCTGTGCTCCCCTCCCTCATCCTGCAGCATCAATAATTTTTTTTTTCTCCTGGGACCCTCCAGGGAGGGTGACTCTGTTGCAAAGACAATGCAGCCCTGATTTGGGTGAATGGAGGGCTGTTTGTTCTCTCCCTTGGTTCATTCATAGGGAGGAAGGAACCCAGGTCTTAGCTATAGGGAGCCCAGATCACTCCGGCTGTGTTTATATTGATCCAGGGTTGGTGGGAGGAGGATGGCAAAGCTGGCCTCTGTAGGCACATTGAGATCCAGATAAACAGTTCCTGCCAGAGACAGTCACACCTGGTGAGTAGGTGTTTATAATTGGGAACGAGGGTCGGCCCTAACACAGCCGTGCAGGCTGGGAGTGGTATGGAGGGGTCGGTTTCCACCTACAAATAGCTGATGCCAGGTGGGTAGGACCAGAGACTCCTGTCTCCCCCTGGGCTGTGCTGGCCTCTTCTGAGTCACTGGGTAGGTGGAGGGGAAGGAAGGCAGTGAGCACTGTGAGCAGAGAACCAAGAAGGGGACCCCTCCCATCGACTCTGACATGAGGGAGCTCCCCTTGGCCCCCGATGGGGGCTCCAGGACCCTCATCAGCCCCCTTGCAGGTTCCTGTTCCCGTGTGGATACACTCAGCCTGGAGGCACCACCCTCAGCTCTGGGTCATGAGTACGAACCATCCAGGGAAGAGGGCGCTGACTACCTGGGTCGACGGTGCCAGCTTCTGAGGCCATGGTGTCGGCAGTGAGATCTCGGGGCTTTTGCCTTCAGCTCGCCCTCCTGTGTCCGGCTACAAAGAGGCGGCGCTTCACCCCTGGGGAAGAGAAAACAAACTGTGGGTGGAATGGGAGCCCCCTGTGGCCACAGAGGGCAGCGAGGGGCCGGGTCTCTGCTGCTGCCCCCTGGGATGGACACAGGTGGCAAGTGGACTGAGCCCAACGTGTCTCTCTGTGTGCTGGGCTCTGCCCGCTGCTCTTCCAGAGAAGTCGCTCACCTCCCTCCAGCGCACTCCTGCTGTCCCGTAGGGTCAGAAGGAGAAGACGACCAGACGAGGAGACAGACATCTGAGAAGTCATGAACCCAGATGAGCAATAAAACCAAACACAGAAGAAAAGACGGGAAGGGATGTTTTGGGGCTGGAACATTTGTGTTACTAATCAATAAAGCCAACATAGCTTTAAAGCCAATAAAGCCTACCGTGATCTATGGCAGCATCCCCTCCTAGTTCCCTCACCAAGTGCTCTCACACATTTCGTGAGGTGGGCACCATGGTGGCTCCTGTCTGACACGGGGGGAACCGGCAGAAAGTCCAGGTTTTCCCCTGAACTCGGGCTAGGGCAAGGCTTCACAGCAGTGCAGGGGCTGGCACTGGAACCACAGTCTCTCTGACCCAGACCCTGTGTCCGTGAGGACCACGCTCTACTCTCTCTGACACCCCACATGCTCCCTCGTGCGCATCTGTTCACTTGCCAGTGACCCTCTCGTTCCCAAACTGTATTGTACCGCATGCCCTCTTCTCTGTCTTGATCAACTTCCTGGTGCTGTCACTTTCCAAAGCCAGTGCCCTCCTTGCTTCTGCAAGATCCTTGTCCCCTAGGGGCCTGGGGGCCTGCCGCCCTGGCTATATCCCTGCAGTGGCCAAACCCTCCTGAGGGGGCCCAGTCCTCTCTACTGTCCTCCCCCACTGCTGGGCAGTAGCTTCTTTCTAATTCTTGATGAAGAGTCCAAAAACATTCTTCTTGCATAAAAATTTGCCTGCATTTACGATCGCTTCCTTTAACATATTTCTAGCAGGAGAATGACTGGGTCAGAGCATATCAATATATAAAAATGCTTTCGTACCTAGAGCCCCACATTGATGTAAACAAATCATGTCACTTTACACTTATTCTCACAGGATATGAGGGTGTCTATCTCTACTGTCTTCCTCTTCAATAGTCCTTTCTAAAGAAACAGATCTTCCTAGTTGAAAGATTTCTTACGGTAAACGATGCACAGCAGGAATTTCCCGTCTCCCCCATGGGATGAGTACTGTCCAGGAGTGCACAGTCCTTTCCGCTCTCATGCATCTGGGCTCCAGACCCCGTTCCTTCTGTCCAACGGAAACTCTGCACCCACTGAACCCTAAGTCCCCACCCCCACCTCCCGGCCCCTGGAACCTGCCACCCCACTTCCTGTCCCCCTGGACTGGACCCCTGTAGGTACCTCACGCACGAGGGATCCTAAGGTATCTGTGTTTCTGTGGTGGCTTGTTTCACTTAGCACCGGGTCCTCAAGGTTTGTGCGTGTGGTAGCATGGGCCAGGATTCCCTTCCTTTTTAAGGCAGAGATAGATAGATAGATAGATAGACAGACAAACAGACAGATAGACAGACTTTGAGAGTACATTCATTAAGGCTGGGGACAGTGAAAGGAGGAAGGCCTTAGGATAGAAGGAGCAACAGGAGAGCCCAGGCAGGGCTGCTATCAGCTGATTGGGACATCAGACAAGAGATGGCCCTGGAGACAGGGTCGGGGGTGAGCCTGGGAAGAGCAGCCATGCCCATTGCTCCCCTGGTGACCAGTCTCAGAGTGACCCTTAGAGTTGAGGAGACGCACGCCCATGGGGGAAGAATGTGGTGGGTGTGCCCCCGAAAATATCACCAAGGCAGTGATATTTTTTTGAGAATTTCTAGAGAAGTTTATTTGAGCCCAACTGAGCTCTGGAGAACAACGTTTTGCACTTTCTTTTCTGCTTTTGAAATTCAGGAGGGGATACAGGGGAGATCACATGGAGGTGGGAGAAAGCAAGGTGGAGACTGGATAGCAGGAAGTTAATAACATAATTATTTCAAATGTGTGTTAACCTAGATGCACAGGACAAAGGATAGGGCTTGCTTATAGAAAAAAGTAAATCTTTTACTAAAATGTTAATTGCTTGGGGGCTGTCCATCCACCATGACCAGCTCAGGTAAGAATTTATGATGAACTCCCGGCCAAGATGGAGGCGTAGGTAGACACACTGTGCCTCCTCGCACAACCAAGACAGGAACAACAACAATTTAGAAGCAGAATAACAACCAGAACTGACAGAAAATTGAACTGTTTGGAAGTTGGACAACCAAGAAGTTAAAATAGACACGTTCATCCAGACCGGTAGGAGGGGCGGACTCGGGCACCCCGGGGCAGGTCAAGACGTGGAGAGCAAAGAGTGTTGGGACCAGGCATGTAAGGTACCAGGGTACGCAAGACCACAGTGGGTGGACCCTGAGCGCACAAGCGGTGACAGGCAGGCCTTGGCCGAGGGGTGGCAACCGGCAGACCCAGCGAGGGGGGAATTGTGAAGCAAGGCAGTGCGCGCAACCCAGGATCCCAGAGCTGGGAAACAGAGCTTCGGGACAGATTGAAAACACCTTGGGGGATGAGGTGCAGGGAGATACTCTTGGCCCCACAGGAGAGGTTGTTGGAAAGACCCATGGTATGCACAAGCCCACCCACACGGGAATCAGCACCAGAAGGGCCCAGTGTGCTTGGGGAAAGTGGCAGAAGGGATTGAAGTCCACGGAGAGTGGAGCAAGTGCCATTGTTCCCTCTTGGAACCCTCCCCCGCACAGAGCATCACAACCCAGCCACTGAGTTGCCTTGCCCTGGTGAACAATAAGGCTTTGCCCCTCATATGTAACAGGTGTGACCAGACCACCCCCCAAAAAAACAAGATGGCTCAAACAGAAGAAACGAAAGCCCCATAATCAATCCTTTTAAGCAACCGAGAAATAGCCAACCTATCAGATGCACAGTTCAAAACACTGGTGATCAGGAAGCTCAAAAATTGGTTGATTTTAGTCGCAAATTTGATGAAAAAATGAAGGCTACAATAAGTGAAATGAAGAAAAATTCACAGGGAACCAGTAGTGATGGAAAGAAAGCATGGTCACATGTCAATGGAGTGGACCAGAAAGAAGAAAAAAATATACAATCAGAAAAGAGTGAAGAAATAAGAGTTCAAAAAAATGAGGAGAGGCTTAGGAAACTCCAGGACATCTTTAAACATTCCAACATCCGAATCGTAGGGGTACCAGAAGGAGAAGAGGAAGAGCAACAAATTGAAAACTTATTTGAACAAATTAAAAAGCAGAACTTTTCCAATCTGGCAAAGGAAATACACTTTCAGGAAATCCAGGAAGCTCAGAGAGTCCCAAAGAAGTTGGACCCAAGGATGAACACACCAAGGCACATCATAATTACATTAGCCAAGGTAAAACTGAAGGAGAGAATCCTAGAAGCAGCAAGAGATAAGGAGACAGTTACCTACAAAAGAGTTCCCATCAGACTGTCAGCTGATGTCTCAAAAGAGACCTTGCAGGCAAGAAGGGGCTGGAAAGAAGTATTCCAAGGCATGAAAGGCAAGGACCTACATCCCAAGCTGCTCTATCCAGCAAAGCTTCCACTTAGAATGGAAGGGCAGATACAGTGCTTCCCAGAGAAGGTCAAGGTAAAGGAGTTCATCATCACCAAGCCCTTATTATATGAAATGGTAAAGGGACTTATCTAAGAAAAAGAAGATAAAAAACATGTATGGTAAAATGACAGCAAACTCACAATTATTAACAACCATGCCTAAAACAAAAACAAACTAAGCAAATAACTAGAACAGGAACAGAACCACAGAAATGGAGATCACATGCAGAGGCAGCAATATGGGAGTGGGAGGAGGAGAGAGGGGGAACAGGTATGGAGAATAAGTAGCATAGATTGTAGGTAGAAAATAGACAGGAGTAGGGTGAGAATAGTATGGGAAATGTAGACGCTAAAGAACTTATGACACATGGACATGAACTAAAGGCGGGGGATATGGATGGGAGGGGGTGCAGGGTGGAGGGGAATGAAGGGGGGTAATGGGACAACTATAATAGCATAATAAATAAAATATATCTTTAAAAATAATCAATGATGAGATCACCCCATGCGGTTATTTTCCACAGAACCCCCCTTTTCACCCACAGACCCCCTTTCAGTCACAAATGGATCTGAAGGAGGCATTGACGCCCAACCTTTGGGTGGATGCTGTGGTCTCAGCACTAGAAGGCTCATCCCTAGGGAGGCTCAGGGTGGACGTGGGCTTGACCCCTGGGGATGGGGCCACACTGTCACCATGGGGTCTGAGTTGAGGTCGAATTGACCCCAAACTCGAAGGGGAGGTGAATGGAAGGCAGTCAGGTCGTAAGGCCATCACTGGGGAAAAGCAAAGTGGATCGTTTCCATTCTACACCCTGTCCACTCCCTGCTGCCCCTCCTGTCCCTCGGCCCTCCGTCCACTGCCACAGCCGGGCTCAGTCCTCAGGCGGGTCCCATCACCCAGACACACAGCCACCAGATTCACTGGCAACTGAGTAATTCCATTTGTTTTTCCTGTCCATCTCAAAGAAAGGCTCTTTCTGGCAGAAAACGGATAAAACTAGGGCTCAGATTTCACACACATTTCCCCACTGCTTCAGTGTACTCTTGACAGTTCCCTCACATTTCTGGGGGTTCCATCTATTTCCCCCATCTCCTTCCCGCAGCCATGATGTCTTTATATGAGGAGGGAGAGGAACAGTGGAACGTGAAAAAACACGGGTCCCCCTGTTAAAATGTGATGACAATGGCCAGGCCTTGAGCAGGACACTCCAAAGCCTCCCCTCCCCCAGATGGCCAGCCCAGGTCCGGGGCTCCGCCCAGTTCCCTGCCGCCCCTCCCACTGCTGCTTACTGAGGCTGCCAGGTGCCCTGCTCACTGCCCAGAGGCTCCTGTGAGGGCACATGAAGGGTGCTGCTCCTTCTGACCGCTGTGGGCACCCACTGAGTGTGTTTGTATTAAGAAGAAGACGAAGATGGAGACCCAGGAGAGGAGGGGAGAGGAAGGAGAGGAATCAAAAAGCTCCTACAAAACCAATGAATCGATGGATCCATCAATCCCAAGGGAATCTAAAGCTAACCCAGAAGGCACCAAGTACAGATGTGGGGGAAGAAATGATAAAACCAATGCTGAGTTGCGGAAACATTTCCAATCAAGACACAAACCCCAGAAGCCAGGAGGGGAGAGTGTGAGTGATTGGGCTCTGAAGAGTTAACTCTGCAGCGGCTGCCACCACCCAGTGAGACCCACGGGGGACCACAAGCCACTGTGAGCAACACGCCCGTACACAAACGGTGACGGTCCCCCTCCCACAGGGGCCTGTGGGTCAATGAGAAATGACTGACACTGAAATTTTGTCATGGGTGACAGGTCGTCCCTACACCGAAAAGGTTGTGGGTTCAATCCCTGGTTGAGGTGCATACAGGAGGCAACTGACCCATGCCTCTCTCTCACACCGGTGTGCCTCTCTCTCACACCGGTGTTCCTCTCTCTCTCTCTCTTCCACTCTCTGTCTCTCGCCCTCTCCCCTCCTTCCACTCTCTCTAAAATTAACAAACATCTCCTCGGTTGAGGATGAAACACTACATAAGTAAAAACTAAAATGGGTGAGCGATAAATTCTCAGAGCAGTGACATGCCCGGCGTCTCACAGCTCTCGGAAGCCAGTGTAAAGGCCAACGCCTCCCGTTGCTGCTGGTACTTAAGGAGGGAAACGTGGCTTCAATAACTCAGAAGGCTCCAGGTTTCCCTCTCCTGCATAAACACCGAGACGGAAGCTCAGACTCCTCCAGTCGCAGCCACATCTCCAGTCGGTGTGTTAAGGTGACAAAGCTGGGGCCGTACAACACTCCCACCTCACTCCCTTTGTCTGGGACTGTGAGGGGTGTGGAAAGAGGTTCAGAACCAGGTGTAGGCTGAGAAGGCACAACCTTACACACACACACACACACACACACACACACACACAGAAGCCTAGCAGCACAGTGATGGAGAGTCACTTTGCATGTCACTATCAGCAGACTAGCTTCGTAATAATGCTGAACAGTTTGTTAGGGCCAGGGAGACAGGTGTGACTCTGACCTACAAAGTAGCTGGGAGGCACCCCTCCCGCCCCCCCACAGCACCTGCCTGAGACCTTGGAGACGGGTCTCTCACCTCCACACGGCCACGCCTGCCAGGACTAACAATGGCAGCCAGAAAGGCAGAAAATTCTGGAGTGCTAGCAGGTATAGCTGATTGTGAGAAAAGTCGGAAATGGGGTGATGCACAAGGACCCAGGCTGGGATTGAAAGTAAAATGGGGGCAGCCCTGTGCAGCAGGGGGGTGGGAGGGCTGTTGCTGGGCAGCCATGGGGAGGTGCTGCATGGTCTGGGGCTCAGAACTGGAGATCACGGCTACGGGGCTGGTGGTGCTGGGAACCTTGACACGCCTGCCCAGCCGAGCACCAGTTACTGGAGGAACAGGGAGCAGCCAGCCTCAGATTTCTGTTCCTTTTGTTCTGGACGCCAGTGCTTCTCACTGGCCTGCGCTGAGATGCACCTGCCTGGGCAAAGGGCGAGGGCAGGGCTCTGTGTGTGTTTGTGTGTGTTTGTGGGTTTTCAAGTGTTCAAAGGGAATGGGACTTAACAGCAACAATCAGCCATTACTCTAAACCTGTATAACTTTTAATTAAGCACTTCCCTTTTTAATAAATTCTGGCATTGAGAGCCACTATTTTTATTGGTGGTGAGCACAAGAATCCCAGAGCAAAAGACCCACCATGGGTTTCTGTTTCAGGACCACCTCTCCCTTCTCCCCTCACCCCACGGCCCCAGCTCCAGCCAAGGGCAGGGGGCAGAGGCTGGGCCATATTCCTGCTCAGTCTGCTGTCACAGTTCCCCTGGCTGGTCACTCCCTGCTCAGGGCCTCGGTTTCCCCACAGGGCACAGGGCCCAGCACTGAGCCGACAGGGTGGGAGAAACAACCTCTCAGGTTCCCGAAATCTCAAAAGCAATCCTTTGCCCCCAACCAATCTCAGCAACAGACCTGGGGGGGCAGCCCCTGGGCAGCCAGAACCCCGGGAAGGGGGGCTCTGACTCATGTGCCCTCATCCTCCTCTGCTTTCCCCCAGTCACCCCAAGAGCCACTTAATACCTGGGATCCCTGGTCATGACTCAAGGAGCCCAGGACCTGAGCCAAGTTCTGTGAACCCAACCCAGCCATTTCCCCTCCTCTCCAGTGTTCAGGGCCCCAGGGGAGGGAGGAAGCCCTCAGACACACCTGGGGGCAAACCCAGGCTCTGAGCTTCAGTTTCCCTCCTCTGCAGAATAGCGACAGAGCCCCTGCCTCAGGGAGTCCTTGTGAGGATGGAAGGTGCGAGGGGGGATCCTAACCTCCCCAGCTTACCAAGGACCCTGCTCTGGCCGAGCTGGAAGAAGACTTGGGTGCTCTTAGCTGTGCAGAGCCACTCGCCAAGTGAGTCTCAGCAAAAAGGAAACACCTCTTCTGGCCCCAGAGGTTTCAAAAGCAAAAGGGAAAGCAAGTGCCCAATTGTGAGAAACTCACCACCAAACAAGCACATCACCCAAATGGCGTCACCCCACACAAGCAGCTGGTCACCACCTCCCTGCTGACCCCTCTGAGGGGCAACCCCAGAGCCCCTAGCCAGGGCCTCCTGGGCCCAGCCCCTCCTGCCTCCTGCTTCTGGAAGGAAGACCTGCACCCTGACACACTGGGGGATCCCGGACACATTACGCCCCTGCCCCAGGGGCTTGTCCCCAGACACCCAGGCTGGTCCCCTGAATATGTCCCCAAAGCTTCATCTTCTCTCACTTCTCAGTGAGCTAAGGCAGCCCAGCCTTGGCTCACCTCTTGCTTGTAAACTATCCCCTCTTTGTGTCACTGTCCTCGGCTTTAAAAAAGGGACCCTCATAGCCACCTGGACCCAGATTGTGAAATCTCTCCCCCACAATGTCAGGAACCCACATGCCCCAGCAGGCCCAGGGCAGACACACTCTTGGCCAGGGCCCTTGTCCAGCAACAAAAGCAAGTGCCCCAATTCTGAGAAGCTCAGCCCCAAACAACACAGCACCCTGATGGCACCACCCCACACTCGTCTCCCCTTCCAGGGCCTTCTCCACCCAGCCCCTCCTGCCCCCTGCTTCTGGAAGGAACACCAGCCACTCACAGACTGGGGGATCCTGGGCACAGTACCCTCCTCCCCATGGCTTGTCCCCAGACCCCTGGCCTCTCATGCTCCCCACTGCCCCCAAAAGCCCACTTACAACCCAATCCCTGTCTCTGCTTTCTGGCTGAGCAGTGGCAGCAGGAAGGGAGACTTGGTTGCCCCCTGGATTCACACTGAGCCCAGCCCAGGGCAGGCAGGCAAAGCCCAGCAACCTTCCTGCTCAGCCCCTCTTGGCACCCAGGCAGGAGACTCCCCAGTGGGGCTCCAGAGCCCAGCCCTGAGCTAACACAGTGGGAGAAACAGCCTCTGAGTCCCTGGAATCTCACAAGGAACCCATTTCCCCACCAGCCCCAGCAGTAGTCCCACAGGGACGCCTCAGGGGGGCCAGAACCCCAGGAAGGGGGGCTCTGACTCGTGTGCCTTCATCCTCCTCTGCTCTCTCTCAGTCACCCCAACAGCCACTTAATACCTGGGATCCCTGGTCATAACTCAGGAGCTCAGGAAGCTAGCCCAGTTTACTGAACCCACCCCAGCCTTTTCCCCTGTTCCCCAGTGTTCAGGGCCCCGGGGGAGGGGGGAAGCCCTCAGACACACCTGGGGGCAAACCCAGGCTCTGAGTTTCAGTTTCCCTCCTCTGCAGAATAGCGACACAGCCCCTGTCTCAGGGGTCGTTGTGAGGATGGAAGGAGGGTGGGGGCTCCTACCCTCCCCAGCTTACCAAGGACCCTGCTCTCGCCGAGCTGGAAGAAGACTTGGTTGCTCTTAGCTGTGCAGATCCGCTCGCCAAGTGAGTCTGAGCAAAAAGGAAACACCTCTTCTGGCCCCAGAGGTTTCAAAAGCAAAAGGGAAAGCAAGTGCCCAGTTCTGGGAAACTCACCACCAAACAAGCACATCACCCAAATGGCGACACCCCACACAAGCAGCTGGTTACCACCGCCTGGCTGACCCCTCTGAGGGGTAACCCCAGAGCTGACAGCCAGGGCCACCGGGGCCCAGCCCCTCCTGCCCCCTGCTTCTGGAAGGAAGACCTGTCCCTGACACACTGGGGTTCCTGGGCACAGTACCCTCCTCCCCAGGGGCTTGTCCCCAGACCCCTCCCTCTCATGCTCCCCGCGGCCCCCAAAATGCCTGCCCCGTCCCCCTCTCTGTCAGAAGCAGTCTGCAGCATCCCAGACCCTGCAGGTGCTCCTTGCAGACCTGCTGCACTGCACTGTGCTCCTTCTACTATTGGAGGACTCGTGCAGGCAGCTTCCAGACTTTTCTATGTGGCCCTTCTGCCAGCAGCACCACCTTCCACAACATGTAAATTGATGCTCATCTTTCAAAGCCCAAATCTGGTATCACCTCCTCCAAGCAGTCCTCCAGCATGAACGCCACAGGGTCCCCTGTCCCCTGTTGGCTCTGTCCCCATGGCACCAGGGGGAGGGGCCTGAGCCCTCAGCCGGGCCACTGTGTAGATGTCTCCCTTGACCCCACTTGATCAGGTCCCTCTTTAGATTGTGCCTGGTGGCAGGGACAGTGCCTTGGTCTTTGAGCCCGTCCCTGGTGGTAAGTGCTGTTCGGGTGCAGACAGAAGTCTGTGGGAGCGCCCAGAGGGGCTGCTGCTGCATTCCCTCCTGGCTCGGTTCCTCTCACCCCAGATCCCTTCCTCTCCTGTGAAAGGGACTTGTTTCATGTCAAACAAGACTTTTTCAAGAAGGCCATTGTCAAGGGAGCACAGGAAGGTCTGACAACAGGCAGCATGCCTGCTTTCCTGTTTGTTGTTACAATGTACTGGGGTGTGGAGGACCTAAGCCCCCGCCTGTGCCCGAGCAAAGAAGGGTCCTCACCAGCTGAAGACCTGAAGCAAGTGAGGCACAGCCTCGGGCATCCTGCTGGAAAGGGTTTGCATCCTCACTGCCCCTCCCTTCTCCTAGAGCTTCTCCAAGACGCAACGCCCATAAATCTCCCAGATTTTCTCTCACTGATCAGCCATCCCTGAGCAGAGGACATTGTCTTGCAAACACCTGTAGCCTGGACACCTGGGACAGGTGAGCTGGGTGACTTGCCCTCCCCGGGGGTCTGCTACACTCCCTTGAAAACCCTCCCACCTTCTCCCTTGCTGCTGCAGTCATTTCAGACTCTGCTGCCTGGACCAAAGAGTTCAGCCTTGAATGAAAGCCCGTAATGGGATCTTTTTGGCTCCCGGTCGTTTCTTAGCCCCCTGGGCTACCTAGTGCTCGGCTCCTGGCTCCTGAGCAGAGCAGCCACCGTGCCGCAGGGCTGAGGGCGAGCCGGGCTCTGTGCAGGTTCCTGTGTGCCTCTCCCATTCAATTCGCACCCCAGCTCCAGGAGTCATCAACCCCATTTCACAGCTCAGGTGATGGAGGACAATGACCCACAGCCTGTAGGTTCTGCAGATGCTGGGCTTCTCTGCCCTGCCCCAGGCAGGGGCGGTGGGGCCGGGAGTGAACCATACAGGCCCACCTGGCACTTCCATCAGAAGCTGTTCATCACGGGGCAAGTGTCCCTGGGCCACCACGGCCCCCTGTCCCCTGCTCTCTAGGGAGGGGCAGCAGAGGGATGGACAGTGTTGCGTGAGGACACACAGCCCAGTGTGCTCTCACACTCGCCCCACAGACTGCGGCAGGATGTGGCCTGCTTTGCAGAAGAGGAAGCCATGGTGAGGGGAGAGTCCAGGGCCCCCACCAGGCAGCTCAGGGGAGGAGCCAAGTCTCAAACCAAACATCCTATTTGACCTTTCACACTTGTTACCAATTACTTTTTGCCATTTTCCCCCCCATAACCTCCCTGTTTCCCGGTTCTTCGCCCTTCCTCTAGCATGACGTCAGCTTCACACCCAGACAACCCCGTGTGAGACGTGGAACTCAGCTCAACATCCATCAGAGCTGTGGTCCCGGTACCAAGGGTGTCCTCTGGTGACAATGCAGAATGGGCTCCAGAGGGACATCCCTGGCCTCCCAGGACACAGTCTCCTGGTGGGACGACAAAGGTGGGGGCTCCAAAGCCAAGCTGAGGTGAGAACTAGGCATCTCCTGCCTCTGGGGCCATGAGCGGAGATCACCCCACTGAGGGACCAGAGACCAGTGATGGGGAAATGGGACTCAGCTGGACAACCCACATCACAGAAGGTCACCTGGGATGGCAGAGGCCTCAGAGTCGGGTCTGGGCCAAAAGCTGTGGTTGCCAGCTAGCAACGTTCAGCCCACTGTGAACAAAATCCCAACTCAGTGGAAAAGTAACCCCAAAGCTACTTAGAAAGGCATCCGGGCCCTGGCTGGCGTAGCTCAGTGGATTGAGCATGAGCTGGGAACCAAAGTTTCCCAGGTTCGATTCCCAGCCAGGGTACATGCTTGGGTTGCAGGCCATAACCCCCAGCAACCGCACATTGATGTTTCTCTCTCTCTCTCTCTCTCTATCTCCCTCTCTTCCCTCTCTAAAAATAAGTAAATAAAATCTTAAAAAAAAAAAAAAAAAGAAAGGCATCCGGCCTGTACCAGCAGCATCTCCTCATGGAGGCTGGAGGAGGCACCCAGCCAGGGGCACCCAGCGTGCACCCTCAGCCACCCCGGCCCATCCCAGTCTCTCCCACAGGAGGGGGGGCACACGTGGATCAGACACGGTGGGCATGACAACTGCTGTGCTCCAGAACAGGGGCCCTGTCTCCCGGTCACCCTCCCTGTCATAGGGAGGTGGGCTGGGCAGAGAGCCTCACACTGACATGTGACAAAGGGGTGCCTTCCCCGTGAAGGTCAAACAGGAGCCCAGGGCTCACTGCTTGGGTCCAACCTTCAGTCAAGTGTGTCCACATCCCAACTCTAAGGAGAGATGTTCCTCCCTCCGCCGACCTCTTGCTACTGTGGGGGCATCAGTCTTCCTGGGCCGGGTCTCCTCCTTGTGCCAGCTCGGTGTCAAGCACAGAGTAGGTACGCAGTAAGCAATAAGCCAAGGCTTATGGAGACTCACTCATAGTCCCTGAACCCGGCCCCACCTGCCTTTCTGGCGTCCTCCCCACTCAGGCCTGTGCCCAGCCCCTTCCCCCACCACCGCAGGCTCCCAGGAGGCACAGAGCAGGAGCCTGTTGCCCAGACCAAGCAGCTGCCTTCAGGCCACCCTCTGCGGCACACGGAAACCACGAGACACGTGGCGTGGGGCACCTGGTACTATTTATTGTGACGCCCCGTGGGAAACATGGGTAAACCAGCTTCCTGTGGTGGTGACGGCTGCAACACACGCTAAGGCACTTTTATTCTGTGACACAGGGCGGGGCTGGGAGCACCATTTGCTCCTTTGTGACAGGAACTGGGATCCGGAAAAGAGCTCTGTAGGCACGTGCAGCTTGTACACAGGTTCAGGATTCATTGAGTTTGTGTTCCTTAAAAAGAATGCCTTCTTTGCCATGATTAAGTCTACATGCAGCATGTACAGAACAGTTGGGAATCCAGGGAAATTCAGCAACCAGCATAGACCAGTGCAGGGCACGCTACTCTCTTCTAAACGTCTGTGCAGGTGGCGAGCTCTTCCACGATCCTGAGTTGGTGGTGCAGACAAACCACCAGGGTCCCAGTCCTGGAGCAGGTGCGGGTGGTGTGGGAGGACCTCTGGCCCTGTCTGATGTGTTGTCAGACTTGGGACAAGTGTAAGGTTTTCTTAGACCCTGCCGAGGAAATAAGCAGCCAATTAGCCATGAAATCAGGCAGATGAGCTTTATTTTGGAAGTTTGTGCTCCCAAGCAAGATTTCCTCTGCCCATTCAGAGAAAGGGCCAGGGAAAGTCTGCCTGGAGAACGGAAAGGCTGGGAGTTTTATATGGCTTCACTTGGCATGGCAGCCAAGGATTGGTTCTTGGTGAACAAAGAAGAAACATATCACTGCTGGTTCCTGGTCTGAAGTCGGCCACCACTTCCTGGTCAGAGTTCAGCTGCCATGTTACTTGTAGTCCAAACAGCAGACATATTTGTAGTCCAAACACTATAATTGTAATTAGGTATCCAATTATCCTACCCGCCCATCCTGACATCCCGACATCTTTCTGATAGGATAAGGGGCAAGGGACGAGGTGGTCTAATGTGCCTTTTTTCAGTTGTCAGAATGGGGTAGAGGGGAGGGGTCAGAGGTCAGCCATTTCTGGTCCCTCAGTGATGTGGGGAAGTAGTTTGGGGCCTGAAGCAGCATCTGGTTGAAGGTAACCCGTGAGGCTTCACGAATTTTTTCCTGGAGAAACTTTAGGAAACAGGGGCCAAACGTTAATAGATGCAGATTATTATGACTGGCCCTAGGACCAGGGCCAGGGTGGTAAAGAGTAAAGGATGTTAACATGGGGATATTGTTTCGAAAGAGGCAGGGTCTTGGTGTAATTTGTCCCTGAGGTCCTGTAGGGTATTAATATTTCCCTCTACTAGGCCGCTTTCATTTATATAGAAGCAGCACTGTCCTTTCAGAAAGACATATTCCTCCTTTTTCTGCTGTTAGTAGGTCCAGGGCTCTGCAATTCTGGAGAGAAACCTGGGCTACCGAGGTTATCTGTCTCTGCAAAGATGCTAGAGAGGTGGTGAGGCAGGAGATAGTCAGGAAGGAAGCTCCAGAGGCCCCGCAGGGCTGAGGTAGAAAACACCTATACATGACAGAGACCCCCTAAGACGGGTTGTTCCTGTTTTCTGGGATAAATCTGAATCATGGAATGCACCTGCCTGGGCGCTACCCCTGATTCATTATAATATCATTATAATGAAATAACATTGTGGGACTCCCTTCTCCAGTAGCCAATCAAGAAAATCATGGGAAACCACACATGCGCAGTAGCTTTGAAATCCAACTCCTTGTACCTGCGCAGGAAAAGCCCGCCAAAGACTAGCCAGGGAGCTTCTGCCCTATAAGAATAGAATCCCCCCAGCCCACGTGTGCCTTCTCTGTCCAGAGTTGGCCCACTCCCATGTCCTGTGGAGTGTACTGTCACTTAATAAATCTTCCCTCTTTCTTTATGCCATAAACTTTGTGTCTTTGGTTCAATTCTTTGTCCTCGATCACTACGAATCTGCTTACCTGTGCACACCTGTGACAGTGGCAGAGGCATCAAGGGCCTGCTTCAACTCAGCCTGTAGTTGGCGAGTGGCTTAGAGACTGTGTGCTAACCCAGCGCTGCCTACTCCAGCTGCTGGCAGGGTGGTGAAGGTTATACCTACTAGTATGAGCAGGAAGACTGACCCGTTTTTCTTCATGCCTGGTTAGTTTGTCCCTGAGCTTCCCCTCTCCATATAGCATAAGCTGTGGGGTCAGCACGGTTAGGAAGCAAGGGAAGGCAGAGGCAGAGTTAATTATCCACAACCGCATTCCATTGCAGCAGAAAAAAAAAATACCGGGGGACTGGTGGTGGTGGTTCCTGATGTGGGAATAGTTTCATCACAGGGGGAGGTGCTACCAGTGGCATAACATACCTGTAGCTGGTGTCCAGGATCTTGGAGAAGAGGTACATCCTTTAAGAGGAAAGGTGTGGGGGAGTCAGTGACCTTGAGAGGATTAGGGATGGAGACCGCTGTGATCAGAGAACGGTCGACATAAGCACACAAGAAACAGTCAGTAATATTTCCTATATCAGTAAGGTTTGGGAGGGAACTACCTTGATGTGGGGTTTTAATCCATGGACCTGGAATGAGAGCTTGATATATTTCAGTAGAACTCGGGAGAGGCTTTGGTACAGTTTGCCCTTTACTCCCTGCTCCCAATTGGAGTCCCACAGGTTATTAATAGCAAAGCCCCAAGGCTGGAGAGTACTCCATTCATGGAATTTGCAATAGTAGTAGGGGCAGCCTCCATATGTGTCTGGCCAGAGTTTGCAATTACTACCCATCTGATCATAGAGGAAGCAGAGAGCATGCCATCCATATGGGGCAATCCAGCTGTCAAGCCCTTTAAAGCTACTTTTGGAAGCAGAGAGAAGGGTGGATGTAGAGCAACCGGAGGGAGGGCAATCCACGGAAGCGACTTGGTGAGAAACCACCTGTCCATCTTTGTTACAGGTCTTATGTATGAAGAATCTCCAAATGTATTTGCTTTGTAGTTTAGCAATGGTCTCTGACAGGCATGGGTGACTAAGGAGGAGAAGATGGGTCAGTAAAAACTTAATCAGGAGAACCTGGTGTTCGAGTAAAGCAGACTCGGGTATTTCTTATGAGCTGTGCTGACCACTTCTCTGAGGCAGAGGCTGGTGTGAGGCAGAGGCCAGCTTAAGGCAGATTTGGACTGGTTGGGCAGTGCTGGCCCGGTCAGGAACCCGAGTTCCAAACTAAGGGATGTACTTTTCATAAAATCTGCTTTGGGGTATTATTTTCCTTCTTGTCTTTACAAGCTAGCATAATTATAAGGACCTTATCTGAGACCTCCTGAAACTGTAAAATAGCTTCCAGTCTGGCCAAGAGGTTTTGTCCTAGCAGTGGTATAGGGCACTGTGGAATAATCAGAAAAGAATGCTTTAAAAAGTTGGCTTTAAAACTGACAAGTGATAGGGGGCATGTTGGAGTTCTGTCAACCCCCATGACTGAGATCTGGGAAGGGGTAAGGGGACCAGAATGTGATGGCAAGGCTGACTAGGTAGCTCCCGTGTCCACTAGGAATGAGATGGAGTTGCCTACTATTTGATGCATTACCTTGGGCTTGGCGAGGGTGATGAGTGTCTTTAAGTCTGGGCCATGTCAGTTACCCATGAAGCCAAGTAGCTTTAAGGCCCGAGAGGAGTCCTCACCTTGGCTAGCTGGTCACCCTCATAGAGGCACCAGGAATGAGCCTTTAAGGGAACAGGCATCTCTCCAATGGCCCAGCTGCCAGCAGTCAGAGCCCGGTTTGGCGGGCAGTTGAGGGTTTGGACATTGGCAGGCCCAATGTCCTTCCTTACCACATTTGAAGCAGGCTCCTGGCAGCGTTCCTTTCAATGGCCTGGACTTGGACTTGGCCCCTGGGCTGGTGTCCTGGGTTTTTGGCTAGCCTCAGGGCTGCTACTATAGCCTGGGTCTGCAGGGCTACCTTCTGCTGCAGGCATGCTTGGCGAGCAGCCTCAGCATTTTTGTCCCGGTTGTTAAAAACTTTGAATGCCATGTTTACCAGATCTCGGATGGGGGTTTGCGGACTGTCCTCTGCCTTTTTTTAAGTTTTTTCAAATATCTGGGGCTGACTGAGATATAAAGTATTGACATATTAATACCTGTCTGTTTGGAGATGATGGGTCTATATTAGTGTATTTCTGAAAGGCCTTTACCAGTTTGTTGCGGAAGAGTGCAGGGTTTTCTTCCCAAATTACTTAGAACTATGTAAAGGTCTTTCCAGGCCATATTAAAGGCAAGGGTTAAAATATGGAAGTTACTGATGATTTGCGAGGGATTTTTAGAAAAGTTTCCTAGGCTTTCCTTGTACTGCTGCTAGTCAGCGATTGAGAAAGGCACGTATACCCGAGTAGGGCCCTATTTGAAGGAGGGGGAAAAAACGCCATAATCTGCTGTTTGCCAGCATTACGAAAACTCTGGGTACTGTGGTGCCCCGCCCCCTTCTCTGCTCAGGATAGAGTCTGGAAGAAAAAAAACAACAACAACGCAGAGATGTTAGGCTTAGGACTCAGGCACAGCAAGGGAAAACAAAACAAAAACTGCCTCAGTTTAAAATGTTACCTTCTCCACAGCACTGGAGAGGCAGGTACCCCGCTGTTTTTAGGACCAGTTAATTACTCTATTGTTTTGAGGACCTATGGTAGCCCCCAGGTTTAGAAGTTTATAGTGCTCCAAAGACTTAATTCCTCAGTTTCCTTTCTGAGTTTTATAGTCAAGGATGGAATGAGATTTTCTTTTTTTGTACCCTTGTTTCTAGGCAATGTGGGCATAGTGGGGCCAAGCCCAATAGAAAGCTGAAATCGACTGCAAGGCTTGGTAGGCAGGTAAGGAATATCATCACCTCCTGCTGTGCACGCATTAAGAATGAAAGGCATGGTTTTACAGATTAGATGGCTGCCTGGCTAGAAAATAAACACAGTAGTTACTTGGTCAAGCAGACAAGCATGAGAGTAGTCAGAGATGCAAATGGAGTAGTCAGAGATAGGAGCCTGGAAAAGCCAGAACTTCCACTGCAGGCTAAAATCTCCATCTCTCTTCTCAAAGACTACACCTAAGTGGGGAATGTGCCACAGGGATGAGACCGTGTGTGTGTTTTTAGTGTGCCTCTGGCTGCGTGGACATTCTCTTGCAGTTGGCGGGAAACCTAGTGTTCTTTCCCAGTTCACATTTAACGTAACCTCCCACAGGTGTTTTTGTTGCTGCGAGCGCCCCTGTGGCTTTTAAATGCTTAACCCGTGCCCGCGGGGTGCGGTGATTTCTTGAGAGAGAGAGAAAACAAGACATTTGCCCCGGAGACATAACATTGCCCACCCCCTTCAGTTTTTTTCAAGGGGTATTCAGATGCAAATTGAGTTGTTAGAAGTTACCGGGGGAACTGCTGCAGGTTTACAACAGGCTAATAATTCAAACTGACTTTTTTTTTTTTCTGGTCAGGTCTGGAGGCAGAAAAGGCTAAGAAATGCAAGTAGTGGGTTAGATTGTGGTGCTTGTGTGCAGGGCTTCCAAAAGCCATTATTCCTTTGGTTATCCCTAACTTTTTTTACATGTTTCAGTTTCTCCCCTGACTGTCTAATACAGCCAGGGGGGCTCGGAGTGCTGGGTGACCAGCCCTTAAGTGCACTTTCCCGGATGAGCCAGAGTTTAATTACTGTGACTGGAATTTCCTGAGGCCCCTGCATGTCTCAGGGATTGACCTCAGACACCCCAGTAAGGCCCCCATTTACCTAGGACCACTCAAAGATTTGGGCCCGGGGCATGTGGGGGGCTGCCTCCCTTCTTCGGAGCCCGGGCAGAACCGGAGTACTCATTTCAGGTCTCCGTGGGTTTACTTCCGAACATGGGCTTAGCACTTTGAAATTTCCCACCCCCACAGCACAGCATTTCCTTAACTCCGAAGGTGAGATTATACTCACCGTGTTTCAAATGACTGGAGACAAAGGGTTAAGTTCTGGCACAGCCTTTGCTTTTCTAACCCTGGCACAGGCCTCTTACCAGGCGAAGGAAGGCTGCTGGCTGGCAGGAGCTGATAGGGCAGGGGGAAAGGAGGAGGGAGAAAGGCCCTCAGAGTGAGGAGGAGAATGAGGAGGGAAACCTGATCTTCAAGAGAGGCAGAAAAAGAAGATTGGAACTCAGGAGCATGTAGTTTTGGAGAGAGTGCAGATTCAGAATATTTCCAGGGCAAGAGGGCTTGTGCCATGGAACAAGGGGTGCACAAGTCCGGGCAGGAGCACAAAGTTCCGAAGCTCTGAATGTGGGGGGGCCTTAGACTACTTTTCCAGTCCGTCTGCAAAGATTATTTAGGTAAGGGTAACGAAATTGAAAGTGCCTTAAGGGGGGCCAGGTTTTGCAATTACAGAACTGATATAACGGCCAGGCCGTAGCGGACAGAAAAATCAGTCATTTCTGTTTGAGGCCAAACACCCTAGAGGCGACTTAGGGTCTGGTTTGAACCCCTGCCCTCCCATTCCTGGTCCCAAGGACGGAAGATCAGTGACTGAGAACTGGCGTCCCGCAACTCGAGTCACAGACCAAATCAGACAGAAAGGGGAATCCAAGCCTACAGGACGTCTCCTCCTAGACTTGAATCCCAGGAGAACAGTATCTCCCAGAAGGGGTACCCCCAACGCAGCACCATGATTTTTGGTTAGAAAAGCAGCCTTTCCCATGGACGGGGAGATGGAACGAAATCCAAGGATCAGGAAGTTGAGGGAGGGCGGCACTTCCTCTGACTTGGTGCTCAGACTGGTGGGGTAGCCATAAGGCCTCCTTGAAGAGCCGGGAGAGGGGCAGTCTTCAGCAGACAATGACTCCTCCCGGGTTTCGGCACCAAATATAAGGTTTTCCTAGACCCCACCAAGGAAATAAGCAGCCAATTAGCCATGAAAACAAGTAGATGAGCTTTATTTTGGAAGTTTGTGCTCCCGAGCGAGATTTCCTCTGCCCCTGCAGAGGAAGGGCCCAGGAAAGTCCACACGGGAGAAGGGAAAGAGTGGGTCTTTCATATGGCTAGACTTCATGCAGCAGGCAAGAATTGGCTCTTGGTGAACAAAGAAGCAACATATCATTGGTGGTTTCTGGTCTGACGTCAGCCACCTTTTCTGGGTCAGAGTTCAGTCGCCATATTCCTTGTAGTCCAAACGGTGGCCATATTTGTAGTCCAAACACTATAATTGTAATTAGGTATCCAATTAAGGTATCCAATTATCCTACGCCGCCCATCCTGACAACACATCCCTTAACCATTATGGATATTTGGATCCCAAGAGAGTTGGGAGAACACAGTGCTGGCCTTTCCAGCTTGGCCCCTAGGCCCTCCGTGTCTACTCAGCCCAAGGACCTTCTGGTGACAGGGCTGGCTGCACTAGTCAAAGGAGAAACGGGGTCATCATTGCACTTGAGACATCTTAGGTTCAGGAGGGGGACGTGGCACTGCCCAGTGTGATTAGGGAGGAGCTGCCTCCCTGCCCACGTCTGGCATTCTGTGCCCTGCAGAGAGGGGGTGTCCCTGGGCCTGCCCTCGCCTGGCCACCCAGAGCCCACAGGACGGGGCTCATGGGGCAGAGGGTATGAGGTCACTGCGTGTGATTGGGAAGAGCAAAGACGAGGGTGGGGGAAGAGCCGGCGGTGGAGGCGGTAAGGTGACCACTCTTCTGACGAGCTGGGCTCCCAAAACTCCTGAGGGTGAATAAAAATATACGTGTAGAAAACTCTTTGCCCTGCCCCGGTGGCCTTCATTCTCGCCTCACCACCTTGTGCTTTTGGCAAGAGAAGGCCGAAGGTCCCGCAGGCCCCGAGCTCCGGAGCCCAGGTCCCAGGACCCCAACTCTTTGGTGGCAGATTCTGGGGCGCAGGGAAGGGGAGCAGGAGAGGCTGCAGCAGAGAATCCAAAGGCCCTGAATAGGGCCTGGGCGGCCAGGGAAGGGAGCACAGGCCTGAGGTCCCCAGGCCTAGTGGGCAGGAATGAGTTTAGTCACAGCACTCTCAAGAGGGTAGGGGGCTGGGAAGGAGAGGCAGAGTCATCCCTCCATAGGTCATCCTTTGTTGGTTGGTTGGTCGGTCTGTCTTTCTTGGGCAGCAGGAGGAGAGGTTATTTGGCAGCTTTGGCCTCAGCCATCCATCTCCTCATCGGAGCTTTCACCAGCCAATGGCAGGTCCATACACCTGGAAGCAGAGCCAGAGGTCAGGGGGCTGGCCAGGGTGGCCCAAGCACAGCTCACACATTCCACAGCGACCCCCAGAGGGAAACTGGTGCCTAACATCGCATGGGACAAACCACACAGGGCCTCTGGGCCACTGCCTCCAGGCAGGACAGGGCGGCTACCAGAGCAGGCTGGTAAAGCTTTCCCTTCACCCCACGACACGAGCAAACACCTCCAGGAAGTCAGGACAGACGAAAAGGGGGGAAGGCAGAAGAATAGATGGAGTCGCCTCCCACAAAACGCCACCCTTTGTGCAACTAAGTATGAGACGGGGAACTGAGAGCTGAGGACACACTGTGCGCACACCGGCGCGTTCTTCCATCACCTGGGGAACATGAATATTAACCACTGACGAGAACGTCTGCTCGTGCTGACTCAGCTTTGACAGAGGACTGTCGTGAGAAGCAGGCAGAAATGAGGGTGGGGTGGAGGAGGACCCCTGCCTCAGACATTTCCAGCCTCCTGGACGTCAACACACCCTGGAGAAAGGAGGAGGCCCCTCTCTGTCCCGAGGCCCAGTGAGGTGACAGCATCCTCAGCCAGCGAGCGCTCTCCCGGCACCAGCTCTCCCCGCACCAGCTCTCCCCGCACCAGGGACGGGCGGGGGCTGCCTCTGCACAGCAGGGTGGGAGCAGCCCCACCAGCAGACTTCCCAGCAGGATGGGCTGAAAGACCCAGGGTTCACGGTTTATGCCACAGGCTGGGCCAAAGCCCGGGAGGCAAGAAGATTCCCGAGGGGCAGCGATCCCTAAACCCACTTTCTCCCTTCAAGCGCTGTGCTCCCTGATGCCCAGCTGAGAAAGGGAACCGCCTTCACAGGGGCTCTGCAGTGTGCACAACGAACAAGTGTTTGGAGGGAGAAAGACGTGTGGGGTGGAGGCAGGCTCACCTGAGCTTGTTCTTCAGGGAGCTGATCTCGCGGTTCATGGTGTCTGCAGTCTGGGTGGCGTCCTCCAGCTCTCGCTGCAGCTTCCTGCGGGAGGCGTTGGCCCTCTGGGCCTCTTCCTCAGCCTCCTCCAGCTGCCGCCTGAGCTGCTTCAGTTGTGTGGATGCCTTGTCAGCCTGTGGAGAGCAGTAGCCCAGTTTAGGGGCTCCTGGAGAATGGGTCCCAACCAGCCCCACCAGCCAGGGCCCCACTGCTCTGCCCACAAGCACACCTGGTCCTTGAACTGCTCTACGTTCCTGCGCTCGTTGTCCACCTGCAGCAACACCTCCTTCAGCTTCTTCTCAGCCTGAAACACCTGCTTGCACACTGCCTGGTGCTCCCTGCCAGGTACAGAGTGACTTAGAGGGGCACTGTCATTCATAGGGTCTGCCCACAAACCACAAGCTGGACCGCCCATCCTGGGGCCTCACTAGGATTTGCCCTCTGGGGAGACCTTGATGCCCAGGCGGCCCCTCTTGACTGAACACCCTCTGTCAGCTTGCTTCTCCCAGAAGAAGGGTAATCGGCCCCATTTCTCAGATGGGGAAGCTGGGGCTTCGGGAAGGGAAGTGACACCTCACAGCATATGTGCAGTAAGGAAAAAGGGACAGTGAGACTGGGCTCCTGTGTGGCCTCTGTTACCTACAAACAAGTCTCTGTCTTGCTCAGCACAGTTATCCCCCAGGGGGCTGAGAGCCCCCTTCCTCTCTCTCAGAGAGGGTCCCCAAAACCCACCGCTTGGCCATGGGCAGCTACTTCAACTCCAAAGGACCCAGAGAAATGGAGGAGGGCCTCGTCAGGAGGGGGAAACAGCCCCTGGGACTTGGGGACAGAGAGCTGCTTCCTCACTGGACTCAGGGACAGGACTGCAAATGGGCTTGGACACTGATCCAGGCCACATCGGGGACACCTACTTGATCTCCTTTTCCAGCTGCTCTTCCAGTTGTGCGATCTTGGCCTCCAGGGCAGTGATGGAGGCCTTGTACTTGGACTTGACAGTGCCCTCCATCTCCTGCAGCTTGACCTTGAGCTCCTTGTTCTGGCACTCCAGCTGCTGCCTGGCATCCTCGTTCTTCTGAGCGTGGCTGCGCTCCAGGTTCAGGTCAGTGTTGATCTGATCAATCTGTGGGAAGAAGGGCCAATGACCTTGAAGAAAGCTGGGTATCCTGCTGGGGACAGAGGGGACAGCCGGGTCCTGCAGAGCTCCTGATAATAGTGGGTCCCCAAAATCTAAGAGCAACTAGGACCTCCTCCTCTAAGCAATCCAGAAGCTGCTGACTTTTGCCAGGTGGTACTCAAAATCTGTGGCCCTGAGCCAGGTGCAGAGGGAATGCCCAGGAGGCCCCCACCCTGCTGACCTGCAGGTTGGCCTTCTTTAGCCTGTCGATCACCAGCTCCGTGTTGTCCTTCTCCTCCTCCAGCTCCTCCTCCAGCTGGGTGATGCGAGCCTTCAGGCGCTGCTTCTCCTCCAATGCCAGGGCCCTGGAGGAGAACAGAGGCTTGAGCAGGGGCCCATCCCAGAGGTCCTTTCCCCCACAACACCTGCATCTGCTCACCCTTTGCCACTGCTGTGGGCAATCTCATCGGCCAGCTCGTCCCGCTCCTGCTGGGCCTGACGCTTGGCACGCTCAGCAGATGCCAGTTCCTGCCATGAGAACCCAGAGTGTGACCTGCTGGGCAGCCCACACCCTGAAGGGCCACCTCTTCCACACCGGGTCCTCTACACTGCCATCCTCCCCAACCCCAGGCCCTCTCCTCTATGCCTTCCTGGGCCTGCCTCCTCCATGAATGAAGTCCTTTCAAAGGAGCCCCCCTGGCTCACAGGGTGACTCCACGCTCTGAGGTCAAAGCTGGGGCCCAACATGTTTACAAAGCCTACTCAACTGAGTCCTAGGAACCAGGCCTGGTGCCACAGATGTAGAGATAAGTAAGAAACTGTCCTGGCCCAATGAGGCATGCTGGACCCTCTCCACCTGGGGCAGACCAGGCACTGGGAGTGACCAGAAAGAGACGTGTGCGAGGACCTGGGACTGAGGACCCTGACACCCAAGGAAAGGAAAGGGGCCTCACCCCCATGGCAAGCCCCCATGGGCAAAGACCCAAATGGCACCAAAGGAAAGCACAGCTAATATGGCAAGGGCAGAAAGGGGCATGCGTGGATGTGGGGACTTTGTGGGGACAGCAAGAAGCAGAATGCTTCCATATGTGCCTCATGTGTGACAGGCAAGGGGGCACTCCGAGCACAGGAGTCTGGCAGGGACCCCTCCAATCCAGGTCCCATTTCACAGCAGGAGGTGGTGATCACACAGTCTCCTTCCCCTCCAGGGAGTCCTGCTACTTAATGGAGCCCTGCAGTGACTTCTGTCACACAGAGCCACCCCCACTCCTCCCTGGAGCTCCACTACTGTTTCCATACCCACCCAACACTGGCCCAGGGGAGGCCCTGAGCTGCCCCTCCCACCACAGGTCAGCAACCCCAGGTCTCCCACACTTTGGCCCTGGACCACCTCCTGCAGCTGAATCATCTCAGCCTCCATGCTCTTCAGCTTTTTCTCGTTCTTCTTGGCCTGTGCCAGGATCTCTTCATTGGACGCACACCTGTCGTCCAGCTCACGCATGTAGTCTTTCATCTGGGCCTGGGGGCAAGGAGAAGAAGCTTGACACCCTCACCCCGATGGCCACCATCCAAACCCTGCCCCACCATCTGCCCTCCCACCCTCTCCAGGCACAACACGAAGCAGGACCTTCTGGCTGCTTTTCACCCTGACACAACCATTAAAAAAGGCTGACTAGTAGCTAAAGCAAAACATCCCTTTACCCCTACCATTTGTGCACTTCGTGGCCATTAGCATCCACCAGCTAACTCTGGGTGTGAGGGTCTCAGCACACGTATTGGCCCCAGTTGCATGGCTCCCACTCCCTGCAAATCCTGGGCACGGGGACCCCGCGCTGCTGCACCTTCCCCAGCCCGAGCCTGCTCCCCTGTCAGGTCCTCCCGACTACAGGGAGGGCACAACTCCTTCCTTTTTCAGTCTCATGCTGCTGCTTTCATTCCAAAGATTTTGTGAAACAGCTTTTCTTCTTCTTGGGCAGAAAATCCAAATTCACCCTTCCCATGTCAAATGATACAACTCTTGGTAGCATCACCCAGGAGCCAGGAAGAGAATGCCAGCAGCCGTCGGACATCTGTGCTCTGTGCCCTCACCAGCCACAGACATTTAAATGTGTTCTAGTGCTGCCAGGGGGCTGGGTGTGACAGGGCATCTCAGAATTCTTTTAAATTTGTTGTTTCCTAACTGGGGGTCAGGTGAGAATGTCCCGGAGTGTCCCTGCTCCAGCTGCTCCTCTGAACTTTCAGCCCCAACCTTCCATCATCGCCCATTAGGCTGCAGGGCGTCACCCAGGCCACAGGAGGTTTCTTCTGAACAGGTGCCACTAGGTGACCACCTCCCCTGACCCCATTGGAGCACCAGGTGAACACACTCCGCTCTCTCACCCACTCAAGGTGCAGGCCGTCCTGTAGGTTTGCTCTCAGGATGTTTTGCCTTCACCCTCTGGGCCTGAGTCTCCATCTGTGAGATGGGCTAAAGGCACCAAGGTCTTCCCTGGCTGGGGGAGAGCGGCACTTCCCAGCATTCACTAGACATCCACTAGTGTCCCAGCCCCACACTGAGCCAAGGGCCACCGAGTCTGGCCAGCTCTGGTTGGTCCAGCCTCACCTCACCTGCACCTTCCGTAGCTGTTTGATGGCTTCGTCACGGTCGTTGTTGGCAGTGTCAATCTGGGCCTTCAGGTCCTTCAGGTCCATCTCCAGCTTCTTCCGAGCAGCCATGGCCATAGAGCGCTGCTTCCTCTCATCCTCCAGCTCTGCCTCCATCTCCCGCACCTGGGGAGACACCAGCAGCTCCAGAGGCCAGACCCACACACACCCCCATCTGCAGCTCAGAGCCCAGGTGGGTTCTGCCCAGTTCTGGGATCCATGCAGCCTCCAGTGGCCAATTGGAGGACTGAGCAGAAAACCCTGATACAGCCACTGACTCCTCCACCCTTCTTGAGGACAGACAACTGGAAGAAATGGTCCAGGAGCCCTGGACAATCAGGTGGTAGGACAGAAAAGAAGCCTGCCCGGAATATGGGGAGCAGGCTGGGGGCATGTCCCTGTCCAGGAGGAGCGGGAGGGACATACACACCTGTCTCACCAGCTGCTTCTTCTTCTCCTCACTCTGCTCATCCCGGCCCTGCAGGTCTCTCTCAAACTGGGCTTTCATGGCCTGCAGGTTCACTTCCAGCTGAAGCTTGGCATCCTCGGTGGCCTGAAGGTGGTCCTCCAGCTCCTCGAGCTGGGTCTTCATCTCTTTGACTTGTTGCTCCAGGGCCCGCTTCGACTTCTCCAGCTCATGGACCTGCCACCCGAAGGAACCAGAGTCATGAGCAGAGGGACAAGAGGCCCCCGAGATCCCTGCTTCAGTGTCTGCTCACCTGGGCGACCTCTGCACTACCCCCTTGGCCCATCCTGGGACTCACACTGTTGCCCAGGTCCTCCTTGGAGCTCCTGAGGTCCTCCATCTCCGTGCAGAACTGCTTGTTGAGCTGCTCCAGCTCTGCCTTCTGCTCCATGGCCTCCTCCAGGGCCCGGGCCAGTGACAGCGCCTTGGTCTCCCTCTCACGGGCTTCTGCCTTAGCCCGGTCCCGCTCCTCGGCATACTGGGCTGAGATGGTCTTCTCCTTGGCCAGGAGCTGGGACACATATGGGAATCATGACGTTCAGGCTACAACCTCCTAGTAAAAGCTAAGATCCTGTAGACCATCCAGACCCAATTCCTTGAGGAATGAAGAGCATGGTGCTGGCTCTCAGGGGTGGGGACCAGGAAGAGCAAGAACCAGGTGGCTCTGACACCTAGCTTTGAAGTCTGTCCTTGTTATCACTTAATGAGAGTACTTTATGTCACACAGCACCCCTCCCAGGAGAACCCACAGGAAACATCGCTCGTACCCAATGTGGAAAGGCTTTGGAAGTTCTGAATGAATGGACGGCAATTACCTTGAAGCCTGTGACTCAGGCTGCTTAGAAGCCTGAAGCCCAAGTGTGGCCGCCTCCAAGTACGTGAGTTTAAATCCCTTGGTCCATGTTGTGCATGGGATGCCCTCTGTTTGATCTTGTATTCCAACCTTCCCATGCCCTTTGCACAAACTATTTCTTAAAAGGACCAGGAACTAAATGCTTTAGACTTTAGGGGTCGTGTCTGTGTAGTAACGACGTGACTCTGCCCTGATCACACAACAATGGCCAGAGACGACAGGAGAGGAGGCAGCAGGGCTGAGCCCCAGGCACCTCCATCCACTACGACAAACACCAGGTGGTGGGAGCCTGGGCCCTGAGCCCTGACTTATTCCATTTTGCTGTCCCAGCCCTGGGTTGGTGTGAGTGTAAGGCACCTCAGATCCTCTAGAGTGAGGAGGAGGTATTGACACATGAACCAAAATTCAAAGTACTTAAAATTGCATCATTATAAAAAGTGTGAATAATATAAGAAATAGAAGGCAGAACACTCGGTCCTGAACCTGTGGTGTGAAGACGGCCTGTTTAGAGCACGTTCCTGCCAGACCCCTCAACCAGCAGGAAACCCAGCCAGATCTCCCAGTGCCTGCAGGAGGTGATGGGATCCCAGGGCCTACTCCTGCTCAGTGGCCTTGGCCTCAGGCCATGGAACTAGAGGAAGAGAAGAAATGAGGAGGATCTTGCAGATAGCACACACCTGGTCAAACCTCTTCTGCTTCTTCTCCAGCTTGGAGATGCTCTGGCGCTGTTTTTCCAGGTCCATGACCTTGTCGTCCAGCTCCCGCTGTAGCCGCGTCTTGGTCTTCTCCAGGTTGTCGTAGGAGGCCACCTTCTCCTCATAGCGCTGGTTCAGCCCCTCCAGGTCCTTCTGGAGCTTCCTCTTGGCTTCCTCCACAGTCTCGAGACACCCCACACCATCCTCCATCTTCTTCTTCATGTCAGTCACCTGGCCAGGAACAAGGAATGAGGACACACCCAGGATGGCACCTTCTCAGGGAACAGCCTTTGTCTGAGGCAGCTGGGAGTTGGGCTACTCCTCATGAACACAGACCAGGGAGCCAGCCCAGGTGTAGGGCTTTCCCCCTCCAGCAGGGCAGACACACAAACATTGTGCTGAGGGAGCTTTCTCACTCCATGGAGCTGAGGGCAGGTCAGTTCTGGAGGGCCTCTCTGCTGAGACCTGCTCCAGGCTGCTGGTTTAGAAGGACCGATGCCCACGCAGGAGCATCCTCCACTCACTGTGCTCCAACAGCAAGGCCAGTGCGCACTGGGAAGTGTGACAACAGGGGGTGTGAGGACCATGGGCACCAGCCCTACAGCTGCACCCCTTTCCACATGCACAGAAAACTGCCACCCACAGCTTGTGCTAGCTAATCCTACCCAGACCTTGGAGTAGACCGTGGGCCCGTCCTGTGAATAGGGCACATCTGGCCTGGTGCACTTAAGTCCCAGGACAGGATGTAGAATAGGGAGCTCTTGGTCCACTTTAGGCCGAGGATCCTGTGACAGCATAGAGCAGACTGGGAGTCCTCCTACTCATCCCAATTTGACACACAAAATACACGAGACGATCAGGAAGGTGAATGCGGACAAAGGCGGCTGTCAGAGGTTCTACTGAGCTCGTCAGTGACCCTCGTCCCTCTCCGTGAGCACCATGGACAGCAGCCCCCTGAAGTGCAGGGAGCTCAGTGACACCCCCGAAGCCCTGCCATGTCTTGATGTGGTGACTGCTGCTTCCTAGTGACCAGGACAACAAGCACTGGGACTGCTCATGGTCTACATTCATTGGGAAGCAAATGCTAGATGGTCTTCTCCTCATCCAGGAGCTGGGACAGATATGGGCGCCATGAGGCCAAGACAATGAAGTCTTACAAGGGGCTCTGAAACTGCAGACCATCCAGACCCAACTCCTTGAGGAATGAAGAGCATGGTGCTGGCCCTGAGGGGTGGGGACCAGGAAGAGCAAGCACCAGGCGGCTCTGACACCTAGCTTTAAAGTCTGTCCTGGTTATCACGTAATGAAGGTGCTTTATGTCACAGAGCACCCCTCCCATGAGAACTCAGAGGAAACATTGCATGGACCCAATGTGGAAAAGCTTTGGAAATTCTCCTGAATGAATGGATGGCGCTTACTTGAAGTGTATGATACTCGCTACTTAGAAGCCTATGACTCTGGCAGCTTAGGAGCCTGAAGCCTGAGTGAGGCCATTTCTAAGGATGCAAGATTAAATGTCCCTGGTCCACTCTCTGAGCTAGCCACCCCTCGTTCGGCCTTGTATGCCAACCTTCTTCCTCCCAATGCACGGAGCTCTCCCTTAAAGGTCCAGGGAGGAAATGCTGTAGCCCTTGCAGGCTGGGTCTCCACAGCAAGCAGCAAGCACGTGACTCTGCCCTGACAGCACAACAACAGCCAGAGGCAACAGGAGAGGAGGCACCGGGGCCCACCCCAAGACACCTCCATCTAAAATGATGGGTACTGGGTGGCCAAGGCAGGAACCCGAACCCCAACTTGTTCTATTTTGCTATCCCAGCCCCGTGCCAGCACATCTGAGCTTCCTCAGTTCCTTCAGAGCAGAGGTGTCAAACTCGTTCTCTCTAGGGGCCTCATCTGACTTGCCATTGCCTTAAAAGGGCTCAAATAATTTCAGGACTATGTAACTGTGACTACTCCTTAACTTCTAAGGAACTGAAATGATATTCAGCCCTTTGAAGGCAACTGCAAGGCTGATGTGGCCCCAGGGAAGATGAGTTGGACTCCCCTGCTTTAGAGTGAGGATGAGGTATTGACACATGAACCAAAATTCAAAGTATTTAAAATCAGATCATTTTAAATGTGTGAAAAATATAAAAAGCAGAGAGCAGAAAACTCATTCCTAAACCTCTGGTGTACAGATACCCAGTTCCGGGCTCTACCTGAGCAGGCCCTACAGCAAGTGGGGAGCCCAGCCAGACCTCTGAGGACCTGCTGGTGGTGATAGGTTCCCAGGGCCCGAGTCCTGTCCATGGCCTTGGCCTGAGGCCATGGCCTTTGAGGAAGAGAGGAAATGAGGAGCAGTGTGCCCACGACTGCACACCTGGTCAAACTTTACTTGCTTCTTCTCCAGGTCAGACAGTCTCTGCCGCTCCTGCTGCAGCCGTGTCCTGTCCTTCTCCAGCTTGTCGTAGGCGGCCACCTTCTCCTTGTAGCGCTGTCTCAGCCCCTCCATGTCCTTCTCCAGTGTGCTCTTGTCTTCCTTGGCAATCTCGAGGCACCTTACACCATGCTCCATCTTCTTCTTCAAGTCACTCACCTGGCCAGGAGCAAGCAATGAGGACACACCCACACTGGCACCTGCTCAAGGACCACACCTGTGCCTGCGGCAGCTGGGAGCTGGGCTGCCCCTCAGGAACAGGCACCAGAGCCAAACCAGGTGTGGAGGACCCCCTTCCACCAGGCAAGAGAGACAAACTTTGTGGGAAGGGCAGGGAAGCTCTGGAGGGTCTCTCCTCGGTGCCCTGCTCCCAGCTGCTCTCTGACAAACACCAAGGCCAGAGAGGAACATCCTCCAGTTCACTCACAAAGTGATCCAGGCCAATGTCTCTGGGGAATATGTATTCTGGGAGCACGAGAACCCCAGGCACCTGCCCTGCAGCATCTCCTCTTTGCACATGGACAGAAAACTGCCACCCACCACATGTCCTAGCTGCTCCTACGCAGACCATGGAGCAGACTGTGGTCCCATCCTGTCTATAGGGCACATCTGGCCTGGGCACTACCTCCTGGCATAGGATCTAGAATGGGGGCTCTTGGTCCACTCTAGACCCTGGACTCTTTGGCAGCACAGAGCAGACTGGTACTCCTCCTCCTCATCCCAATTTGACAGAAAATATGCAGGATGATGAGGAAAGTCAATGCGGACAAAGGCTGCTGTCAGAGGTTCCACTGAACTGATGGGTGACCCACGTGCCTCTCTGTGAGCACCATGGAGAGCAGTCCCCTGAAGTTCAGGGAGCACAGTGACACCCACAAGCCCTGCCCTGTCTGGGATATGGTGACCGCTGTTTCCTTGTGACCAGGAAGACAGGCACTGGGACTGCTGTGACTTGTGGTCTACATTCATTAGAGAGGAAATGCTAGGTGTCAGCTGGAGACTGTTGAAGGCAAGGATGTTCAGTCTCGTTTCCGAAATTCACGGATCCCAAAATTCTACCGGGGGACCCAGGGCTAGGAGCCCTGAGCTGGAGAGGATGGGAACTCCCTGGAGACGAAGGGTGCCCGGCTCAGGTGGCCCAGGATGGACCCATCCTGCAGAATCCAACGAGTGTCTCTGAGCCACCTGGCATCCCAGGGATCTCGAGGGGGATCTACCACCAAACCTGTGCAAGTAGAGTAGCAACCTGCTTCTCCAGGTTGTGCTTGGCCTCCTCCTCCTGCTCCAGCTGCTTCTTCAGGGACCTCCTCTCCTCTTCCACCTGCTGCAGTTGGGTGATCAGGCCCTGCTTCTGCCAGTCCACTTGCCACAGCAGCTCCTACTTTAAGGACAAAGGGCATGCAGGGCTCAGGAGGTCAGTGCCAGACCCTCACTGTCCCCACAACCTCGGCGGGAGGGAGCGGCTGATACCTCCAGTCAGGACTGAGATGGTAAAGACCCACTGGGGAGCCGGGGGGACCCAGAGACCCCATGGATGCAGGGGAGGACTCAGAACCAGAGGAGCCCTGGGACGGGAACCCAGAGGATCAGGAGGGCTGCCATGTGGGTACCGAGTCCTTCCAGGGAAGGTCCAGCTATAGAGTGCTGCTGCCCCCCATGCACCTGTGTGTCCTGCAGCTGGGACTCCACAGTGGAGACGTCCTTAGTGAGCTGGCTGCACTTCCTGTCAGACTGCCTCAGAAGGCCCGTCACTCTTTCCAGCTCCACCTGCTCGGGGCAGAACACACAAAGGCCCAGAGTCTGGAGCATGACCCCTCTGACCCCACCTGGGTGCCTCTAGGCTAAGGTGGACCTGAGTCACAGGCTGAACCCAGCATCCTTGCTGAGTGGCCACTGTGAAGCATGACACAGGGCAGGAGTCCTAGAGAACTGGAGGTGCTCCACGCCCTAGGAGCCCCTGAAGGCACCACCGCCCAGCCCCGGGTCCCAGCAGAGGCCTCACCTGCAGCTGTGTGCGCACTTGCTCTTCCTCCTTGAACTTCACCTGCAGCTCCTGCAGCTGGGCCTCTGCTTTCTGCCGCCTGTGCTCTGAGTCCTGTTTTCCCTGCAGGAGGACCTTCACCTCCTTGGCCAGCTCCCCTCGCTCATGCTCCAGGGTCTGCTTGTCCTTCTCAAGGTTGCCTTTCACCTGGCGGGGGAGGAAGCAGAGCTGTGAAGAGGGGCATCTGGGCTCTGCCATGAATCTGCTCTTGCCAGTGTCCCAGGAAGGACCACGGCGTTCACAACCAGACACAGGGGCCTGAGTGGTAACAGGGATGTTGGGCCAGTTTGGGAGGTGGCCAAGGAGGTGGCCACACCATCCTGCTAGCAAGTGTCCTGTCTCAGAAGTCCCACACCTGACCTGTCCTCACCCAACTGGAAGATGACAACCAGCCCTCGTCCTCCTCTCTGGGGGCCTCAGAGTGGACGAGAACATGCTTGGGTATTGGCTGAAGTGACAGGGACGTCAGGAGCCGTCACCGCACACTGCGGAAGACCACCCGGAACGTGGGCACTGCTTCCATGCATGCCCACTTGTCCAGGCCCCAATGCACAGCAGGTGGTGGTGGTGACACACAGTCTCCTTCACCTCAGGGAGCCCTGCTACTCAGTGAAACCCTCAGGGGACTTCTGTCACAGAGAGCCACCCCCACTCCTCCCTGGAGTTGCCCTGGCTTGTTTCCAGCCATACCCAAGGCTGACCCGGGGAGGCCCTGAGCTGCCCCTGCTGGCCAGTGGGCAGCAACACTGAGTGCCCCTTGGGCCCGGACTACCTCCTGCAGATGAATCATCTTGGCCTCCATGCTCTTCCGCTTCTTCCGGTTCTCCTTGGCCTTCGCCAGCATCTCGTCAAGGGAGGATTGCACCCCCGGCAGTTTCCTCATGCAGTCCTTCATCTGGGCCTGGGGACAGGGAGGAGACCTTGGCACCAGCAGTCCGATGGCCACTCACCTGCTGCAGCCCCACACTCTACCCTCTAACTACATGGTATAGTTGGGCATAGACCCTCTGCTCTCTAACGCACTCAAAGGCACACGTCGTCCTGCAGGTTTGCTCTCCGACTCTTATTCCCCCTCAGCCTCTGGGCCTGAGTCTCCCTCTGTAAGACGGCTACAGGCACCCAGACCTTTCCAACCGGGAAAGAGCAGCACTTCCCAGTATCCTCTGGACACCCCACTAGTGTCACGGACCCAAGCTGAGAGAGTGCCACTGTGTGTGACCAGCTCTGGTTTGTTCCAGTCCAACCTCACCTGCAGCTTCTGAACCTCTTCAGTGTCTTCGTCATTGTTCTTGTTGGGTGAGTCAATCTGGGCCTGCAGGTCCTTCAGGTCCATCTCCAGCTTCTTCCTAGCAGCCACAGCCATTGAGCGCTGGGTCCTCTCCTTCTCCAGCTCTGCCCTTAGGTCCTGCACCTGGGAGGAGACGCCAACAGCTCAGGAGGCCAGAGCCCCTCACAGACCCTCCTCCAGCTCTCAGCCCAGGTGGCTTTGGCCCTGCTGGAGCCACTGAGTCTGCGCCCTTCCAGAGGACAGAGGACTGCAAGAATGGTCAGGGCGTCCTGGACAATCCAAGCACAGAAGGACAGAAAGGAAGCCTGCTGAAACGTGCACAGTACCTCTCCAGGGGGACCTGGAGGGACATATATACCTGTCTACCAGGTGCTGATTCTCCTTGTCGCCTTGATCATCCTGACCGGGTCAGACCTGTTTCAATTGACCTTCAAGGCCAGAAGCTTCACCTCTTGCCACAGGTTGGCTACCTCAATGGCATAAAGCTCATCCTCCAGCTCCTGGAGCTGGGCCCTCACCCCTTCCATCTGCTGCTCCAGGGCCTGCATAGAATCCTTCACCTCATGCAGCTGCCACCCAAGGAAATCCAAGTCACACCCAGAGTGACAAGAGGCCCCCCATCCTCTGTCTCAGTGTGTGTTCAACCATTAGTCCCTTGAACTGTCCCCCTCTGCCCCTCCTGGGACTCACACTCTTGCCCATGCCAACCTGGTGGCCCATTGCCACTGGGGGCAGCGAGGAGCCGGGTCTCTGCTGCTGCCCTCTGGGATGGATGCAGGGGGCAAGTGGACTGAGCCCAACGTGTCTCTCTGTGTGCTGGGCTCTGCCACTGCTGTTCCAGGGAAGTGGATCACCTCCCTCCAGGGCACTCCTGTTGCCCTGTAGGGTCAGAAGGAGAAGAGCCCCACATTGATGTAAACAAATCATATCACTTTACATTTATTCTCACAGGATATGAGGGTGTCTATCTCTACTATCTGCCTCTTCAATAGTCTTTTCTAAAGAAACAGATCTTCCTAGTTGAAAGATTTCTTACAGTAAACAATGCACAGCAGGACTTTTCTGTCTCCCCCATGGGATGAGTGCTCTCCAGGAGCGCTCAGTCCTTTCCGCTCTCGTGCGTCTGGTCTCCAGACCCCGTTCCTTCTGTCCAACGGAAACTCTGCACCCACTGAACCCTAAGTCCCCACCACTACCTCCTGGCCCCTGGAACCTGCCACCTCACTTCCTGTCCCCCTGTAAGTACCTCAGGCACAAGGAATCCTAAGGTATTTGTGTTTCTGTGGTGGCTTGTTTTACTTAGCACCAGGTTGTCAAGGTTTGTGCATGTGGTAGTGCAGGAGGGTGCAGCCAGAGAGCCCCCGAAAGAAGGATTTGTAATGGGGTTCAGAACTCAAGGTGTCCAGGAAATATTAGAAAGATATATAGGATGTCCTCACCCTCCACCACAGGTGTGAGTTGGGGGAAGGGACACGTGGAGCAGGGCCATTCAGAGCTGTTTTGCATAGCAACTAACCTTTGCAGCTAACCTCTGGTGTGGTCATTTAACATATCTATAACCTTTAACTGGTTGCATAGATATGTTAAATAGCTGTGGCCATGCTCAGAGTCAGGGGGATGGAAGGAACTTTCCCCCAAGATGTCACTGGGAGGCAACTCCCCCTAGTTACAGCACCTGCGTAGAGCTTGGAAATGATTGGCTCCACAACATGGGGCCACCCCTACGCAGACTCATGGATAACAGCCCAATAAGCTGGAAGGATATTTAAATCCAGACTCGGCAGCCATTGAAGAGAAGCATGCAGCTGCAGCCATGTAAGGAGGACCATGCACTTTTTGCACAGGGGAACCCCCGCCCTCCCACAGCCATGAGAAGAATCACCATGTGGCTTTACCAGACAACCACCACACAGCTTTAGCAGAGAACCACCTTGGGGCTTTAGCAGAGGACCACCACGCAGCTTTAGCTAGAGAACCCGGAAACACAGCCAATGGTGTGAGAACCAAGGAAGGCCTACCAGCTGAGCACAGATTACTGGGAAGAATTGGGAGCTTCCTGAGCCATGGACTTCTATTTCTTTTCCAGAGACACGGTACCCCAGACTGGGCAAAACGGGGAAGGAAGGGCTGTGTGTATTTTGGGGGATTTTAAGGGAGTTTGGGATTCTGACACAGACATTAAGTCATTACTCTTAACTCTGTATAACTTGAATAAATAATTCCTTTCCACCAATCTCTAACGTGGAGAGCTATAATTCTCTGGCGAAGGGAAAGGTGAACTTAGTACAGGGAGACCCCAGGAGAAGGATGGTACGTTTAAAGTAATACAACTACTTGTACATACTCAGTAAAAGCCCACCAAAACTAGCCAGGAAGGATTTGCCCTATAAGAATAGAGTCCCTCCAGCCCATGAGGTCAATCTCTGCTTGGAGTTGGCCTGCTCCCATGTTCTCTTCTATAAACTCTGGGTGTTTGGTACAATTCTTTGTCCCGATCACTAAGAACCTGGTTACCTGTGCCCACCTGTGACAGAAGCATGGGCCAGGATTCCCTTCCATTTTAAGGCAGTAATAGATAGATAGATAGATAGACAGACTTTGAGAGTACATTCATTAAAGCTGAGGACAGTAAAACGAGGAAGGGCTTAGGACAGAAGGAGCAGCAGGAGAGCCTAGGCAGGGCTGCTGTCAGCTGACCAGGACGTCAGACAAGAGATGGCCCTGGAGACAGGGTCTGCAGTGAGCCTGGGAGGAGCTGCCATGCCCATCGTTGCCCTGGTGACCGGTATCAGAGTGACCCTTAGAGTTGAGGAGACACACCCACATGGGGGAAGAAAGGCCCAGTGTGTCCCCCGAAAGGGAGGGCACCAAGGCAGTGATATTTTTTTGAGAATTTCTAGAGAAGTTTATTTGAGCCCAACTGAGCTCTGAAGAACAAAGTTTTGCCCTTTCTTTTCTGCTTTTGAAATTCAGGAGGGGACACAGGGGAGATCACATGGAGGTGGGAGAAAGCAAGGTGCAGACTGGATAGCAGGAAGTTAATAAAACTTACAATTATTTCAAATGTGTGTTAACCTAGATGCACAGGACAATGGACAGGGCTTGCTTATAGAAAAAATAAATCTTTTACTAAAATGCTAATTGCCAGGGGTCTGCCCATCCACCGTGACCTGCCGAGTTAAGAATTTATGATGAACTTCCGGCCAAGATAGAGGCATAGGTAGACACACTGTGCCTCCCTGCACAACCAAGATAGGGACAACCACAATATAGAACCAGAATAACAACCAGAACTGATAGAAAATTGAACTGTTTGACAGTCGGCAAACCAAGAAGTTAAAAAAGACACATACATCCAGACCGGTAGGAGGGGCGGAATCGGGCAGCAGGACTCAGGTCGCAGCACAGAGAGCAGAGAGTGATGGGCCCAGGCATGTAAGGCATCTGGGGCATGCAAGACCACAGCAGGTGGACCTTCACTGCGCAAGCGGTGGCAGGCAGGCCTTGGCCGAGGGTTGCCAACTGGCAGACCCAGCGAGGGAGGAATGGTGAAGCAAGGCTCTGTGTGAAACCCAGGATCCCAGAGCTGGAAAATAGAGCCTCGGAACACTGATGGGAAACACCTATGGGACTTGGGGTGCAGGGAGAGACTCCCAGCCTCACAGGAGAGGTTGTTGGAAAGACCCATGGGGGGCACAAGCCCACCCACATGGGAATCAGCACCAGAAAGGTCCAGTTGCTGAGGAAAGTGGCAGAAGGGATTGAAGTCCACAGAGAGCAGAGCAAATGCCATTGTTCCCTCTTGGAAACCGCCCCCACATAGAGAATCACAACCCAGCCACTGGGTTGCCTCGCCCTAGTGAATACCTATGGCTCCGCCCCTCATACATAACAGGCGTGACCAGACCCCCCCCCAAAAAAGATGTCTCAAACAGAAGAAATGAAATCCCCAGCACCAATCCTTTTAAGCAACCAAGAGATAGCCAACCTATCAGATGCATAGTTCAAAACACTGATAATCAGGATGCTCAAAGAATTGGTGGATTTTAGTTGCATTAGATAAAAAAGTGAAGGCTACAATAAGTGAAATGAAGAAAAATGCACAGGGAACCAATAGTGATGGAAAGAAAGGCGGGTTTCACATCAATGGAGTGAACCAGAAGGAAGAAAAAAAAACATACAATCAGGAAAGAATGAAGAAATAAGAATTAAAAAAAAATGAGGAGAGGCTTAGGAACCTCCAGAACATCTTTAAACTTTTCAACATTTGAATTATAGGGGTACCAGAAGGAAAAGAGAAAGAGCAACAAGTGAAAAACTTATTTGAACAAATAAGAAAGGAGAACTTCCCCAATCTGGCCAAGGAAATAGACTTCAAGAAAGTCCAGGAAGCTCAGAGAGTCCCCAAGAAGTTGGACCCAAGGAGGAACACACCAAGGCACATCATAATTACATTAGCCAAGATTAAAATGAAGGAGAGAATCCTAGAAGCAGCAAGAGATAAGGAGACAATAACCTACAAAGCAGTTCCCATCAGATTGTCAGCTGATTTCTCAAAAGAGACCTTGTAGGCAAGAAGGGGCTGAAAAGAAGAATTCCAAGGCATGAAAGGCAAGGACCTACATCCCAGGTTGCTCTATCCAGCAAAGCTTTCATTTAGAATGGAAGGGCAGATACAGTGCTTCTCAGCGAAGGTCAAGTTAAAGGAGTTCATCATCACCAAGCCCTTATTTTATGAAATGGTAAAGGGACTTATCTAAGAAAAAGAAGATAAAAAACATGTATAGTATAATGACAGCAAACTCACAATTATTAACACCCACACCTAAAACAAAACCAAACTAAGCAAATAACTAGAACAGGAACAGAACCACAGAAATGGAGATCACATGGAGGGTTAGCAACAGGGGAGTGGGAGGAGGAGAGAGGGGAAAAAGGTATGGAGAATAAGTAGCATAGATGGTAGGTAGGAAATAGACAGGAGTAGGGTGAGAATAGTATGGGAAAAGTAGAAGCTAAAGAACTTATGACACATGGACATGAACTAAAGGCAGGGGATGAGGATGGGAGGGGGGGCAGGGTGGAGGGGAATGAAGGGGAAATAATGAGACAACTATAATAGCATAATCAATAAAATATATTTTTAAAAAATAATCAATGATGAGATCACCTCGTGCTGTTATTTTTCCACAGACCCCCCCTTTTCACCCACAGACCCCCTTTCAGTCACAAATGCATCTGAAGGAGGCATTGACGCCAACCTTTTGCGTGGATGCTGTGGTCTCAGCACTAGAAGGCTCATCCCTAGGGAGTCTCAGGGTGGATGTGGGCTTGACCCCTGGGGATGAGGCCACACTGTCACCATGGGGTCTCAGTTGAGGTCGAATTGTCCCCAAACATGAACAGGGGGTGAATGGAAGGCAGTCAGGTCGTATGGCCGTCACGGGGGAAAAGCAAAGTGGATCGTTCCCATTCTACGCCCTGTCCACTCCCTGCTGCCCCTCCTGTCCCTGGGCCCTTTGTCCACCGCCACAGCTGGGCTCAGTCCTCAGGTGGGTCCCATCACCCAGACACACAGCCACCAGATTCACTGACAATAGACAAATTCCATTTCTTTTTCCTGTCCATCTCAAAGAAAGGCTCTTTCTGGCAGAAAACAGAAAAAACTAGGGCTCAGATTTCACACACATTTCCCCACTGCTTCAATGTACTCTTGACAGTTCTGTCACATTTCTGGGGGTTCCATCTATTTCCCCCATGTCCTTCCCGCAGCCATGATGTCTTCATATGAGGAGGGAGAGGAACAGTGGAAAGTAAAAAATCACGGGTCCCCCTGTTAAAATGTGATGACGATGGCCAGGCCTCGAGCAGGACACTCCAAAGCCTCCCCCTCCCCCAGATGGCCAGCCCAGGTGTGGGGCTCCGCCCAGTTCCCTGCAGCCCCTCCCACTGCTGCTCACTGAGGCTGCCAGGTGCGGTGCTGACTGCCCAGAGGCTCCTGTGAGGGCACATGAAGGGTGCTGCTCCTTCTGACCGCTGTGGGCACCCACTGAGTGTGTTTGTATTAAGAAGAAGACGAAGATGGAGACCCAGAAAAAGGGGAGGAGAGGACGGAGAGGAATCAAAAACCTCCTATAAAACCAATCAATCAATGGATCCATCTATCCCAAGGGAATCTAAAGCTAACCCAGAAGGCACCAAGTACAGATGTGGGGGAAGAAATGATAAAACCAATGCTGAGTTGGGGAAACATTTCCAATCAAGACGCAAACCCCAGAAGCCAGGAGGGGAGAGTGTGAGTGATGGGGCTCTGAAGAGTTAACTCTGCAGCGGCTGCCACCAGCCAGTCAGCCCCACGGGAGACCACGAGCCACTGTGAGAAACACGCCCGTAGACAAACGGTGACGGTCCCCCTCCCACAGGAGCCTGCGGGTCAACGTGAAATAACCAATGCCAAAATTTTGTCATGGGTGACAGTGTCATCCCTACATCGAAAAAGGTTGCGGGTTCGATCCCTGGTTGAGGTGCATACAGGAGGCAACTGACCCATGCCTCTCTCTCATACAGGTGTTCCTCTCTCCCTCTCTCTCTCTTCCTCTCTCTCCTCCCTCCTTCCACTCTCTCTAAAATTAACAAACATATCCTCGGCTGAGGATGAGAAAATAAGTAAGTAAAAAATAGAATGGGTGAGCAATAAATTCTCAGAGCAGTGACTTGACGTACCCGGCGTCTCACAGCTCTCGGAAGCCAGTGTAAAGAACAACTCCTCCCGATGCTGCTGGTACTTAGGAGGGAAACGTGGCTTCAATAACTCAGAAGGCTCCAGGTTTCCCTCTCCTGCATAAACACCGAGACGGAAGCTCAGACTCCTCCAGTCGCAGCCACATCTCCAGCCGGTGTGTTAAGGTGACAAAGCGGGGGCCGTACAATGTGCCCACCTCACTCCCTTCATCTGGGACTGTGAAGGGCATAGGCTGAGAAGGCACAACCCGCCCCCCCGCCACACACACACACAGAGGCCTAGCAGCATAGTGATGGAGAGTCACTTTGCATTTCGATATCAGCAGACTAGCTTCGTAATAATGCTGAACAGTTTGTTAGGGCCCAGGAGACAGGTGTGACTCTGACCCACAAAGTAGCTGAGAGGCAGCTCCTCCTGTTACAGCACCTGCCTGAGAGCTTGGAGATGGTTCTCTCACCTCCACAGGGCCATGCCTGCCAGGACTACCAATGGCAGCCAGAAAGGCAGAAAATTCCGGAGTGCCAGCAGGTATAGCCAGTTGTGAGAAAAGTCCGAAATGGGGTGATGCACAAGGACCCAGGCTGGGATTGAAAGTAAACTGGGGGCAGCCCTGTGCAGCAGAGGGGTGGGAGGGCTGTTGCTGGGCGGCCACGGGGAGGTGCTGCGTGGTCTGGGGTTCGGAACTGGAGATCACCGCTACGGGGCTGGTGGTGCTGGGAACCTTGACACGAATGCCCAGACGAGCACCAGTTACTGGGAGGAACCGGGAGCAGCGAGCCGCGGACTTCTATTCCTTTTGTTCCGGATGCCGGTGCTTCTCACTGGCCTGCGCTGAGATGCACCTGCTGGGCAAAGGCTGAGGGCAGGACTCTGTGTGTTTGTGGGTGTTTGTGGGTTTTTGACTGCTCAAAGAGAATGACACTTAACAGCAACAATCAGCCATTACTATAAACCTGTATAACTTTTAATTAAGTACTTCCCTTTTTACTAAATTCTGGCATTGAGAGCCACAATTTTTATTGGTGGCGAGCACAAGAATCCCAGAGCAAAAGACCCACCATGGGTTTCTGTTTCAGGACCACCTCTCCCTTCTCCCCTCACCCCACGGCCCCAGCTCCAGCCAAGGGCAGGGGGCAGAGGCTGGACCATATTCCTGCTCAGTCTGCTGTCACAGTTCCCTGGGCTGGTCACTCCCCTCTCAGGGCCTCAGTTTCCCCACTCCTCACGGACAGCACTGAGCCGACAGGGTGGGAGATACAACCTCTCAGATTCCTGAAATCTCAAAAGCAATCCTTTGCCCCCACCAATCTCAGCAGCAGCCCCAGGGAGGGCAGCCTCAGGATGGCTGGAACCCCACAAACGGGGGCGGGGGGAGGGCTGGGTCTGACCTGCCTGTCCTCCTCTACCTCCTCTACTTTGGGTAGGGGACCCGAGAGTTGGGAAATTCTAGTCAACAGTTATAAGCCTGGCAGGTGACACATATGTTACAGCTGTGGTTTCAGCGGCTGCAGAAAAGGCCCATCCTGACTCCCAAGAGACACAGTCGGCCTCCTGGGGCACAGCTGGGGACGTCCAAGCTATTGTGTCCCAGGGAGACACAGAAGCCTGCCCACCCGCCCAGGGACAGCTCACTGCCCAGGGGGAGAATGCTGCAGTTTCTTTTTTTAATTCAATTTTCCCCTGTATTTTAAATCCCTCACCGCCACACCCTCTTCTCTGGTGCAGAAAGGCTGACTTGGAAGGAAATGTCACACTGTCCAGACCGTGAGGCCCTCAGCCTGATTCTTCTCAGACCACGGTTTCTGGTGTGTGGACAACTGTCTGTTCCTGTGTGCCAGCGGACAGCCCTGGGGACTGTGGTCTCTGGGGAACTGACAGTATTTATGCCCAGAAGCCCCACCTGACACGGGCTCCTCTGAATAAAGCCCCCATAGAGATTCATCCCTGTCCCTGCCTATTGGGTTCCCTGGGTGACAGGCAGCAGGAACATGTTGTTTTCCTGGTTTCACTTTCTCCCAGTCACCCCAACATCCACCTTCTACCTGGGTTCCCTGCTCATGACTCAGGTAGCCCAGGACCACAGGTCAGCTGGGGGGAGGTTTGTGAACCCACCCCCACCGTTTCCCCTCCTCTCCAGTGTTCAGGGCCCCAGGGAAAGGAGGAAGCCCTCAGACACACCTGGGGGCAAACCCAGTCTCTGAGCTTCAGTTTCCCTCCTCTGCAGAACAACGACACAGACCCTGGCTCAGGGAGTCCTTGTGAGGATGGAAGGGGGGGGGTCCTATCCTCCCCAGCTTACCAAGGACCCTCCTCTGGCTGAGCTGGAACAGAATCCGGTTGCTCTTAGCTGTGCAGATCCGCTGGCCAAGTGAGTCTCAGCAAAAAGGAAACACCTCTTCTGGCCCCAGAGGATTCAAAAGCAAAAGGGAAAGCAAGTGCCCAATTCTCGGAAACTCACCACCAAACAATCACATCACCCAAATGGCATCACCCCACACAAGCAGCTGGTCACCACCTCCCTGCTGACCCCTCTGAGGGGCAACCCCAGAGCTGACAGCCAGGGCCACGTGGGCCCAGCCCCTCCTGCCTCCTGCTTCTGGAAGGAAGACCTGCCCCTGACACACTGGGGGAACCCGGACACATTACACCCCCGCCCCAGGGGCTTGTCCCCAGACACCCAGGCTGGTCCCCTGAATATGTCCCCAAAGCTTCATCTTCTCTCGCTTCTCAGTGAGCTAAGGCAGCCCAGCCTTGGTTCTCCTCTTGCTTGTAAACTAACCCCTCCTTGTGTCACTGTCCTCAGCTTTAATGAAGGGACCCTCATAGCCACCTGGACCCAGATTGTGAAATCTCTCCCCCACAATGTCAGGAACCCACATGCCCCAGCAGGCCCAGGGCAGACACACTCTTGGCCAGGGCCCTTGTCCAGCAACAGAAGCAAGTGCCCCAATTCTGAGAAGCTCAGCCCCAAACAACACAGCACCCTGATGGCACCACCCCACACTCGTCTCCCCTTCCAGGGCCTTCTCCACCCAGCCCCTCCTGCCCCCTGCTTCTGGAAGGAACACCAGCCACTCACAGACTGGGGGATCCTGGGCACAGTACCCTCCTCCCCATGGCTTGTCCCCACACCCCTGGCCTCTCCTGCTCCCACTGCCCCCAAAAGCCCACTTACAACCGTATCCCTGTCTCTGCTTTCTGGCTGAGCAGTGGCAGCAGGAAGGGGGACTTGGTTGCCCCCTAGATTCACACTGAGCCCAGCCCAGGGCAGGCAGGCAAAGCCCAGCAACCTTCCTGCTCAGCCCCTCTTGGCACCCGGGCAGGTGACTCCCCAGTGGGCCTCCAGGGCCCAGCCCTGAGCTCACACAGTAGGAGAAACAGCCTCTCAGATTCCTGGAATCTCACAAGGAACCCTATTCCCCACCAGCCCCAGCAGTAGTCCCACAGGGACGCCTCAGGGGGGCCAGAACCCCAGGAAGGAGGGCTCTGACTCGTGTGCCTTCATCCTCCTCCCCATTCTCCCTGTCACCCCAAGAGCCACCTTCTATCTGGGGTCCCTGGTCATGACCCAGGGAGCCCAGGACCTGAGCCCAGCTGGGGAGAGTTTTGTGAACCCACCCCCCCCCCCGACCCCGTTTCCCCTCCTCTCCAGTGTTCAGGGCCCCAGGGGAGGGAGGAAGCCCTCGGACACAGCTGGGGGTCAACCCAGGCTCTGAGCTTCAGTTTCCCTCCTCTGCAGAATAGCGACACAGTCCCTGCCTCAGGAAGTAGTTGTGAGGATGGAAGGTGGGTGGGTCGCTCCTACCCTCTCCAGCTTACCAAGGACCCTCCTTTGGCCAAGCTGGAACAATCCGGTTGCTCTTAGCTGTGCAGATCCGCTCACCAAGTGAGTCTCAGCAAAAAGGAAACACCTCTTCTGGCCCCAGAGGTTTCAAAAGTAAAAGGGAAAGCAAGTGCCCAATTCTGGGAAACTCACCACCAAACAAACACATCACCCAAATGGTGTCACCCCACACAAGCAGCTTGTCACCACCTCCCTGCTGACCCCTCTGAGGGGCAACCCCAGAGCCCCCAGCCATGGCCTCCTGGTCCCAGCTCCTATTCTGGAAGGAACACCAGCCACTCACAAACTGGTGGATCCTGGGCAAAATACCCTCCTTCCCATGGGCTTGTCCCTGGACCCAGCCCTCTCATGCTCCCCACAGCCCCCAAAATGCCTGCCCCGTCCCCCTCTTTCTCACCAGCAGTTGGCACTGTCCCGGACCCTGCAGGTGCTCCTTGCAGACCTGTTGCACTGCACTGTGCTCCTTCTACTATTGGAGGCCTCGTGCAGGCATCTTCTAGACTTCTCTACGTGGGCCCTTCTGCCAGCAGCAGCAGCTGCCACAACATGGAAAAACATGTTCATCTTTCAAAGCCCAAATCTGGTATCACCTCCTCCAAGCAGTCCTCCAGCATGAACTCCACAGGGTCCCCTGTCCCCTGTTGGCTCTGCTCCCATGGCACCTGCAGGAGGGGCCTGAGCCTTCAGCAGGAACACTGTGTAGATGTCTCCCCTGACCCCATTTGATCAGGTCCCTCTCTAGATTGTGCCTGGTGGCAGGGACAGTGCCTTGGTCTTTGAGCCCATCCCTGGTGGCAAATGCTGTTTGGGTGCAGACAGAAGTCTGTGGCAGCGCCCAGAGGGGCTGCTGCTGTGTTCCCTCCTGGCTCGGTTCCTCTCACCCCACATCCCTTCCTCTCCTGTGAAAGGGACTTCTTTCCTGTCAAATAAGACTTTTACAAGAAGGCCATTGTCAAGGGGACACAGGAAGGTCTGACAACAGGCAGCATGCCTGCTTTCCTGTTTGGTCTTACAATGTACTGGTATATGGAGGACCTAAGCCCCCGCCTGTGCCCGAGCAAAGAAGTGTCCTCACCAGCTGAAGACCTGAAGCAACTGAGGCACAGCCGCGGGCATCCTGCTGGAAAGGGTTGGCATCCTCACTGCCCCTCCCCTCTCCCTGGAGCTTCTCCAAGACTCAAGGCCCATAAATCTCCCAGACTTTCTCTCACTGATCAACCATCCCTGAGTAGAGGACATTGTCTTGCAGACACCTGTAGCCTGGACACCTGGGACAGGTGAGCAGGGTGACTCGCCCTCCCTGGGGGTCTGCTACACTCCCTTGAAAACCCTCCCACCTTCTCCCTGGCTGCCACAGTCATTTCAGACTCTGCTCCCTGGACCGCAGAGTTCAGCCTCAAATAAAAGCCTGTAATGGGATCTTCTTGGCTCCCGGTCCTTTCTTAGCCCCATTGATACTTAGTGCTGGGCTCGGTACCTCTCCCACTCAATTCGCACCCCAGCTCTAGCAGTCATCAACCCCATTTCACAGCTCAGGTGATGGAGAACGATGACCCACGGCCTGTACGTCCTGCAGATGCTGGGCTTCTCTGCCTCGCCCCAGCCAGGGGCGGTGGGGCCTGGAGTGGACCACACAGGCCCACCTGGCCCTTCCATCAGAAACTGTTCATCACGAGGCAAGTATCCATGGGCCACCACGGCCCCCTGTCCCCTGCTCTCTAGGGAGGGGCAGCAGAGGGATGGACAGTGTTGCGTGAGGACACACAGCCGAGTGTGCTCTCATACTCACCCCACAGACTGCACCAGGATGCGGCCTGCTTTGCAGAAGAGGAAGCCGCGGTGAGGGGAGAGGCCAGGGCTCCCACCAGGCAGCTCAGGGGAGGAGCCAAGTCTCAAACCAAAGGTCCCATTTGACCTTTCACACTTGTTACCAATTACTTTTTGCCATTTTCGCCCTGTAACCTCCCTGCTTGCCGGTTCTTCTCCCTTTCTCTAGCATGACGTCAGCTTCACACCCAGACAATCCCATGTGAGACGCAGAACTCAGCTCAACATCCATCGGAGCTGCTGTCCCAGTACCTCAGTCGTCCTCTGGTGACAATGCAGAATGGGCTCCAGACAGACATCCCTAGCCTCGCGGGACACAGTCTCCTGGTGGGACGACAAAGGTGGGGGCTCCAAAGCCAAGCTGAGGTGAGAACTAGGCATCTCCTGCCTCCGGGGCCATGAGCGGAGATCACCCCACTGAGGGACCAGAGGCCCAGTGATGGGGAAATGGGACTCAGCTGGACAACCCACATCACAGAAGGTCACCTGGGATGGCAGAGGCCTCAGAGTTGGGGTCTGGACCAAAAGCTGTGGTTGACAGCTGGCAACGTTCAGCCCACTGTGAACAAAATCCAACTCAGGGGAAAAGTAACCACAAAGTTGTTTAGAAAGGCGTCCGGCCTGCACCAGCAGCATCGCCTGGTGGAGGCTGGAGGAGGCACCCAGCCCAAGGCACCCAGTGTGCACCCTCAGACACCCTGGCCCATCCCAGGCTCTCCCACAGGAGGGGAGGCACATGTGGCTCAGACACGGTGGGCATGACAAGTGCTGTGCTCCAGAAAGGGGCCCTGTCTCCCGATCACCCTCCCTCTCATAGGGACGGTGGGGTGGGCAGGAGCCTCACACTGACATGTGACAAAGGGGTGCCTTCCTCATGAAGGTCAAACAGGAGCCCAGGGCTCACTGCTTGCATCCAACCTTCGGTCAGGTGGGTCTACATCCCCACTCTAAGGAGAGATGTTCCTCCCTCCCCCAACCTCTTGCTACTGTGGGGGCATCAGTCTTCCTGGGCCGGGTCTCCATCTTTGCTAGCTCGGTGTCAAGCACAGAGTAGGTACGCAGTAAGCAATGAGCCAAGGCTTATGGAGACGTGCTCAGCGTCCCTGACCCTGGACCTGCCTGCCTTTCTGGCATCCTCCCCACTCAGGCCTGTGCCTAGCTGCCCCGCACCACCGCAGGCTGCCAGGAGGCACAGGGCTGGCGCCCGCTGCCCAGATCAAGCGGCTGCCTTCAGGCCACCCTTTGCAGGACGGACACCATCAGACTTGCAGTGTGGGACTCGTGGTACTCTTTATTGTGACGCCCAGTGGGAAACACGGGTAAACCAGCTTCCTGTGCTGGTGACGGCTGCAACACACGCTAAGGCACTTTTATTCTGTGACACAGGGCGGGGCTGGGAGCGCCATTCGCTCCTTTGTGACAGCAGCTGGGACCTGGATCAGAGTTCTGGAGGCACGTGCAGCTTGTACGCAGCTTCATGATTCGTTGAGTTTGTTTTCCTTAAAAAGAATGCCTTCTGTGCCGTGAGTAAGTCTACATGCAGCATGTACAGAGCAGTTGGGAATACAGGGAAATTCAGCAACCAGCATAGACCAGTGCAGGGCATGCTACTCTCTTCTAAACATCTGTGCAGGTGGCGAGCTCTTCCACAATCCTGAGTTGACGGTGTAGACAAACCACCCGGGCCCCAGTCCTGGAGCAGGTGCGGGTGGTGTGGGCAGGCCTCTGGCCTGTCTGGTGCACTGGCTGTCAGAGGCAGGACAAGCCCCTTAACCATTATGTGTATTTGGTCCCCAAGAGAGTTGGGAGAAGACACTGCTGGCCTTTCCAGCTTGGCCCCTAGGCCCTCCCTGTCTGCTTGGCTCAAGAACCCTCTGGTGACAGGGCTGGATGCCCTCGGCAAAGGAGGGATGGGGTCATCATTGCACCTGAGACATCTTAGGATCGGGAAGGGGACAGGACACTGCCTAGTGTGATTGGGGAGGAGTGGCCTCTGTGCCCACGCCTGGCATTCTGTGCCCTGCACAGAGGGGGCACCCCTGGGCCTGCCCTCGCCAGGCCACCCAGAGCCCACAGGAGGGGGCTGCTGGGGCAGAGGGTGTGAGGTCACCGCATGTGGTTGCCAATAGCAAAGATTGGGGTGGGGGAAGAGCCGGTGGTGGTGGTGGCAAGGTGACCACTCTTCTGGGGTGCTAGGCTCTGCAAACTCCTGAGGGTGAATAAAAATAGACGTGTAGAAAACTCTCTGGCCCGCCCCAGTGGCCTTCCTTCTGGCCTTACCGCCTTGTGCTTTTGGCAAGAGAAGGCCGAAGGTCCCGCAGGCCCCGAGTTCCTGAGGCCAGGGCCCAGGGCCCCGACTCTTTGGTAACAGATTCTGGAGCACAGGGAAGGGGAGTGGAAGAGGCTGCAGCAGAGAAGCCGAAGGCCCTGAATAGGGCCTGGGTGGCCGGGGAAGGGAGCACAGGCCTGAGGTCCCCAGGCCTAGTGGGCAGGATTGAGTTTGGTCACAGCAGTCCCAAGAGAGTGGGGGCCTGGGAAGGGGAGGCAGAGTCATCCCTCTGTAGGTTGTCCTTTGTTGGTTGGTTGGTCAGTCTGTCCTTCTTGGGCAGCAGAAGGAGAGGTTATTTGGCAGCTTTGGCCTCAGCTGTCCATCTCATCTGAGCTTTCACCAGCCAATGGCAGGTCCCCACGCCTGGGGGCAGAGGCAGAGGTCAGAAGGCTGGCCAGGGTGGCCCAAGCACAGCTCACACATTCCACAGCGACCCCTACAGGGAAACTGGTGCCCAGCACCCCATGGGACAAACCACACTGGGCCTCTGGGCCACTGCCTCCAGGCAGGACAGGGCAGCTACCAGAGCAGGCTGGTAAAGCGTTCCCTTCAACCCACGACACGAGCAAACACCTCCAGGAAGTCAGGACAGACGAAAAGGGGGGAAGGCAGAAGAATAGATGGAGTCGCCTCCCGCAAAACGCCACCCTTGTGCAATTAATTATAAGGCGGGGAACCGAGAGCTGCAGACACAGTGTGCGCACACCGGCGCATTCTGCCATCACCTGGGGAACATGAACATTAACCACTGACGAGAACGTCTGCTCGTGCTGACTCGGCTTTGACAGAGGACTGTGGTGAGGAGGAGGCAGAAATGAGGGGGGGTGGAGGAGGACCCCTGCCTCAGACATTTCCCACCTCCTGGACATCAACACGCCCTGGACAAACGAGGAGGCCCCTCTCTGTCCCGAGGCCCAGTGAGGTGACAGCAGCCTCTCCCAGTAAGCGCTCTCCCGGCACCTGGGACGGGCGGGCAGGTGCTGCCTCTGCACAGCAGGGTGGGAGCAGCCCCACCAGCAGACTTCCCAGCAGGATGGGCTGAAAGACCCAGAGTTCACAGTTTATGCCACAGGCTGGGCCACAGCCTAGGAGGCAAGAAGATTCCCGAGGGGCAGTGGCCCCTGAACCCACTTTCTCCCCTCCAGCGCTGTGCTCCCTGATGCCCAAATGAGAAAGGGAACCGCCTTCACAGGGGCTTCACAGTCTGCACAACGAATGAGTGTTTGGAGGGAGAAAGACATGCCAGGTGGAGGCAGGCTCACCTGAGCTTGTTCTTCAGGGAGCTGATCTCGCGGTTCATGGTGTCTGCAGTCTGGGTGGCGTCCTCCAGCTCACGCTGCAGCTTCCTACGGGAGACATTGGCCCTCTGGGCCTCCTCCTCAGCCTCCTGTAGCTGCCGCTTTAACTGCTTCATTTGGGCAGATGCCTTGTCTGCCTGTGGAGAGCCGTGTCCCAGGTTAGGGGCTCCTGGAAAGTGGGGCCCACCCTGCCCCACCAGCCCAGGGCCCCACTGCTCTGCCCACAAGCACACCTGGTCCTTGAACTGCTCTGCGTTCCTGCGCTCATCGTCCACCTGCAGCAACACGTCCTTCAGCTTCTTCTCAGCCTGAAGCACCTGCTTGCATGCCACCTGGCGTTCCCTGCCAATACAGAGTGGCTCAGAGTGGCACTGTCCTTCAGAGAGTCTGACCCACAAACCACAAGCTGAACCACCCATCCCGGGGTCTCACTGGGATTTGCCCTCTGGGGAGGCCTTGATGCCCAGGCGGCCCCTCTTGACTAAACACCCACTATCAGCTTGTTTCTCCCAGAAGAAGGGTAATCGGCCCCATTTCTCAGATGGGGAAGCTGAGGCTCTGGGAAGGGAAGTGACACTGTGGCAGGAAAAGAAAAACTCCAAAAGTTTCTATGCTCTGTAACTGTAACACTTCCAAAATTTCACACAGGACTATAGAAGCTGACCAGTCATCACCAAGGCAACGGCCAGTTATCTCAAGGTCATACTCTAACTCCCATGATAAGCTCCTGTGCTCTGTAGCTTCTGCAAATTTCCTCCTGCGTTTTGCTCCTTTGTCTCCCATATAAGGTAGCTAGACCTAACTTCCACATTTAGCTTCTGTAACCTTGCTTCACCACGTAGGCAGGAAGCCCGGGACTATTTATACCCCGGGAAAGTAAAGATCGGGGCTCAGAGGATTTGGATGGTTAACCCCCGCTGGGCCCGTGTGTAATAATAGTTTGTTCTTTGTTATCTCCCCATGGGTGAGTGATTTTCTGCAACTTCTGGTTCCCTGACTGGGAAGCACACTCACGGGAGCAGGCATTTTCCCTCCAATGAAGGAAACCAGGAGTATCGGCAGGGGAGCCCTGCCGCAGGGGAGGAGTACGTGCCCTGGTGATTCCAGGCTTCCCGGGGCAGAGACTCCCCATGCCGCGTCCCCAACGGCTCTAACACCCGGGCGGAGGGGAGAGACGAACCACGAACTGTCAGAGGTGCCAAATGGAATCGGTAAGTGCCCCAGGGACCTGACCTGAGAACCAGGTAGGGGCTGATCACCTCTCAACTGGAAAATTCAGTAGTCTGGGACAAGACCCAGACCATCAGACTCCTTCTCAGGGGAGAAAACTGTGTGACTGTGTGTGAATGTATCTGTGACTCCACAAGCCGACCAGGCTTACGGAATCTGATTGGGCCCTCACCTGTGGTGGGCGTGTGAAAGATCCCCTTTTCCTTTGTTTGTCTGTGCCAATTGGGAGAATTCATGATGGAGTGGGTGGGGTTTCTGCCACAGTACTATATTGCATGTATGTGGGTGTGCCGCCATTTTGGGTAAAATGGAGGACGAGCCACGTGAGTGCCCCCCCAGGGTGGAGGTGCATGGTTTTCGTCATCTTGGATGATGGGTCACATGAGAGCCCCTCCATCTTGGAACTGGGCAAGGTGCCAGGCTAAGGGCTCTCTCCAGACTGCATCAGTCTGGTTCTCTGTGTAACTGGTTCTGATAAGAATGGCTATGAAGGACATGAACTGAGGTTTAAGAGTAAACATCTGACCTGTAGGGTGTTTGCAAAGTCTGAGCTTCAGAAAACTGCAGAATGTCCCTGCAAATCTAGGGAATTTTAGTAGAAGTCCTAAAGCAGTGCCAGGGATTTTCGGCTGTCCTTCCCAGAGTGGGAAAGGAACCAGGATTAAAAAGAATAATGGTTAAATCTGAATGAGTAAAATTATGTATAAAGAATGTAAAGTTTTAAACCTTGAGTAAAAGAAACCTCAACTATTTGTTTTCTGGTTTTGTGGGAAAAGAGCAGTGTTGTTTCTGATCAAAAACCCTCTGTACTTAAAATCTGTTTAAGGTTGCCTGTAACCGGTTGGGGAAGATGCGTTTGCCACTCGGGACCCAGGAAGGGTCATTTGGGGCTGATGAGTGCTTCAGCCAGAGGCAAAGCAGCATGTCTCTGCCAAAAGACCTGGGCCTGAAGGAGCATATCTCTGTGCAAGAGAATGCCCCTACCTGTGTACTGTTCTGAAAACTCTGTGTTTTGGATTTTGCTCTGTATCTGCTCTGAAAAGGAAATTGAGGATTCCAGGGAAGGTTGAAACTTCACACTCTGTAGGAAAGCGAGTGAAGAAGGTCTGTAGGGAACTGTAAAGATAAATAAAAAGGTAAAGGTTCTAAAAAGGAATTATGTAGTGTTAGCTAATAATAAAAGATATAAGGCATAGAAATGCAATCTTGGTGGATATCAAAAGCTGTATAAAAAAATAAAAGGTTTGTAAATGTTGCAGAAAGTCTGTGGAAGTAAAGGTTTTAAGAAGCCTGGTGAATATCAGAAGTGAAAAGATTTTCCTTCAGGCTTTGTATTTTTCTCCCTACCTGATCCCTCCAAAATTTGGCATTCTGAAGGAGTTAGTGAAGACATAAGGTTTCTTTGCATAAAACCAATAAGACCAGTAGTTAATAGTGGTTTTGTTAACCAAGACTTTGACTGGAACGTCACGTCTAAAGGAGGCATGTATGGGTTCTGGTCATCACCAGAAAGCCCTGAGGAACTGGGATTGACTTGTAAAGCTAGCGTAAGCCCACAGAAAAAGCCTGGTACTTTGGTTGGCTGTGCAGTTCATGGCAGTCTTTCCAGGAAAGGAACGAAGGTTGCTTTCATGAAAGATGGCCAGAAAGGAACCTGTGGACACAATGAAAGCCTCAAGGATCTGAGTGAAACAACTGGTACAGGCAAAGCCAAATGGTAGATGTGTGGCTCTGCTTCTGTGTCCTGAGGGGTGGACTAAGAAGTCAATCTGAAGGTTCCCTGTGTGAGTTCCAGCAAAGCAGAATTAAAGATCATAAGTAATCCAGGCTCCTCTTGGTGTGTTTATGCAAACAGTCAAAGTGAAAAACAGAACTCAAAGTAGTCCCTTTAATAACAGTGAGGGTGATCTTAAGGAGAAAAATTATGGTTCAAGGAAAATCACAGTGCTCAGTATTAAATATCAGAATAACTCAGCTAACTGTCTTGAAAGTTTGTTTTCATTTAAAAGTTAAAGCTGAGTTTGTAATATCATCAAAAATGTACAACTTACAGGTATTAAAGACCTGTCAGATTGCCATTGCTGAATATCATTGCAGGGAAGACCTCGCAACTGAATGCCTTCCGAAAGACAGTCTCACAGGCACAGAGACTGGTTTGGGGACTATTGTGTAAATTAACCTGTGTGTTCTTCTGTTTTCATAGGATGTATGCCTATGACTTCATTACCTGAATGATTGGTTGCAATATAGGCCTCACTTAGGGAGCCCATTTTTCATCATCACCCCCTGGAGCTCAATGGTTTGGCTAAACTAAGTGGATGGGTTAGTAAGCAGTTTGGGCGATCTGTGGGCTTCACTTTAAAACTGATTTTCCCTTTTCTGTCTTAATGGCTTGAACAGGAAATGTTTAGATATCTGAAAGGAGGGAAATCATAACATATTTCCCTCAGTTTGAGTAAAGTATAATGGGCCACAAGAGTTTTGGATAGGTGTAGCATGCCTTCTACACCTTCCTCCAGATAAGCCACACCTAAGCCCTTGCCTTTGTCATTTAATGGTTATGATTTAATTGTGCCTTCCAACTCTTTCCAAATCTATCACCTCCAGAATATAACCAGGATGCCAACGGTCTAGTAATGCCAGCCTTTGGACACCGAGCCTGCGACTTCCTGGTAACAGCCAACTGACCAGGATTCTGTAAGGTCCTTCCCCTTACAGGAAGGACTCCCTCCATTCTGCACCCCCTTTCAGGGCACCCTAGACCCACGGCCAACCCATTTTTGCCTTTAAATGGAAAGATCTGCACACAGTGGTCAAGACTCAGTTAACCTGGACTAGACTGCCCCAGGGGTTTAAAAACTCCCCAAGCTTATTTGGGAAGCCCTAGCAGGAGACCTGAAGTCCCTCGCTAAAGGGGGGCTGGACCTGACAATTCTGCAGTACATGGATGACCTCTTCCTGGTGGCCGCATCCCAGGAACAGTGCTGGGAGGGAACGCACACACGATGCTGAAGCGCCTGACTAAATTAAGGAAAGAACACCAGAAGCACATCCTGAACACACTCCTACTCTTCACACCAAGTTGCAGAGGGCACGCGCTGTGTATCTGAAGTGCCCCTACAGCCATCTGCGCAGTCCCCTGTCGTGGCCCTTCACGGTGCTCCATCGGGTTCATCTGCCCCAGTGGCCTGCAAGCTCCCTCAGGGCTCTGACAGTGTTGCCAGGTGCAGAGCTCAGCAACCATGCTTGCCGGAAGTACTCACGGTGTAATCAGGGGAGCGGACAGAACATCGTGGTTGCCATTGCCCTCCAGAACCTTGTCTGATTTCTGAGAAAAATGCTCGTTCTCCTGAGGAAAAGCCAGCCTGCTCTCTGCTGCTGTGGAACTCGGCCCTACTACCAGGATTTGAAGGGTCCAGACATTAAGAGAAAGCCTTCCAAAACATCCAAGGGGTGCCTCAATAATGTTCCTGCCCTTGGACTGTCAAAGCCAGGGCGGCCTTTTAATCTGTATACCCACAAAAGAGACAAGGTAGCCCTTGGGTCCTGACCCAGCCTGTCGGACCATGGCAACACCTGGTGGCTCACCTGTCTAAGCAGTTGGACCATGACGCCACCGGCTGGCTACCTCATCTGAGGGCAGTCGCTGCTGCCATAACCCTCTTGCAAGGGGCATAAGTGGCTGTTGAACCCCAGACTAACTCAATACCAGGGCATCCTCCAAGGAAACCCAAGGGTGCATGTTAAAACCATAAAACAAGTCAATCCAGCCACCTACTTACTGGCAGAACTTGGAGAGCTGGACCATGACTGTCTTAGAGTAACTGAAGAGGTCCACGCCAGCCGGCCAGACCTCCAGGACCAGCCCCTGGCCCAACCCGATGTTGATGTCACCCACTACATGGATGGAAGCAGCTATATGGTTGAGGGCAGGAAAGTTGCTGAGTATGCAGACCAGAAAACTGGACTGCCCTGGATAAACTTACTGCTGTAGGAGTCACCCCTTGGATCTACTACAGCCGGGCCAAGACAGCAGCAGATCCCAAAGACCCGAGGACTAGGCCTGTGCCTAAGAAAACCCACGCTAAGACACTGGAGGACGCCAACCAGTAAAACAACACCACGGAATAAACCATTGTTCCGAAAGGTACCTGACTTTAATTGGCACCTTCGCAGGAGCATTGACAATTGGACTAGTGTCTGTGGCCCCTGAGGAATGGAATCCCTGTAAAGCGGGTCACCCTAAAAATAGTTCATCTCTGTTTAATCTCTATATTTGTATTTATTGTATGCTTTGCTTAACAAATGTGGCCCCTGTCTCAGCCCCAGCCTGCAAATGTAATACCCCCGGGCATAAAGTTGTGCTCAACGGTAGAGTGGTCTCTTACTACCTCCCAGGGTCAGCTTTCAGCTCCTCCACTGACATGCCATCAGGTTGCATTCAGCCACAGCAACCCTCTGCACTTGGGGAGGGAAGGCATACCAGACTGGAGTAACATCCAGGACCATGAAGTACCAGACCCAAAGGTGTCAGGCATATAGGACCCAGCATCCTCCAGACCTTAGTCCAACACCTAGGGCTACAGTGACTCATAGGGCAGCCACCACAGTGCCACCCTCCAGTGGTACCAACACCAGTATCAGCAGTTGTAACCCTCCCAAGGACCTTAGCCTTATAGCCAGGTATTAGTGATGCTAAAAGGGATAAAACACCTTATAGCATCAAAGGGGGGAATGTGGCAGTAAAAGAAAAACTCCCAAAGTTTCTATGCTCTGTAACTATAACACTTGCAAAATTTCACAGAGAACTATAGAAGCTGACCAGTCGTCACCAAGGCAACGGCCAGTTTTCTCAAGGTCGTACACTAATTCCCATGATAAGCTCCTGTGCTCTGTAGCTTCTACAAATTTCCTCCTGTGTTTTGCTCCTTTGTCTCCCATATAAGGTAGCTAGACCTAACTTCTGCATTTAGCTTCTGTAGCCTTGCTTCGCCACATAGGCAGGAAGCCTGGGACTATTCAAACCCCAGGAAAGTAAAGATCAGGGCTCAGAGGATTTGGAGGGTTAACCTGACCTAGGCACGCGCGTAACAAAAGCTTGTTCTTCGGTATCTCCCCGCAGGTGAGTGATTTTCTACAACAACACCTCACAGCACATGTGCAGTTAGGAAAAGGGACAGTGAGACTGGGTTCCTGTGTGGCCTCTGTTACCTACAAACAAGTCTCTGTCTTGCTCAGCACAGTTATCCCCCAGGTGGCTGGGAGCCCCCTACCTCTCTCTCAGAGAGGGTCCCCAAAACCCACCGCTTGGCCATGAGCAGCTACTCCAACTCCAAAGGACCCAGCGAAACAGTGGAGGGCCCCGTCAGGAGGGGGAAACAGCCCCTGGGACTCAGGGACACAGAGCTGCTTCCTCACTGGACTCAGGGACAGGACTGCAGATGGGCTTGGACACTGCTCCAGGCCACAGGACAGGGACACCTACTTGGTCTCCTTGTCCAGCTGCTCTTCCAGTTGTGCGATCTTGGCCTCCAGGGCAGTGATGGAGGCCTTGTACTTGGACTTGACAGTGCCCTCCATCTCCTGCAGCTTGACCTTGAGCTCCTTGTTCTGGCGCTCCAGCTGCTGCCTGGCGTTCTCATTCTTCTGCGCGTGGCTGCGCTCCAGGTTCAGCTCGGTATTGATCTGGTCAATCTGTGGGAAGAAGGGCCAATGACCTTGAGGAAAGCTGAGGATCCTGCTGGGGACAGAGGGGACAGTCGGGTCCTGTAGAGCTCCTGATAATAGTGGGTCCCCAAAACCTAACAGCACCTCCCCTTAGGACCTCCTCCCCTAAGCAATCCAGAAGCTGCTGACTTTTGCCAGGTGGTACTCAAAATCTGTAGCCCAGAGCGGGGTGCAGAGGATGTGCCCGGGAGGCCGCCTGCCCCGCCCACCTGAAGGTTGGCCTTCTTCAGCCTGTCGTTCACCAGGTCCGTTTTGCCCTGTTCCTCCTCCAGCTCCTCCTCTACCTGGGTGATACGGGCCTCCAGGCGCCTCTTCTCCTCCAATGCCAGGGCCCTAGGGCATTGAGTAGTGAGCAGGGGCCAATCCCAGAGGACCTGTCCCCCACAACACCCTTCTGCTCACCATTTGCCCCTGCTGTGGGCAATCTCATCGGCCAGCTCTTCCTGTTCCTGCTGCACCTGACACTTGGCACACTCAGCAGCTGCCAGTTCCTGCCATGAGAACCCCGGAGTGTGACCTGCTGGGCAGCCCACACCCTGAAAGGCCACCTCTCCCATGCCAGGCTCTCTATACTACCAATCCCCCCAAGCCCTGGCCCTCTCCTCTATGCCTTCCTGGGCCTGCCTCCTCCATGAATGAAGTCCTTTCAAAGGAGTCCCCCTGGCTCACAGGGCTGACTCTTCCCTCTGAGGTCAGAGCTGGGGCCCAACATATTTACAAAGCCCACTCATCTGAGTGCTAGGAACCAGGCCTGGTGCCAGGGATGTAGAGATAAGTAAGAAACCCTCCTGGCCCAATGGGGCATGCTGGACCCTCTCCACCTGGGGCAGACCAGGCACTGGGAGTGACCAGAAAGAGATGTGTGCGAGGACCTGGGACTGAGGACCCTGACACCCAAGGGAAGGAAAGGGGCCTCACCCCCAGGACGAGCCCCCATGGACAAACACCCAAATGTGACCAAAGGAGAGCACAGCCAATATGGCAAGGGCAGAAAGGGTCATGCCTGGATGTGGGGACCAGCGAGAAGCAGAATGCTTCCATATGTGCCTCATGTGTGACAGGCAAGGGGGCACTCAGGGCACAGGAGTCTGGCAGGGACCCCTCCCATCCAGGTCCCATTTCACAGCAGGAGGTGGTGATCACACAGTCTCCTACCCTCCAGGGAGTCCTGCTACTTAGTGGAGCCCTGCAGGGACTTCTGTCACACAGAGCCACCCCCACTCCTCCCTGGAGCTCCACTATTGTGTTTCCATCCCCACCCAACACTGGCCCAGGGGAGGCCCTGAGCTGTCCCTCCCAACACAGTGCAGCAACCCAAGGTCTCCCACACTTTGGCTCCAGACCACCTCCTGCAGCTGAATCATCTCAGCCTCCATGCTCTTCAGCTTCTTCTCGTTCTCCCTGGCCTGCGCCAGGATCGCCTCGCGGGATGCACGCGTGTTATCCAGCTCACGCATGTAGTCCTTTCTCTGGGCCTGGGGGCAGGGAGAAAACGCTTGACACCCACAGCCCAGTAGCCACCATCCAGCCCCTGCCCCACCATCTGCCCTCTCACACCCTCCAGGGACAACATGGAGCAGGACCTCCTGGCTGCTTTTCACCCTGACACAACCATTAAAAAGGGTAAAGTAGTAGCTAAGGCAAAACATGCCTTTGCCCCCCACCATTTGTGCACTTCGTGGCCATTAGCATCCACCAGCTAACTCTGGGCGTGGGGGTCTCGGCCCACATATTGGCTCCAGTTGCATGGCTTCCACTCCCTGCAGCCCCTGGGCATGGGGATTCCTCGATGCTCCACCTTCCCTAGCTCACGCTTGCACCCCTGCCAGGTCCTCACGACCACAGGGAGAGAGTGACTCCTTCCTTTTTCTGTTTCATACTGTTGCTTTCATTCCAAAGATTTTGTGAAACGGCTTTCTTTCTTCTTGAGCAGAAAATCCCAGAATGACGCTCCCCATGTCAAAGGGTTTGACACTTGGTAGCGTCACCCAGGTGCCAGGAAGAGAATGCCAGCAGCCTGCGGGCATCTGTGCCCTGTGCCCTCAGCAGCCAGAACATTTAAATGTGTTCTAGTGCTGCCAGGGAGCTGGGTGTGACAGGGCATGTCAGAACTCTTTTAAATTTGTTGTTTCTTAACTGGGGGTCAGGTGAGATTGTCCCAGTGTGTCCCTGCTCTGGCTGCTTCTCTGAATCTTCAGCCCCAACCTTCCATCATCACCCATTAGGCTGGAGGGCATCACCCGGGGCCACAGCAGGTTTCTTCTGAACAGGTGCCACTAGGTGACACCCTCCCCTGACCCCACTGTAGAGCTGGGTGAACACATTCCACTCTCTCACCCACTCAAGGCTCAGGCCGTCTTGCCCTTCAGCCTCTGGGCCTGAGTCTCCATCTGTGAGATGGGCTAAAGGCACCAAGTCCTTCCCTGGCTGGGGGAGAGCAGCACTTCCCAGTATTCACTGAACACCCACTAGTGTCCCAGCCCCACAATGAGCCCTGGGCCACCGAGTCCGGCCAGCTCTGGTTTGGTCCGGCCTGACCACACCTGCAGCTTCCGTAGCTGTTTGATGGCTTCATCCCGGTTCTTGTTGGCAGAGTCGATCTGGGCCTCCAGGTCCTTCAGGTCCATCTCCAGCTTCTTCCGAGCTGCCACGGCCATAGAGCGCTGCTTCCTCTCATCCTCCAGCTCTGCCTCCATCTCCCGCACCTGGGGAGACACCAGCAGCTCCAGAGGCCGGACCCACACACACCTCCATCTGCAGCTCTGAGCCCAGGTGGCTTCGGACCAGTTCTGGGATCCATGCAGCCTCCAGTGGCCAAATGAAGGACTGAGCAGAAAACCCTGATACAGCCACTGACTCCCCCACCCTTCCTGAGGACAGACGACTGGAAGAATGGTCCAGGAGCCCTGGACAATCAGATGGTAGGACAGAAAAGAAGCCTGCCCAGAACATGGGGGCCAGGCTGGGGGCATGTCCCTGTCCAGGGGGAGCGGGAGGGACATACACACCTGTCTGGCCAGCTGCTGCTTCTTCTCCTCACTCTGCTCATCCCGGCCCTGCAGGTGCCTCTCGAACTGGGCTCTCATGGCCTGCAGGTTCACTTCCAGCCCAAGTTTGGCATCCTCAGTGGCCTGAAACTCGTCCTCCAGTTCCTCGAGCTGGGTCTTCATCTCTTTGACTTGTTGCTCCAGGGCCCGCTTCGACTTCTCCAGCTCATGGACCTGCCACCCGAAGGAACCAGAGTCATGAGCAGAGGGACAAGAGGCTCCCGAGATCCCTGCTTCAGTGTCTGCTCACCTGGGTGACCTCTGCACTACCCCCTTGGCCCATCCTGGGACTCACACTCTTGCCCAGGTCGTCCTTGGAGCTCCTGAGGTCCTCCATCTCCATGCAGAACTGCTTGTTGAGCTGCTCCAGCTCTGCCTTCTGCTCCACGGCCTCCTCCAGGGCCCGGGCCAGTGACAGCGCCTTGGTCTCCCTCTCACAGGCTTCTGCCTTAGCCCGGTCCCGCTCCTCCGCATACTGGGCTGAGATGGTCTTCTCCTTGGCCAGGAGCTGGGACACATATGGGAACCATGAATCTCAGGCTACAAACTCCTAGAAAAAGCTCCGAACCTGTAGACCATCCAGACCGAATACATTGAGGAAGGAAGATCAGGGTACTGGCTCTGAGGGGTGGGGACCAGGAAGAGCAAGAACCAGGTGGCTCTGACACCTAGCTTTGAAGTCTGTCCTTGTTACCACTTAATGAGAGTACTTTATGTCACAGGGTACTCCTCCCATGAGAACCCACAGGAAACATCGCTCGTACCCAATGTGGAAAGGCTTTGGAAGTTCTTCTGAATGAATGGATGGCAATTACCTTGAAGCCTGTGACTCTGGCTTCTTAGAAGCCTGAAGCCCAAGTGTGGCCACCTCCAAGTACGTGAGTTTAAATCCCTTGGTCCACGTTGTGCGTGGGCTACCCTTAGTTTGATCTTGTATTCCAACCTTCCCATGCCCTTTGCACAAACTATTTCTTAAAAGGACCAGGAACTAAATGCTTTAGACTTTAGGGGTCATGTCTGTGTACTAACGACGTGACTCTGCCCTGACCACACAACAATGGCCAGAGACGACAGGAGAGGAGGAGGCAGCAGGGCCGAGCCTTAGACACCTCCATCCACTACGACGAACACCAGGTGGTGGGAGCCTGGGCCCTGAGCCCTGACTTACTCCATTTTGCTGTCCCAGCCCTGTGTTGGCATGATTGTAAGACACCTCAGATCTTCTAGAGTGAGGAGGAGGTATTGACACATGAACCAAAATTCAAAGTACTTAAAATTGCATCATTATAAAAAATGTGAATAATATAAGAAATAGAAGGCAGAACACTCGGTCCTGAACCTGTGGTGTGAAGACGGCCTGTTCAGAGCACGTTCCTGCCAGACCCCTCAACCAGCAGGAAACCCAGCCAGACCTCCCAGCACCTGCAGGAGGTGATGGGATCCCAGGGCCCGCTCCTGCTCAGTGGCCTTGGCCTCAGGCCATGGAACTAGAGGAAGAGAAGAAATGAGGGGGATCTTGCAGGTAGCACACACCTGGTCAAACCTCTTCTGCTTCTTCTCCAGCTTGGAGATGCTCCGGCACTGATCCTCAAGGTCCATGACCTTGTGGTCCAGCTCCCGCTCCAGCCGCATCTTGGTCTTCTCCAGGTTGTTGTAGGCAGTCACCTTCTCCTCATAGCACTGCCTCAACCCCTCCAGGTCCTTCTGGAGCTTCCTCTTGGCTTCCTCCGCAGTCTCGAGACACCCGACACCATCCTCCATCTTCTTCTTCATGTCAGTCACCTGGCCAGGAACAAGGAATGAGGACACACCCAGGATGGCACCTGCTCAGGGAACAACCTGTGCCTGAGGCAGCTGGGAGTTGGGCTGCCCCTCATGAACACAGACCAGGGAGCCAGCCCAGGTGTAGGGGCTTCCCCCCTCCAGCAGGGCAGACACACGAACTTTGTGCTGAGGGCGCTTTCTCATTCCATGGAGCCGAGGGCAGGTCAGCTCTGGAGGGCCTCTCTGCTGAGACCTGCTCCAGGCTGCTAGGTTAGAAGGACCGACGCCCAAGCAGGAATGTTCTCCACTCACAGTGCTCTGACAGCAAGGCCAGTGCGCACTGGGAAGTGTGACAACTGGGGGTGTGAGGACCATGGGCACCTGCCCTATAGCTGCACCCCTTTCCACATGCACAGAAAACTGTCACCCACAGCACGTGCTAGCTAATCCTACCCAGACCTTGGAGTAGACCGTGGGCCCGTCCTGTGTATAGGGCACATCAGGCCTGGCGCACTGAAGTCCCAGGACAGGATCTAGAATGGGGGCTCTTGGTCCACTTTAGGCCAACGACCCTATGACAGTGTAGAGCAGACTGGGACTCCTCCTACTCATCCCAATGTGACACACAAAATACATGGGATAATCAGGAAGGTGAATGCGGACAAAGGTAGCTGTCAGAGGTTTCACTGAACTGGTGAGTGACCCACGTGCCTCTCTGTGAGCACAATAGAGAGCAGCTGCCTAAAGTGCAGGGAGCACAATGACACCCCCAAAGCCCTGCTGTGTCTGGATGTGGTGACTGCTGGTTCCTAGTGACCAGGACAACAAGCACAAGCGACAAGCACGTCTACATTCATCAGGAAGCAAATGCTAGATGGTCTTCTCCTCAGCCAGGAGCTGGGACAGATATGGGCACCATGAGGCCAAGACAATGAAGTCTTACAAGGGGCTCTGAAACTGCAGACCATCCAGACCCAACTCCTTGAGGAATGAAGGGCCTGGTGCTGGCTCTGAGGGGTGGGGACCAGGAAGAGCAAGCACCAGGCGGCTCTGACACCTAGCTTTAAAGTCTGTCCTGGTTATCACATAATGAGGGTCCTTTATGTCACAGAGCACCCCTCCCATGAGAATTCAGAGGAAACATTGCATGTACCAAATGTGGAAAGGCTTTCGAAGTTCTCCTGAATGAATGGATGGCGTTTACCTGAAGTGTAGGATACTGGGTACTTAGAAGCCTATGACTCTGCCAGCTTAGGAGCCTGAAGCCTGAGTGAGGCCACTTCTAAGGATGTGCAATTAAATGCCCCTGGTCAACTCTCTGTGTGGCCACTCCTTGTTTGTCCAGGTATGCCAACCTTCCCACTCCCAATGCCTGGAACTCTTCCTTAAAGGCCCAGGGAGGAACTGCTCTAGCCCTTGCAGGCCAAGTCTACACAGCAAGCAGCAAGCACGTGACTCTGCCCTGACAGCACAACAACAGCCAGAGACGACAGGGGAGGAGGCATTGGGGCTCACCCCAAGACACCTCCTTGTAAAATGATGGGCACTGGAGTCCGAGGCAGGACCCTGAGCCCCAACTTATTCTATTTTGCTATCCCAGGCCCGTGTTGGCACTTCTGAGCTGCCTCAGTTCCTTCAGAGCAGGGGTGTCAAACTCATTCTCCCTAGGGGCCTCATCAGACTTGCCATTGCCTTAAAAGGGCTCAAATGATTTCAGGACTATGTAACTGTAACTACTCCTTAACTTCTAAGGAAGTGAAATGATATTTAGCCCTTTGAAGGCAACTGCAAGGCTGATGTGGCTCCCAAGGAAAATGAGTTAGACACCCTTGCTTTAGAGTGAGGATGAGGTATTAATCCATGAACCAAAATTCAAACTATTTAAAATCAGATCATTTTAAATGTGTGAAAAATATAAAAAGCAGAGAGAGCAGAAAACTCATTCCTAACCCTGCGGAGTGCAGACGCCCAGTTCAGGGCTCTACCTGAGCAGGCCCTTCAGCAAGGGGGAGGCCCAGCCAGACCTCTGAGGACCTGCTGGTGGTGATGGGTTCCCAGGGCCCGAGTCCTGTCCATAGCCTTGGCCTGAGGCCATGCTCTGTGAGGAAGAGAGGAAATGAGGAGCAGTGTGCCCATGAATACACACCTGGTCAAACTTAATTTGCTTCTTCTCCAGGTCAGACAGTCTCTGCCGCTGGTGGTGCAGCGCCTGCTGCAGCCGCGTCCTGTCCTTCTCCAGCCTGTCGTATGCGGCCACCTTCTCCTCGTAGCGCTGTCTCAACCCCTGCAGGTCCTTCTGCAGTGTGCTCTTGTCGTCCTTGGCAATCTCGAGGCACCTCACACCATGCTCCATCTCCATCTTCAAGTCACTCACCTGGCCAGGAGCAAGGAATGTGGACACGTCTATAATCTCACCTGCTCAAGGACCACACCTGTGCCTGAGGCAGCTGGAGCCAGGCTGTTCCTCAGGAACACACACCAGAGACAAACCAGGTGTGGAGGACCCCCTTCCTCCAGGCAAAAGAGACAAACTTTGTGGGAACTGCTGGGAAGCTCTGGCGGGTCTCTCCTTGGTGCCCTGCTCCCAACTGCTCCCTTAAAAATACCAAGGCCAGAGAGGAACATCCTGCAGTTCACTCACAAAGGCAGCAGGGCTGGTGCCCTCTGGGGAATATGTCTGTTGGGGGCACGAGAAACCCGAGCACATGCCCTACAACCTCTCCTCTTTGCACGTGGACAGAACACTGCCACCCACAACACGTCCTAGCTTCTCCTACCCAGACCATGGAGTGGACCGTGGGCCCATCCTGTCTATAGGGCACATCTGACCTGGCCCACTTAAGTCCCAGGATAGGAACTAGAATGGGGGCTCTTGGTCGACTTTAGGCCCTGGACACTGTGGCAGCGCAGAGCACACTGGGACTCCTCCTCCTCATCCTGATGTGACAGAAAATATGCAGGATGATGAGGAATGTCAATGCGGACAAAGGTGGCTGTCAGAGGTTCCACTGAACTGGTAAGTGACCCACGTGCCTCTCTGTGAGCACCACGGAGAGCAGACCCCTCAAATGCAGGGAACATAGTGACACCCCTAAATCCTTGCCCTGTTTCAGATATGGTGACTGCAGGTTCCTAGTGACCAGGATGACAGGCACTGGGACTGCCGTGCCTTGTGGTCTACATTCACCAGGGAGGAAATGCTAGGTATCAGCCGGAGACTGGTGAAGGCAAGGATGTTCAGTATGGTCTCCCAAGTTCATGCATCCCAGATTTCTACTGGGGGACCCAGGGATAGGAGCCCTGGGCTGGAGAAGATGGGGACTCCCTTAAGACGAAGGGCCCCTGGCTCAGGAGGACCATGGCAGACCCATCCTGCAGAATCTGACCAGTGTCCCTGAGATACCTGGCACCCGGGGGTCTCGAGGGGGATCTAGCACCAAACCTGTGCAAGTAGGGTGGCAACCTGCTTCTCCAGGTTGTGCTTGGCCTCCTCCTCCTGCTCCAGCTGCTTCTTCAGGGACCTCTTCTCTTCTTCCACCTGCTGCAGCCTGGTGCTCAGGCCCTGGTTCTGCCAGTCCTGCTGCTGCAGCAGCTCCTACTCTGAGAAGAGGTACGCAGGACTCAGGAACTGCAGTGCCAAAGCCACGCAAACCCTACCACTTTGGTGGGAGGGAGCAGCTGGTAGCTGGAGTCAGGGCCCAGGCATTGAATTCCCAGTGGGGAGGCAGAGGGACCCAGAGACCCCGTGGATGCAGGGGAGGACTCAGAGCCAGAGGAGCCCTGAGATGGGACACCCAGAGGTCTGGCAGGGGCTGCCATGTGGGCACTGCATCCTTTCAGGGAAGGTCCAGCTGTAGAGCAACTGCTGCCCCCACGCACCTGCGTGTCCTGCAGCTGGGACTCCATAGTGGAGAAGTCCTTGGTGAGCTGGCTACACTTGCTATGAGACTGGCTCAGAAGTCCGGTCACTCTATCAAGCTCTGGCTGCTTGGGACGGGACAGACAAAAGTCCTGTCCCAGCCCAGGGACTAGAGCATGAACCCTCTGGCCCCACCTGGGTACCTCTAGGCTAAGGTGGACCTGAGTCACAGGCTGAACCCAGCATCATTGCTAAGGGGCCAATGTGAAGCATGACACAGGGCAGAAGTCCTAGAGAACTGGAGGAGCTCCACACCCAGGAGCCCATGAAGGCACCACCACCCAGCCCCGGGTCCCAGCAGAGGCCTCACCTGCAGCTGTGTGCACACTTGCTCTTCCTCCTTGAACTTCACCTGCAGCTCCTGCAGCTGGGCCTCTGCTTTCTGCTGCCTGTTCTCTGAGTCCCGTTTTTCCTGCAGCAGGACCTTCACCTGCTTGGCCAGCTCCCGTCGTTCATGCTCCAGGGTCTGCTTGGCCTTCTCAAGGATGCCATTCACCTGGCGGGGGAGGAAGCAGACCTGTGAAGAGAGGCATCTGGGCCCTGCCATGAAGCTGCTCATGCCAGTGTCTCAGGAAGGACTGCAGCGTTCGCATCCAGACATGGCCACCCCTGTGGGGAAGGGATGTTGGGCAAGCTTGGGAGGTAGCCTCCTAGCAAGTGTCCTGGTCTCAGAAGTCCCACACCTGGCCTGTCCTCACTCAACTGGAAGATGACACCCAGCCTGCGTCCTCCTCTCGGAGGGTCTCAGAATGGACGACAACGTGCCTGGGTGTTGGACGAAGTGACAGGGACATCAGGAGCCCTGACTCCACACTGAGAAGACCGCCCGGAACTTGGGGACCGCTTCCATGCGTGCCTCACGTGTGCCAGGCAAAGGGGACACCCAGGCCACAAGCACATGGGACAGATGCCCACCTGTCCAGGCCCCAATGCACAGCAGGAGGTGGTGGTGACACACAGTCTCCTTCACCCCAGGGAGCCCTGCTACTCAGTGAAGGCCTCAGGGGACTTCTGTCACAGAGAGCCACACCCACTCCTCCCTGAAGTTCCCCTGGCTTGTTTCCAGCCCTGTCCAAGGCTGGCCCAGGGGAGGCCCTGAGCTGCCCCTGCTGGCCAGTGGGCAGCGACCCTGAGTGCCCCTGACCCCAGACTACCTCCTGCAGCTGAATCATCTTGGCCTCCATGCTCTTCCACTTCTTCTGGTTTTCCTTGGCCTGGGCCAGGATCTCCTCGAGGGAGGTTCGCACCCCCGGCAGTTTCCTCATGCAGTCCTTCATCTGGGCCTGGGGATGGGGAGGACACCTTGGCACCAGCAGAACGGTGGCCACCCACCTGCCACAGCCCCACACTCTGCCCTCTAACTACATGGCATAGTTGGGCATAGACACTCTACTCTCTAACGCACTCAAAGCCACACGCCGTCCTGCAGGTTTGCTCTCCGACTCTTATTCCCCCTCAGCCTCTGGGCCTGAGTCTCCCTCTGTGAGACGGCTACAGGCACCCAGACCTTTCCAAGTGGGAAAGAGCAGCACTTCCTAGCATCCTCTGGACACTCCACTAGTGTCATGGACCCAAGCTGAGCGAGTGCCACCGTGTGTGACCAGCTCTGGTTTCTTCCCGGCTGATCTTACCTGCAGCTTCCGAAGCTCTTCAGTGTCTTCGTCACCGTTGCTGTTGGCAGAGTCGATCTGGGCCTCCAGATCCTTCATGTCCATCTCCAGCTTATTCCCAGCAGCCACGGCCGTTGAGCGCTGGGTCCTCTCCTCCTCCAGCTCTGCCCTTAGGTCCTGCACCTGGGAGGAGACGCCAACAGCTCAGGAGGCCAGAGCTCCTCACACAACCGCCTCCAGCTCTCAGCCCAGGTGGCTTTGCCCTGCTGGGGCCACTGAGTCCACACCCTTCTGGAGGACAGAGGACTGCAAGAAATGGTCAAGACACCCTGGACAATCCAAGCACAGAAGGACAGAAGGGAAGCCTGCTGAAACATGCGTGGTACCTCTCCAGGAGGGAGGAGGGACATATGCACATGTCTAACCAGGTGCTTCTTCTCCTTGTCTCCCTGATCATCCTGACCCGGTCAGACCTGTTTCAATTGACCTTCAAGGCCAGAAGCTTCACCTCTAGCCACAGGTTGGCTACCTCAATGGCATGAAGCTCATCCTCCAGCTCCTGGAACTGCGCCCTCACCCCTTCCATCTGCTGCTCCAGGGCCTGCATAGAATCCTTCACCTCATGCATCTCCCACCCAAGGAAATCCAAGTCACAACCAGAGTGACAAGAGGCCCCCCATTCTCTGACTCAGTGTGTGTTCAACTATTAGTCCCCTGTACTGTCCCCCTCCGCCCCTCCTGGGACTCACACTCTTGCCCACATCATCCTTGGAGCTCCTGAGATCTGCCACCAGTGTGCGCAACTGCTTGTTGAGCTGCTCTGGCTCTGCCTTCTGCTCCGCGGCCTCCTCCAGGGCCCAGGCCAGCACCAGCACCTTGGCCTCCTTCTCTCGGACTTCTGCCGCAGCCCAGTCCCACTCCTCCGCATACCTGGCTGAGACGGTCTTCTCCTTGGCCAGGGCCTGCGAGAGATAGGGGGCCATGAGCATAAGACAATGAAGTCTTACAAGGGCCTATGAACCTCCAGACCATCCAGACCCACTCCTTGAGGAATGAAGGACCGAGTTCCACGTCTGAGGGGTGGGGACCAGGAAGAGCAAGTACCAGGCACCTCTGACACCTTGCTTTAAACTCTGTCCTTGTTATCAATTAATGAGGGTTCTTTATGTCACAGAGCACCCTTCCCCTGAGAACCCACAGGAAACTTTGCAAGTGCCCAATGTGAAAAGGCTTTGGAAGTTCTCCTGAATGAACACATAGCGTTTATCTTGAAGCCTGTCATTATGACTGCTTAGGAGCCTGAAGCCCGAGTGACGCCACCTCTAAGGATGCAATGATATGCCTCTCATCCAAGGTTTGTGCGGCTGCACCTTGTACGGCCTTCTATGCCAACCTTCCCACTGCCAATGCCCAGAGCTCTCCCTTAAAGGCCCAGGGAGGACATGCTGTAGCCCTTGCAGGCCATGTCTGCTCAGCAAGCATGTGACTTTGCCCTGATGGTCCAACAACAGCCAGAGGCGACAGGAGAGGAGGCAGTGGGGCTGACCCCAAGACACCTCCTTCCAAAATGATGGGTGCCGAGTGGCCTAGGCAGGACTTCGAGCCCCCACTTGTGCTATTTCGCTATCCCAGCCCTGTGTCAGCACATCTCAGCTGCCTTGGATCCTTCAGAGCAGGGGTGTCAAACTCATTCTCCCTAGGGGCCTCATCAGACTTGCCATTGACTTAAAAGCGCTCAAATAATTTCAGGACTATGTAACTATAACTACTCCTTAACTTCTAAGGAATGGAAATGATATTCAGCCCTTTGAAGGCAACTGCAAGGCTGATGTGGCCCCCAGGGAAGATGAGTTAGATACCCTTGCTTTAGACTGAGGATGAAGTATTGATACATGAACCAAAATTCCAAGTTTAAAATCAGATCATTTAAGAATTGTGACAGATAGCAGAAGGAAGGAAATAACCAAGATCAGAGCAGAATTAAATGGCATACAGACTAAAAGCACAATTCTAAGGATCTATGAATCCAAGAGCTGGTTCTTGGAAAACATAAATAAAATTGACAAGCCTTTAAGCAGTCTCACCAAGAAAAAAAGAGAGAGGACCCAAATAAACACAATCAGAAATGAAAGGCGAGAGAGTACAACAGATACCACAGAAATACACAGGATCGTAAGAAATTACTACGAAGAACGGTGTCCCAATAAATTTGAAAACCTAGACGAAATGGACAAATTTATAGAAAAATATAAACTTCCAAACTCAATGGAAAAGAAGCAGAAAGCCTGAACAAACCAATAACAGCAAAAGAAATTGAAGCAGTAATCAAAAAACTCCCAACACAAGCAAAAGCCCTGGACCAAATGGTTTCACAGGAGAACTCTACAAAGCATTTAAGGAACAACTAACCCCTATTCTTCACAGACTATTCCAAAAAATCCAAAAAGATGGAAGACTCCCAAACTCTTTTTCTGAGGCCAACATCATCCTAATTCCAAAACCAGAGAAAGACACAACAAAGAAAGGAAACTTCAGGCCAATATCACTAACGAACATTGACGCTAAAATCCTCCACAAAATACTGGCAAACCGCATCCAACAGTACATTAAAAAGATCATACACCATGACCAAGTGGGATTCATTCCAGGGACACAACCACGGTACAATATTCGCAAATCAGTAAATGGAATACATCACATAAACAAAAGCAAAGACAAAAACCACTCGATCATATCAATAGATGCAGAAAAAGCATTTGCTAAGGTACAGCACCCATTCATGATAAAAGACAGTCAGCAAAGTGGGAATAGAGGGAGCATTCCTCAACATAACAAAGGCCATATATGAAAGACCTACAGCCAACATCATACTCAATGGGCAAAAATTAAACTCTTTTCCACTAAGATCAGGAACAAGACAAGGCTGTCCACTTTCACCACTTCTATTCAATATAGTACTGGAAGTTTTAGCCACAGCGATCAGACAAGAAAAACAAATAAAAGTCGGATCCAAATCGGAAAGGAGGAAACAAAACTGTCACTGTTTGCAGATGACATGATAGTGTATATAGAAAACCCTATAGACTCCACCAAAAGACTGCTTGACCTAATAAATGAATTTGGCAAAACAGCGGGATACAAAGTCAATATCCAGAAATCAAAGGCATTTCTGTACACCAACAATGAAACAGCAGAAGCAGAAATCAAGAAAAAAATCCCATTTGAAACAGCAAAAAGAAAAATAAAATACCTAGGAATAAACCTAACCTAGAGGTAAAAGACCTGTATTCAGAAAACTACGTAACACTGAGGAAAGAAATCAAGGAAGACACAAATAAATGGAAACATATACCGTGTTCATGGACTGGAAGAATTAATATCAGCAAAATGTCCATACTACCAAAAGCGATTTACACATTCAATGCAATACCTATTAAAGTACCAACGGCTTATTTCACAGACATAGAACAAACACTTCAAAAATTTATATGGAACCATAAACGACCCCGAATAGCTGCTGCAATTTTGAGAAAGAAGAGTAAAGTAGGAGGGATCACAATACCTGACACTAAACTATACTACAAGTCCACTGTCATCAAAACAGCCTGGTACTGGCATAAAAACAGGCACACGGACCAATGGAATAGAACAGAGAGCCCAGAAATAAACCCATGTCTCTACAGTCAATTAATATTTGACAAAGGGGGCAGCAACATAAAATGGAATAAAAATAGCCTCTTCAACAAATGGTGTTGGGAGGACTGGAGAGCTATGTGCAAAAAAATGAAACTCGAGCACCAACTTACACCTTATACAAAAATAAATTCAAGGTGGATAAAAGACTTAAATATAAACCGTGACACCATTAAAGTCCTAGAAGACTTTAGGTAGGAAGGAAAATCTCAGATATTTCACGCAGAAACTTTTTTACTGACATGTCTCCTAGAGCAAGGGACATAAAGGAAAGAATAAACAAATGGGACCTCATCACAATAAAAAGCTTTTGCACAGCTAAAGAAAACAGTATCAAAATAAAAAGAGAACCCACTGTATGGGAAAACATATTTGCCAATGATACCTCAGACAAGGGTTTAATCTCCAAAATATATAAAGAACTTAAACGACTCCACTCTAAGAAGACAAGTAACCCAATTCAAAGGTGGGCAAAGGACTTGAACAGACACTTCTCCAAGGAGGACATACAGAAGATACAAAGACACATGAACCAATGTTCAATATCGCTAGCCATCAGAGAGATGCAAATTGAAACCACAAGGAGATACCACATCACGCCAGTCAGAATGGCCATCATAAACAAAGCAACAAACAACAAGTGCTGGAGAGGTTGTGGAGAAAAGGGGACCCTAGTGCACTGTTGGTGGGACTGCAGACTGGTACAACCACTATGGAAAGCAGTATGGAACTTCCTCAGAAAACTAAAAATGGATCTGCCTTTTGACCCTGCAATTCCACTGCTGGGACTATATCCTAAGAACACTAAAACACCAATCCAAAAGAACCTTTACACCCCGATGTTCATAGCAGCACAATTAACAGTAGCTAGGTGCTGGAAGCAACCTAGATGCCCATCAGTAAATGAATGGATCAAAAAACTATGGTACATTTACACAATGGAATTCTATGCAGCAGAGAGAAAGAAGGAGCTCCTACCCTTTGCAACAGTTTGAATGGAGCTGGAAAACATTATGCTAAGCGAAACAAGCCAGGCAGTGAAAGACAAAGACCATATGATCTCACCTTTAACAGGAGCCTCAACAACAAAACAGAGAAACAAGCAAAATATAACCAAAGACACTGAAATTGGGGACAGACTGAGAGTGACCAGAGGGGAGAGAAGAGGGAATTTCAGGGGAGAATGGGAAGGGTTTACAGGAACCAGTTTAAAGGACACATGGACAAAAGCTAGGGGGAGTGTGGTAATGGGAGGGAAGTGGGGAGAGTTGTGTGGGTGGGCTGATATGGGAGTAAAAGGGAGAAAACTGTACTGGAACAATCATTAAAATAAAATTTAAAAAAAAAGAATTGTGACAAATATAAAAAGCAGAGAGAGCAGAAAATTCATTCCTAACCCTGCGGTGTGCAGACGCCCAGTTCAGGGCTCTCCCTGACCAGGCCCTTCAGCAAGTTGGGAGCCCAGCCAGACCTCTGAGGACCTGCTGGCGGTTATGCATTCCCAGGGCCCGAGTCCTGTCCATGGCCTTGGCCTGAGGCCATGCTCTGTGAGGAAGAGAGGAAATGAGGAGCAGTGTGCCCACTACTGCACACCTGTTCAAATTTAATTTGCTTCTTCTCCAGGTCAGACAGTCTCTGCCGCTGGTGGTGCAGCTCCTGCTGCACCCATATCCTGTCCTTCTGAAGCTTGTTGTAGGCCGCTACCTTCTCCTTGTAGTGCTGCCTCAGCCCCAGCAGGTCCTTCTCCAGTGTGCTTTTGTCCTCCCTGGAGCATGGTGGGAGGTGCCCCAAGATTTTGAGGCACCTGCCACCATGCTCCATCTTCTTCTTCTTGTTGCTCACCTGGCCAGAAGCAAGAAATGAGGACACACCCAGCATGGCACCTGCTCAAGGACCACACCTGTGCCTGAGGCAGCTGGGAGCTGGGCTGCTCCTTGGGAATACAGACCAGGGAGCCAGCCCAGGTGTGGGGCTTCCCCCCTCCAACAGGGCAGACACACTAATGTTGTGCAGAGGGCAGGGAGGCTCTGATGGGCCTCTTCTCGGTGCCCTGCTCCCAGTTGCTCCATTACAAACACCAAAGCCAGAGAGGAAGATCCTCCGGTTCACTCACAAAGGCAGCAGGGCTGGTGCCCTCTGGGGAATATATCTGTTGGGGGCACCAGAACCCCGGGCACCTGCCCTGTGGCCTCTCCTCTTTGCAAATGGACAGAAAACTGACACCCATAGCACGTGCTTGCTGCTCCTACCCACACTATGGAACAGACCGTGGCCCCATCCTGTGTGTAGGGCACATCTGGCCTGGGGTACTTAAGTCCCAGAACAGGATCTAGAATGTGGGCTGTTGGTCAACTTTAGGCCCTGGACCCTGTGAGAGTGTAGAGCAGACTGGGACTCCTCCTCCTCATCCCGATGTGACACACAAAATACACAGGATGGTCACGAAGGTGAATGGGGACAAAGGCGGCTGTCAGAGGTTCCACTGAACTGGTGAGTGACCCACGTGCCTCTCCATGAGCATCACGAAGAGAAGCATCTTGAAGTGCAGGGACCACAGGGATACCCCAAAGCCCTGCTGTGTCTGGACATGATGACCGCTGGTTCCTTGTGACCAGGACAAGAGGCACTGGAACTGCCATGTCTTGTGGTCTACATTCATCAGCGTGGAAATGCTAGGTGTCAGCTGGAGACTGATGAAATGAAGGGTGTTGGGTCTCCTCTCCCAAGTTCACATATCCCAGATTTCTACCTGGGGAGCCAGGGCTAGGAGCCCTGAGCTGGAGAGGAAGGGGGCCCAGCTCAGGTGGACCAGGTCAGACCCAGCCTGCACAATAGGACCAGTGTCCCTGAGCCACCCAGCAGCCAAGGGGTCTCGAGGGGCAGCTAGCATCGCACCTGGTTGAGCAGGGTAGGATCCTGCTTCTCCAGGTTGTGCTTGGCCTCCTCCTCCTGCTCCAGCTGCTCCTTCAGGGAATTTACCTCTTCAGACACCTGATGCAGCCTGGTGCTCAGGCCCTGCTTCTGCTGGTCCTGCTGCTGCAGCAGCTCCTACTCCCAGGACAAGAGGGACGCAGGGCTCAGGAGCTGCAGTGCCAAAGCCTCGCGGACCCTACAACTTTAGTGGGAGGGAGCAGCTGGTAGCTGGAGTCAGGGCCCAGGCACTGAATTCTCAGTGGGGAGCCGGAGGAACCCAGAGACCCCGTGGATGCAGCGGAGGACTCAGAGCCAGAGGAGCCCTGGGACGGGACACCCAGAAGTCTGGCAGGGGCTGCCATGTGGGCACCGCGTCCTCCCGGAGAACGTCCAGCTGTAGAGCAACTGCTGCCCCCACGCACCTGCGTGTCCTGCAGCTGGGACTCCACAATGGAGACATCCTTTGTGAGCTGGCTGCACTTGCTGTCACACTGGCTCAGAAGGCCCATCACTCTGTCCAGGTCTGCCTGCTCGGGACGGGACAGACAAAGGCCCAGGGTCTGGAGCAAGACCCCTCTGGCCCCACCTGGGTGCCTCTAGGCTAAGGTGGACCTGAGTCACAGGCTGAACCCAGCATCCTTGCTGAGTGGCCACTGTGAAGCATGACACAGGGCAGGAGTCCTAGAGAACTGGAGGCGCTCCACACCCAGGAGCCCCTGAAGGGACCACCGCCCAGCCCCGGGTCCCAGCAGAGGCCTCACCTGCAGCTGTGTGCGCACTTGCTCTTCCTCCTTGAACTTCACCTGCAGCTCCTGCAGCTGGGCCTCTGCTTTCTGCCGCCTGTGCTCTGAGTCCCATTTTTCCTGCAGCAGGACCTTCACCTCCTTGGCCAGCTCCGCTCTCTCATGCTCTAGGGTCTTGTTGACCTTCTCAAGGTTGCCTTTCACCTGGCGGGGTAGGAAGCAAAGCTGTGAAGAGGGGCATCTGGGCCCTGCCATGAAGCTCCTCTTGCCAATGTCCCAGGAAGTACCGCAGCGTTCTTAATGAGATACGGCTGCCTCTGTGGGGAAGGGATGTTGGGCAAGCTTGAGAGGTGGCCTGCTAGCAAGTGTTGTGGTCTCAGAAGTCCCACACCTGGCCTGTCCTCACTCAACTGGAAGATGACACCCAGCCTTGGTCCTCTCTGAGGGTCTCAGAGCGGAGGACAAAGTGCGTTGGTGTTGGCTAAAGTGACAGGGACATCAAGAGCCGTGACTCCACACTGCGGAAGACCAACCAGAACATGGGCCCCACTTCCATGCGTGCCTCACATGTGCCAGGCAAAGGGGACTCCCAGGGCTCAAGCACCTGGGAGAGATGCCCACCTGCCCAGGCCCCATTGCACAGCAGGGGGTGGTGGTGACACACAGTCTCCTTCACCCGAGTCAGCCCTGCTACTCAGTGAAGCGCTCAGGGGACTTCTGTCACAGAAAGCCATCCCCACTCTTCCCTGGAGTTACCCTGGCTTGTGTCCAGCCCTGCCCAAGGCTGACCCAGGGGAGGCCCTGAGCTGCCCCTGCTGCCCTATGGGCAGTGACCCTGAGTGCCCCCTGACCCCAGACTACCTCCAGCAGCTGAATTGTCTTGGCCTCCATGCTCTTCTGCTTCTTCTGGTTCTCCTTGGCCTGGCCCAGGATCTCCTTGATGGAGGTTCGCATCCCCGGCAGTTTCCTCATGCAGTCCTTCATCTGGGCCTGGGGAAGGGGAGGACACCTTGGCACCAGCAGGCCGATGGCCACCCACCGGCTCCAGCCCCACACTCTGCCCTTTAACTACATGGCATAGTTAAGCATAGACACTCTGCTCTGTAACACACTCAAAGGCACACACTGTCCTGCAGGTTTGCTCTCCGAATCTTTTTCCCCCTCAGCCTCTGGGCCTGAGTCTCCCTCTGTGAGATGGCTCCGGGCACCCAGACCTTTCCAGCTGGGGGAGAGCAGCACTTCCTAGCATCCTCTGGACACCCCACTAGTATCACAGACCCAAGCTGAGTGAG